>NC_133151.1:18229825-18532224 GCF_048418815.1 Hemitrygon akajei | reverse complement strand
ATTTATCACGCGTGCTGAAATGCACCATTCGCGTTAACAGCTGGGGTGTGCTGGGGGCAGCCCCCGAGTGTTGCCACACATTCCGGTGCCAACAGAGCATGCCCACTGTCCACGGTGCTCAGCAAAACAACACGGAGCCCAAGCAGCAAAAACAAGTCCCTCTTCCCCCTTCCCACCCACTCACACACACAGTGCTCAACTCTTCGGGGACTTCCGATCGATCTTCGGTATCGTCCCAGGACTCGCCGATGATGATGAGTCCGGACTCTAGGCCTCAAACTCCGGTCTCGCAGCCAGCCCTTGGCCATCAGTGTGGCAACACTGGGGGTGGGGATCACTCACTGCCCAGACGCACCGCTGAATTCAGAGATGACCTCTGCCCATTGGGAGGGGCAGAGAAGGGCTGACTGTATAATCCTGGATGTCATGGGAGTCAGGATGAAGGTCTTGGGGTGGGTGGAGAGAGATACGTCCCTTTCATGATGCTGGGTGGTCCCTGTTCCACTACCTACCGGTGTGGGAGGAGGCAGTCTGCCTCTTGAGTTACTGATACCTGGTATCACCGACGTGGATCTGACGCTACCCTCCCACTTGGGCTCTGCGTTGGTTAGCACAGCACATCCCAACCAGCCCTTTCTGGTCCGTTCAGAACAAGGGCAGTGCTTTTCCCTCTCCCCTCATCCCAACCACCCCAACCAGAAGACGGTGTGCGACCGCGGGCACGTTTACATGGCTCTGTATCTAATCAGACGCTTAGCACGCTTATGCAAAGAGCCGGTGAGTCTTGGCACACCCCCTCTCCACCCCTCCGTCGATGTTCATCGTTTTTCAGTGATCGTATGGACGGTTTACAAAACTGCCTCGGTACAACGGAAACAAACCACATGGCAACACACACAAAGCGCCGGAGGAACTCAGCAGGCCAGGCAGCTTCCATGGAAAAGAGTGAACAGTCCACGTTTCTGGCCGAGACCCTTCACCAGGACTGAGTCGTCAGAGTAAGAAGCTGGGCAGGGGGGTGGAAGAGGAAGAACTCAAGGCGCTAGGTGATAGGTGAAACCTGGTGAGAGGGAGTGGTAAATTAAAGAGCTGGAGAAGGGGCAATCTGATAGAGGACAGAAGAGTGCTGGAGTCTATTATTAGATAGATAGATAGATACTTTATTCATCCCCATGGGGAAATTCAACTTTTTTCCAATGTCCCATACACTTGTTGTAGCAAAACTAATTACATACAATACTTAACTCAGTAAAAAATATGATATGCATCAAAATCACCGTCTCAAAAAGCATTAATAATAGCTTTTAAAAAGTTCTTAAGTCCTGGCGGTAGAATTGTAAAGCCTAATGGCATTGAGGAGTATTGACCTCTTCATCCTGTCTGAGGAGCATTGCATCGATAGTAACCTGTCGCTGAAACTGCTTCTCTGTCTCTGGATGGTGCTATGTAGAGGATGTTCAGAGTTATCCATAATTGACCGTAGCCTACTCAGCGGGGTACTTGGAGACTAATGATAAAATAAGTCAAAGTCAGCCTGGTTTCTGTAAAAGAAGAACTCGCCTGAAAAATCTGTTAGGAATTCTTTGAGGAAGTAGCAAGCTGGATGGATAAAGGAGAGGCAGTGGATGTCATTTACTTGGATTTTCAGAAGCCATTTGACAAGGTGCCACACACGAGGCTGCTTAACAAGATAAAATCCCATGGTGTTACAGGAAGGATACTGGCATGGAGAGAGTAATAGCTGACAGGCAGGAGGCAGCGAGTGGGAAGAAAGGGTGCCTTTTCTGGTTGGCTGCCGGTGACTAGTGGTGTTCTCAGGGGGTCAGTATTGGGACCGCTGCTTTTGACATTGTCAGTGATTTAGAAAATGGAATTCACGGCCTTGTGGCAAAGTTTGCGGATGATAAAAAGGTGGAGGGGTAGGTAGTTCTGAGGAAACAATGTGATTGCAGCAGGACTTGGACAAATTGGAGGAATGGGCAGATAAGTGGCAGATGGAATACAGTGTCTGGAAATGTATGATAATGCATTTTTGGTAAAAGGAACAATAGTGTGGACTATTATCTAAATGGGGAGAAGATTCAGATGAGGTGCAGAGGGACTCGTGCAAGACCCCCAGAAAGTTAATTTACAGGACGAGTCTGTGATAAAGAAGGCAAATGCAATGTTGGCACTTACTTCAAGGGGAACAGAATATAAACACAAGGAGATAATGCTGAGGCTAGTCAGGCCACACATGGAGAATTGTCAAGAGTTCTGGGCCCCATATGTCAGAAAGGATGTGCTGTTATTGGACAGAGTCCAGAGGAATTTCTGGGAATGAAGAGGTTAACATATGAGGAGCGTTTGGCCCGTACTCACTGGAATTTAGAAGAATGCCGGGGGAATCTCATTGAAACCTGAAAGGACTGGATAGGGTGGGTGTGGAGAGGATGTTTCCTATGGTGGGGGTATCCAGAACTAGAGGGCACAGCCTCAAAACTGAGGGATGACCCTTTAGAACAGAGGTAAGGAGGTTTTATTTTTAGCTAGAGTAGTGAATCTGTGGATTGCTGTGCCACAGACTGCGGTGGAGGCCAAGTCCATGTGTATATTTAAGGTGGAAGTTGATCGTTTCCTGATTGGTCAGGGTATCAAAGGTATATGAAGGCTGGTGTATGGGGGTTGAGTGGGATCTGGGATCAGTCAGGATGGAATGACGGAGCAGACTCGATGGGCTGAATGGCCTAATCCTGCTCCTATGTCTTATGTTGTGATGTACATATGACAAATTAATCTTATATTTAAAAGATGCATAATAAAAGTCCTGAGAGCTTGGGAAAAGCTGCTTTTCCAGTAGATTTCCAGTATCTGCATGTTTTCTCTGCATGACCACCACTAGATGGCAGTGTTGCACCGCAATGGCGCTTCAGAACCAGCACAACTCTTCCTCCCTAGAGAGAAAGCCCTGCCTCTCACTGTTACCAGACACACTCCGTGCCCTGTGCAACATCTGTGGATCATTGCCTCCAGAGATGCAGCTGATGCTTTACTGACTGGTTGCATCACGGCCTGGCATGGAATTGCTGAAACCCTTGAAAGGAAAAGCCTATTAAAAAGTAGTGGATCCAGCCTCGTCCATCAGAGCTAAATCCCCTCCCCACATCTGCATTGAGTGCTGTCGCAGGAAAGCAGCAGCCATCATCAACCGACAGTCCCACACCACCAGGTTCAGGAACAGTTATTGCCCCTCTCAGCAGAGATAACTTCACCCACCTCAACACTAAGCTGAGTCTACAACCTGTGGACTCACTTTCAAGGACTCAACAACGTATCTTCTCAATATTTATCGATATTTTTGTATTTGCACAATTTGCCTTCTTTTGCTCTTTGGTCGCTTGTCCGTCTTTGTGTGCAGTGTTTCATTGTATTTTCTATTGTACTTCTTTGCATTTACAATGAATGCCCGCAAAAAAATGAATCTCAGGTCGCATATATGGTGACATGTACTTTGAAATGCTGGAGAAACTCAGCATCTGTGAAGGGGAAGAAACAAAGTTCAAACTAAAGTTATCATCAGAGTACGTATATACAACCCCGAGGTTCATTTCCTTGTGGACATTTATGGAAAAAATAAAGAGGCACTGTAGAATTTATGAAAAACCATACATAAAGACTGACAATTAACTAATGTGTGAAAGAAGGGAAACTGTGCAGATAAACAAAATGTCACTAAGAACATGAGTCATAAAGATTCATTGAAAATGAGTCTAGTTCGCAGAGCTGAGGTGAGTGGAGTTATCTACGCAGGTTCACGAATCTGGTAGTTGAAGGGTAATAACTCTTCCTGAACCTGGTGGTGTGGGACCTAAGGCTCCTGCATCTCCTTCCCGATGGCAGTAATGAGAAGAGAGCATGGCCTGGATGGTGGGGGTCTTTAATAGTGGATGGCACTTTCCTGTAGCAGCGCTCCGTGTAAATGTTTCAATGGTCGGGAGAGCTTTGCCTGTGATGGACTGGGTGGTAGCCACCACTCACGTGCCACATATACAACCCTGGGATTCATTTTCTTGTGGGCATTCACAGACAATACAAGGAAACGCAATAGAATCAGTGATAAACCACAGCAGCAAGAAGAGAGCATGGCCTGGGTCGTCCCTGATGATGGAGAAGAGGGCATGGCCTGGGTGGTCCCTGACGATGGAGAAGAGAGCATGGCCTGGGTCGTCCCTGATGATGGAGAAGAGGGCATGGCCTGGGTGGTCCCTGATGATGGAGAAGAGGGCATGGCCTGGGTGGTCCCTGATGATGGAGAAGAGGGCATGGTCTGGGTGGTCCCTGATGATGGAGAAGAGGGCATGGCCTGGGTGGTCCCTGATGATGGAGAAGAGAGCATGGCCTGGGTGGTCCCTGATGATGGAGAAGAGGGCATGGCCTGGGTGGTCCCTGATGATGGAGAAGAGGGCATGGCCTGGGTGGTCCCTGATGATGGAGAAGAGGGCATGGCCTGGGTGGTCCCTGATGATGGAGAAGAGGGCATGGTCTGGGTGGTCCCTGATGATGGAGAAGAGAGCATGGCCTGGGTGGTCCCTGATGATGGAGAAGAGGGCATGGCCTGGGTGGTCCCTGATGATGGAGAAGAGGGCATGGCCTGGGTGGTCCCTGATGATGGAGAAGAGGGCATGGTCTGGGTGGTCCCTGATGATGGAGAAGAGGGCATGGTCTGGGTCGTCCCTGATGATGGAGAAGAGGGCATGGCCTGGGTGGTCCCTGATGATGGATGCTACTTAACTGTGACAGTGCTCCATGTGGATATCGCCAGCGATCAAAGGTGGGAAGGGCTTAGCCTGTGATATGTGTCAGAGAGGGGTTTAAAGGGATAATCACTGGAGGGACAGGGGGTTATTGATTAATATCAAGGTACACAGGCTTTGTGTGCCAACAGTCAGATCATTCTATATATTAGTGTACTGACGGGAAAAAACTAGCATTAGTTTATTAAGACGGTGTCATTAGAACCTTTCCATTAAAGTCTGCAAAGCACTGGCCTCAGGAAGGGGGACATGCACAAGCACCTATCTACATCAAAGGTGCTGAGGCTGAGACTTTCACCAACAGCCAAATACTGTAGACACTACGGCCAGGAAAGCTCACCAACACCTTTATTTCCTCAGTAGACTAAAGAAATTCAGCATGTCCACCACACTCAGACATCTTCCAGCCCCGCCCACCAAACTGACCCCTCCCCTCAGCCCCGCCCACCAAACTGACCCCTCCCTCAGCCCCACCCACCACTCAGACATCCTCCAGCCCCACCCACCAAACTGACCCCTCCCTCAGCCCTGCCCACCACACTCAGACATCCTCCAGCCCCACCCACCAAACTGACCCCTCCTCAGCCCCGCCCACCACACTCAGACATCCTCCAGCCCCACCCACCAAACTGACCCCCTCCTCAGCCCCGCCCACCACACTCAGACATCCTCCAGCCCCACCCACCAAACTGACCCCTCCCTCAGCCCCGCCCACCAAACTGACCCCTCCCTCAGCCCCGCCCACCACACTGACCCCTCCCTCAGCCCCGCCCACCACACTCAGACATCCTCCAGCCCCACCCACCAAACTGACCCCTCCTCAGCCCCGCCCACCACACTCAGACATCCTCCAGCCCCACCCACCAAACTGACCCCTCCCTCAGCCCCGCCCACCAAACTGACCCCTCCCTCAGCCCCGCCCACCACACTGACCCCTCCCTCAGCCCCGCCCACCACACTCAGACATCCTCCAGCCCCACCCACCAAACTGACCCCTCCCTCAGCCCCGCCCACCAAACTGACCCCTCCCTCAGCCCCGCCCACCAAACTGACCCCTCTCTCAGCCCCGCCCACCACACTGACCCCTCCCTCAGCCCCGCCCACCACACTCAGACATCCTTCAGCCCCACCCACCAAACTGACCCCTCCCTCAGCCCCGCCCACCAAACTGACCCCTCCCTCAGCCCCGCCCACCACACTGACCCCTCCCTCAGCCCCGCCCACCACACTCAGACATCCTCCAGCCCCACCCACCAAACTGACCCCTCCCTCAGCCCTGCCCACCACACTCAGACATCCTCCAGCCCCACCCACCAAACTGACCCCTCCTCCAGCCCCACCCACCAAACTGACCCCTCCCTCAGCCCCGCCCACCACACTGACCCCTCCCTCAGCCCCGCCCACCAAACTGACCCCTCCCTCAGCCCCGCCCTCCAAACTCAGACATCCTTCAGCCCCGACCAACACAGACTGGCCACTCACAGACTCGCCCACCATACCGGTCCCACAGCCCCGATCACCACACAGACCTCCAGTTCGAGTTAACAGGCTCTACCTATTAAGGGAATCTTACAAGAATACATGTAATTTCTTTATTAAACTCTTGACGTTTATCTGAAGCACTGTTGCCATAGTCATGCATCTATTTTGAACAGATCAATATTTCTATAAGAATATTGGAGTTTTTTGACAGTTATGGTTATTTTGTTAGCATCCCGTGGTCTGATATTGTGGTAAATTATATAATATATAGTGTACAACACTGAATCGGAAGCAATGGTGATTCTCAAGGCCGTTTCCCAATTTATGACAATTAATAACGAAGGAAGGCTTCAAATAATATTAAAAACAGGCATTGACCAATAAAAATGAGCCAAATATACTACATTAGTAGAGGTCAGGTTTGTTAAATATCCATTTGTCTATTTACACCTGTACATACAATTGTATTTTGTGTGTTCTTTGAATATAAACTCTTTGGTAGCTTACCTTTCAAAATCAGCTTGAATGTAAATTTTCTTTTGGTATTGTACCAAATATTAGAGATAAATTTAAGTATATTTTGGCATTGTAAAAATAAATTATACTAATTTTGACATTAAAAAACCCGCTCACCACACAGACACCCTCCAGTCCTGCCCACCACACTCAGACATCCTCCAGCCCTGCCCACCACAGTCAGACACCCTCCAGCCCTGCCCACCACACTCAGACATCCTCCAGCCCTGCCCACCACACTCAGACACCCTCCAGCCCTGCCCACCACACTCAGACATCCTCCAGCCCTGCCCACCACAGTCAGACACCCTCCAGCCCTGCCCACCACACTCAGACACCCTCCAGCCCCAACCACAACACTGACCTCCCTCACACTGCTCTTCTTGGGCTCTGGTATAATTGTTGCCCTTTTGAAGCAGTTGGGAACTTCCAACTGTAGCAAAGGGAGATTGGAAATGTCTTCGAACAAATATACAAGGGAGGTATTGAGGCCCAGGTCTTGAAGCTTATTGATTAGTTTTGAGGGGATGATGGTGTTAAGTGCTGAGCTGTAATCGTTAAAGAGCACCCTGATATACTGTATGCATCTTCACTGTCTAGGTGTTCCATGGTTGAGTGACAAGCCGATAAAATCGCACCTGTTGCGGGCCTGTTGCTCTGGTAGGCAAATTGGAGCAGATCCAAGTAGCTTCTCAGGCAGTAGTTAATACGTTTCATCACCAGCTTCTCAAACCACTTCATCACAGTGCTACTGGATGATAGTCATTGAGGCAGGTTACCATGTTACAGAAGATCCAACACTGCCCCTTCTCTAGTCAGTACCTCTATGTATTGCTGCAAAAAACTATCCTGCCCACATTTTACAAACTCCAAACCATCCAGCCCTTTTACAGTGTGGGCTTCCCAGTCTATGTGTGGAAAATTAAAATCTCCCACAATCACAACCCTGTGCTTACTACAAATATCTGCTATCTCCTTACAAATCTGCCCCTCCAATTCTCGCTGCCCATTAGGTAGTCTATAAAGTACCCCTATAAGAGTTACTAGACCTTTTGCATTCCTCAATTCCACCTGTCACGTACCCTGTGACCGGGTTACCAAACCAGCAGAAATGGAATGATACGTTGGAGTCTGGTGGTACTGTAACTAAAGGTGTTTATTAGTAAACTAAGTAATACAGTATCAAAAATGCAGATATACATATAAAACAGGTTAGCAATGATAAATACAGAAGTGTGGAAATATAAATCAAAACCAAGCTCTATCACAGTCTAGGGGGTAAATGAATAGTCTTACGATAATGCAGAGTTCAGTTCAGTTTGGGTTGAGGTAGTTGCTGTTGTAATGTTGGAGAGAGAGAGAGTGAGAGAGAGAGAGAGAGAGAGAGAGAGAGAGAGAGAGAGAGAGCGAGAGAGAGAGAGAGGGAGAGAGAGAGAGAGGGAGAGAGAGAGAGAGAGAGAGAGAGCGAGAGAGAGAGAGAGAGAGAGAGAGAGGGAGAGAGAGAGAGAGAGAGAGAGAGAGAGAGAGAGGAGAGAGAGAGAGAGAGAGAGAGAGAGAGAGAGAGAGAGAGAGGGAGGGAGATGAGCAGCTGCAGCAGGCAAACCTTCCGTTGTCTTCTTGTTCCGTTGTACCGTTGTGGTCATCGATTATGACCCCTCCATTCCTGGCTAGACCATTCTTCAGTGGTGGGCTCGTCACCCAGGCGTGGGTGGACACACACACAAGCCCCCACTGGCCTGGTTTCACACACTGTGAGCCTCTGACCGATTCCCCCGAATTGATCCTCCAAGCCCCCACCTTCCTGTGGGTGTACAACACTCTTTCAGTGTTCAGTGGCGTGTCTGCCGGTGTCTCAGCAGACTCGTCTTTTATCTCCCCTGTCGGGGGTACCAGCCATCCATCAACTGACCATGTCCATGTCCATCAAACTGGCCACTCCCTCCTGTCTCAGCAGGCACCTGGCACCACTCCGCTGTGTCAGCAGGGATTCACACAAGCAGGCAAAGTCCTTGGAAGTAAAGTCAACAATCAGCGAAGAAGCCATAACTAAAAATCCTTGTTTCTCTCTCTCATTATCAGCATGTGCAGCATAGTGCCTCTCTCCATCTTTATCTCTCTCTCTCTCTCTCTCGTTAGCAGCATAGTTCACAGGAGGGTCAACTCTGGACCCCATCTCCCCATGGTTTGCTCATCACACATAACACATCCAAATAGCCTCCCTAGACGAGCCCTCTTATCTATCCTGCCGGAGCACCGCTGTAATATTTTCTCTGATAAGCAATGCAACACCTCCCCCTCTTGTCCCTCTGAATCTATCACACCTGAAAGCAACGAAATCCAGGAATATTTAGTTGCCAATCACACCCCTCCTGCAACCACGTTTCACTAATAGCTACAACATCATATTTCCAGGTATCAAGCTCATCCACCTTTCTTAAAATGCTCCTAGCTTTAAAATAAATGCACTTAAGAAATTCTCCATCTCTTCCTCTCTGTTTATCACTAATGGTGCAAATAACTTTACTATTTTCTTTTTCTTCCTTCTCCCATACATCTGTTCCTACACTCTGGTTCCCCTCCCCCCCCCTTGTATCTAGTTTAAATCCACTGGAGCCTCTCTAGCAAACCTACCTGCAAGAATATTTGTCCCCCCTCAAGTTCAGATGTAAACCATCCTGCCGGAACAGGTCCCACCTTCCCTGGAAAACTGCCCAATTATCTATAAATCTGAAGCCCTCCCTCCTGCACCATGTCTTCCGCCACATGTTTATCTGCACTATCTTACTTTTTCTAAACCCACCTGCACATGGCACTGGTAGCAATCCTGTGCTTGCTATCCTGGAGGTCCTGTCCTTTAACTTGGCACCTAACTCCCTAAACTCACCTTTCAGGACCTCCTCACTCTTCCTACCCACGTCATTGGTCCCTACATGGACCACGACATCCGGCTGCTCACCCTCCCTCTTGAGAATACTGAGAACTCGATCTGAGATATTGCAGACCCTGGCACCAGGGAAGCAACAGACCATCCGGGATTCTCGATCTCTTCCACAGAACCTCTTATCTGTCCCCCTAACTATCGAATTCCCTATCACTACTGCTCTCCTCTTTTCCCTCCTTCCCTTCTGAGCTGAGGGTCCAGTCTCGGTGCCACAGACGCAACCACTGCAACTTGTCCCTGGTAGGTCATCCCCACCAACAGTATCCAAAATGGTATACTTATTGTTGATGGAACGGCCACAGGGGTGCTCTGCTCTTCCTGTCTATTCCCCTTCCCTCTCCTGACAGTCACCCAGCTACCTGTCTCCTGACTCCTAGGGGTCACCATCTCCCTGTAACTCCTGTTTATTTCTGCCTCTGCCTCCTGAATGATCCTAAGTTCATCCAGCTCCAGCTCCAGTTCCCTAACATGGTTTGTCAGGAGCTGCAGCTGGATGCACCTTTTACAGGTGTAGTCATCAGGGACAATTGTGCTGTCCCTGACTTCCCACATACTGCAAATGGAGCACTCAACTGCCCTAACTGCTGCCTCTATTACCTACTCCTAAGGTAATTAAATTAATTAAAGGAACTTACCCGGCCTTACCTCACTTGGAGTGAAGCTCGTCCTCAGCCTCTGCTCGCCAAAGCCTTCTACTCTGGCTCCTTCTACTACGTCACCCGCTCCGTTAATCTGCTTGCTTTAAAAATTCTCCTGCTGTTTCACGGGCCAAATTTCACCCGCTTGCGCAGTCGTGCCCCGTTGAGACCTCGCCTCTGCCTGTTCTCGCCGAAGCCTGTTGAGCCAAAGCCATCCCACTCTGCCTCAGTCCACTCCGACAATGGCCGCTGTATACGGTGGTCTTTTTAAAAAACCTTTGGTGCACTACGTAACGCGCGTGCGCAATCTAGCCTCTTTTCCCCGATCAGTTAAAAAAAACCGGCTTCTCTCCGAGGTGCCTCTACTTCTTCACTCTCCGCCTCTTGCTTCAGTTAAAAAGCCATGTTGTGGGAGGGGCGGTGAGGAGGGTGCGATGCGTTGCAGGAGAGGCGGTGAGGAGAGAGTTCCACGCTGCGGGAGAGGAGGTGAGGAGGGAGTTCCACGCTGCGGGAGAGGAGGTGAGGAGGGAGTTCCTCTCTGTGGGAGAGGAGGTGAGGAGGGAGTTCCTCACTGTGGGAGGGGAGGTGAGGAGGGAGTTCCTCGCTGTGGGAGAGGAGGTGAGGAGGGAGTTCCTCACTGTGGGAGGGGAGGTGAGGAGGGAGTTCCTCTCTGTGGGGAGAGGAGGTGAGGAGGGAGTTCCTCACTGTGGGAGGGGAGGTGAGGAGGGAGTTCCTCGCTGTGGGAGAGGAGGTGAGGAGGGAGTTCCTCACTGTGGGAGAGGAGGTGAGGAGGGAGTTCCTCTCTGTGGGAGAGGAGGTGAGGAGGGAGTTCCTCACTGTGGGAGGGGAGGTGAGGAGGGAGTTCCTCGCTGTGGGAGAGGAGGTGAGGAGGGAGTTCCTCACTGTGGGAGGGGAGGTGAGGAGGGAGTTCCTCGCTGTGGGAGAGGAGGTGAGGAGGGAGTGCCACAAAACCGGGGGAACATCGCCAAGAGACACTGCACTGTTGGGGAGTGGGAGCTGTACAGAGACATGGTGGTGGCGAGGGTGGGGGGGAGAGAAAAGTTGATTGTTATGTGAGGGAGAACAGATCAGAATGAATAAAGAAGGGAGGAGATAGGACTGATGGGATTGTTCTGTGGGAAACCAACAATGCTCCGATGGGCTGAATGGCCTCCTCATGCCTCAATGGAGAGCAACTAAGTGACAAGGTGCCAAGTTTTGGAGCCCTGACATCGACGGAAAGGAAACCCAGGGCCTCTGGTGGGAAGAGGATGAAGGCCCACCTGTTAATGACCCGGGCCACGATCTGTTTGTGGGATCTTACTATGCACTGACTGATTGTTCTGTTTCACACATTAATGCACCGGTCTAGGTTGAAAGCCGAGGGAGATATACTCACGGACTCACTCACTCACTCACTCAAATCCATCCCTCAATTTTAAACCCTCAGCTGCGTCGCGCCATCCCGACTGAGCGGAATCTGCTGCCGGCCACACGCATGCGGGATAGTGAGTGACGGCCGTCGGGTGCCGGCCGCCGGCTGCCGGTCGCTGCTTTGCGCGTGCGTGACGGGGAGAAATTGCCGCCAAAACGCCGAGGGCGGCGGCACGCGGGATGGCGGTTGGGGGAGGGGCGGAGGTGTGAGCGGAGGCCGAGGTGAGTCAGCGGGTGGTGAGGTGAGTGGGGTTGAGGGGAATGGGGAGAGGCGATGGATGAGGGGAACTGAGGGAGATGGAGGGCGCAAAGGGATTGAGGGAGATGGAAGGGCGAAGCGATTGAGGGAGATGGAGGGTGTAAAGGGAGTGAGGGAGATGGAAGGTGAAAAAGAAATAAGGGAGATGGAGGGTGCAACAGGAATGAGGGAGATGGTGGGCATGAAGCAATTGGGGCAGATGGAAGGTGGGACGGGAGTGAGGGATTGAGGGAATTGAAGGGTGCAAAAGGAGTGAAAGATTGAGAGAAATGGAGGATGTGAGGTATTGAGGGGGTTGGGTGCACAAAGTGATAGTGGCAGATGGAGGGGCACGGCGGGATTGAGGGAGGTGGAGGGTGCGAGGGACATTGATGGGGAGGGATGAATGGATGGAGGGCTGAAGGGACATTGGGAGGGAGGTTGGGAGCGCAAGGGGCATTGAGGAGAGAGGGGTGAAGGAACATTGGGAGGGAGGTTGGGAGTGCAAGGGGCATTGAGGAGAGAGGGGTGAAGGAATGGTGAGGCTGGGGGACAAAAGGGATAGAGGAGACAAGGAGACAATGGAGGGGTGAGGGGCTAATTGGTCTCCTGCTTCTCTTTCATATGTTGTGCCTTTATGAATTCACTGCTATCAGAAGAGTTGGTAACCACAGGGATATCAATTACAGGACATTGAGAATAAAACTGGAGAGGAAATAAGGGGAACCTTTTTTTGCACATGGAGTTGTTATTGGGAATGTATTTCCTGAAAGAATCCATGTGTCCCTGCAATTATGTTAGGGCCTGATGGGACCATATCTGGAATTTGTGTACAGGTTTGGTCTCCATACTTAAGGAAGATGTACTTCTGAATGGGGTTTGCAGTAAAGGTTCACCAGACTGATCTGAGGAATGAACTATCCACCAATAATATCTGCGCCCTTTGGAATTGTGTGTGATGCCTCATTTTTGTGTTTAGTTTGTATTTTGGGTTCTGGGTATTGTTGGTCTGGATTTCAAACTGGAGCCGAGGCAGATGCTTTTAACTTTAATAAAATGAAGTAGCCACTGAGTGTGTGTCCTTGTGGTCTTCTGCTGCTGTAACCCATCCACCTCAACTTTCAACGTGTTGTACATTCAGAGATGCTCTTCTGCACATCACTGTTGTAACGTGTGGTTATTTGAGTTACTGTCATCTTCCTGTCAGTTTGAACCAATCTGGCCAATCTCCTCGGACCTCTCAATAACGAGGCATTATGACCCACAGAGCTGCTGATCTCTGGAAGATTTTCATTTTTCACACCGTCCTTTGTAAACTCCAGAGACTTGTCTGTGAAAATCCCAGGAGATCAGTCATTTCTGAGATACTCAAACCACCCCATCTGGCACCAACAGTCGTTCCATGTTAAAGTCACTTGGATCACATTTTTCCCAATTCTGATATTTGGTCTGAACAGCAATTGAACCTCTTGACCATGTCTGCATGCTTTTACTGATTGAGTTGCTGCCATATGATTGGCTGATAAAATATTTCCATTAACGAGCTGGTGTACTGAATAAAGCAGCCATTGCGTTTATATTGTGAAATTTATTGCTTTGTGACAACAGTATGGAACAATACATTAAAAATTGCTGTAAGTTACAATCAGGAATATATAATCTCAAACAATTTTACAAATTCAAAGCAATACTCCCAAAATGTTGGAGGAACTCAGCAGGTCAGACATCTATGGAAATGAATAAATAATTGAGGCTTTGGGCTGAGACCCTTCCTCAGGACGACAGAATATAAATAAATGGTGTAAAAAGTGAGCAAAAATAGATAGGCAGTATTCGTGGTCCATTCATCCATCCACCTGTCCATTCATCTAACTGTCTGTCCATCCATCCATCAATGTATGTATTTATTTATTTATATTTACATAGGTTTTCACATTTCCGGTGACCCAGGCTCTGGCGCACGACCGCGACAGATGGAACAGACTGGTGCAAAGCTTGACATGACGACGCCCCGACAACTCCACCAGGAGTTAAGGGTGCAAGACAAGGCAAGTTTTTTAAAATTTTGCACATTGGTTGCTTGTCATTTTGTGTTTCTGTGCAGTTTTTCATTGATCCTATTCTATTTCCTTGTTCATTTTGAATGCCTGTAAGCAAAGGGATCTCAGGAGTGGCATCTATGTACTTGGATAATAAATTGACTTTGACCTTTGAACTAGAAAACTGACAGAAGGTGGAGAGTAGGATAATGGGGTCCTTCTCAGGATGGCTGTCACTGACCAGTGGTGTTCTGCAGTTGTCCATATTGGGACCACAACTTGTCAGTTTATTTGTCAATAATCTGGATGAAGCAACTGATGGCATTGTGGCCAAGTTTTCATATGATGGCTGGAGGGACAGAGAGTCTGAAGAATGACTTGGACAGGTTTAGGAGAGTGTGCAAAAAAGTGACAGATGTAATACAGTGTAGGAAACGGTGAGGATTTTCATTTCAGGATAAATAAAGGTGTAAAATACTTTTTAAATGGAGAGAGAAGTTGGTCTGGTACCCTGGAGTTATGAGGCATTGACCGTCTGGAAGGGAGGCTGTCTCTACACTAACAAATACAAAAGAAGGGAGATTTTACAGGGACAATCCGAAGCATCAAGGTGAAAGAGGAGAATTGTTTCTAGCTGCAGGAAAGTCAGTGACCAAAGGTGATCGGTGAACTATATTAGATTGATCAGATTGAGAATGTGGTGAGTGCGCATGCGTCCAATCGATTGGGCCTCCTACGTGCGGGAGGCACTCTCTTCTGTGTGTGGGCTTTCGACGTGCCTGGTTCATCACTCCCGCATTGTAAATTGCCCAGCATTTCCCGTTACCAGCGTGACTCAGTAAAAGTGTTTAATCACACTACTATGTTGTTCCAAGCAATATGGAACAATTGGCAAAATATATCAGAAATGAGAATAACACACAAAATGCTGGAGGAACTCAGTAGGTGAGGCAGCATCAATGGAGAGGAATAGAGAGTTGATGTTTTGGGCCGAGGAGATACCATCCATACAGTGACTTGCTGTGACTGGAAGTAGGCTTCCTAAAAGGCAGAGGGATTAGACTGACAGGAGCTACCATGGGGAGAAGGAAGAACTGTCTGAAGGGGAAAATTTGAATGAATGTGTGGACATGGTGCTCTTCAAAGAGCTAGCATAGAGGCCATGGGCTGAATAGCTCAACCCGTGAGAAGGGAATTAATTTGATGGATCTTGTTCATTCATCTCTTGTCACTGATATTATGATAGTAAATACAGCTCAGTTAACTCAGTTCCTAAAATCATCATCATCGTCATGTGCCGTGTCGTATGACATGGGCAATCATCGTCTCATGACCATGCCTGTTCCTGGTAAATTTTTCTACTGAAGCAGTTTGCCAATTCTGCCTTCTGGGCAGTGTCTTTACAAGACAGGTGACCCCAGCTATTATCAATACTCCTCAGAGGTTATCTGCCTTGTGTCAGTGGTCACATAACCAGGACTTATGATATGCACTTACTACTTATTGCACAGACTGTGTTTATTAATGAGCAATAAATACATAAATATTTATCATTTATTAATCTACCAATACATAATCCAAAGGCAGGGATTGACTAGGGATAGTCATGGTAAATAGAATATAGAACAGTGCTGCACACAAACAGGTCCTTCGGTCCACAATGTCTGTGCTGACCCTGGTGCCAAATTAAGCTAATCCCATCTGCCTGCATGTGGTCCATATCCTTCCATTCCCTCGTCTGTTCTTGTGCCTGTCTAATTGCCTCTTAAACTTTGCTGTCATATCTGTTTCTCCACCAGCTTCTGGCAGCACATTACAGGCATCCACTCAGTGTGTTAAAATAAAACATTGTAAATTTCCTTTAAACATTTCTCCTTCCCTTCTCCTAAGTGAACACCAATGCAAAGTACTCATTCAGTACCTTGTCCACATCCTCTGGGACCAGGAAAAATTCCCTCGTTTGTCATAGGGCCATAGTAGTCATAGGGGATTCCATAATGTGGGGAACAGTCAGGAGGTTCTGTCAGCCTGATAGAGTTACCCGCATGGTGTGTTGCCTCCCCGGTGCCAGGGTACGGGATGTCTTGGATTGGGTGCAGAGTATTCTGAAGGGAGAGGGTAAAAAGCCAGGAGTTTTGGTACATGTTGGTACCAATGGCATAGGTAGAAAAAGGGAGGAGGTCCTCAAGAGAGAATTCAGGGAGCTGGGTTAGGAAGCTTAAAAAGCAGGACTTCCATGGTAGTAATTTCAGGATTGTTGCCTGTATCACGTGCTAACAAGTGCAAGAATACCAAGAAATGCATGGCAGAGAGACTGGTGTAGGGGTCAGGGCTTTGGGTTCCTGGATCATTGGGGCCTCTTCTGGGGAAGATACGACCTGTACAAAAAAGGACGGGTTACACATGATCTCAAAGGGGTCCAATATCCTAGCAGGCAGATTTAATAGACCTGTTAGGGAGGGTTTAAACTAATTTGGCAGGGGGGTGGGAACTGGAGTGATAGGGCTGAGGGAGGAGAAAACAGAAATAAATCAAAGATAGCATGCAACATACATGATAGAAAGGACAGGCAGCAGATGAGGCATAATCACAGCTAGTGGGATGAGTTACAGGGCAATAGAGGCATGGTGCAGTTAAAACAGAAAGCAACAAATACTGGACTGAAAGTGTTATATTTGAATGTACGCAGCATAAGAAATAAAATGGATGATCTTAAAATTCAGCTACAGATGGGCAAGTATGAAGTTGTGGCCATCTCTGAAACTTGGCTAAAGGATGTCTGTCCTGGGAGCTGAACATCCAAGGATATGCAGTGTATTGGAAAGATGGGTTAGTAGGCAGAGGGGGTGGTGTGGCCCTGTGTATAAGAAATAATATTAAATCACTAGAAAGGATGTCATAGGATCAGAAAATGTAGAGTCTCTATGGGTTGAGTTAAGAAATGGCAAGGGTAAAAGGACCCTAATGGCAGTTGTGTACAGGCCTCCAAACAGCAGCCAGGATCTGGATTACAAATTACAGCAGGAGATAGAAAAGGCGTGTCAGAAGGGCAATGTCGTGATAATCGTTGGGAATTTTAACATGAAAACCAGGGAAAACCAGGCCAGTACTAGACCTCAAGAGAGAGAATTTGTAGAATGTCTAAGGGATGGCTTTTTAGAACAGCTTGTTGTTGAGCCCACTAGGGGATTGGCTGTGCTGGATTGGGTACTGTGCAATGATCTGGAGGTGATAAGAGAGCTTTAGGTTAAGGAACCCTTCCGGAACAGTGATCACAGTATGATCGAGTTCACTTTGAAATTTGAGAAGGAGAAACTAAATTCCAATGTGTCGGTATTTCAGTGGAATAAAGGAAATTACAATGGCATGAGAAGGGAACTGGTCAAGGTTGACTGGAAAGGGACACTAGCAGGAAGGACAGCAGAGAAGCAATGGCTGAAATTTCTGCGAAAAATGAGAGAACAAGACAGATATATTCCAAATAAGAAGAAATTTTTGAATGGAAGTAAGACACCACTGTGGCTGACAAGTGGCAGTTAGAGCCAAAGTAAAAGCAAAAGAGAGGGCATACAAGGAAGCCAAAGCTAGTGGGAAGATAAAGGATTGGGAGGCTTTTAAAAACTTTCGGAAGGAAACTAAGACGGTTATTAGGAAGGAAAAGAAAGGAAGCTGGTGACTAGTATCAAAGAAGATATTAAAAGCTTTTTTAAGTATATAAAGGGTAAAAAAAAAAGAGTTGACAGTAGATATAGGACCAATAGAAAATGACGCTGGAGATACTGTAACGAGAGACGCAGAGATGGCAGAGGAACTGAATGCGTATTTTTCATCAGTCTTCACAGTGGAAGACATCTGCAGCATACCGAACATTCAAGAGTGTCAGGGAAGTGAAGTATGTGCAGTGAAAATTATGACTGAGAAGGTGCTCAGGAAGATTAATCTTCTAAGGGTGGATGAATCTGGACCTTATGGAATGCACCCTCAGGTTTTGAAGGAAGTAGCTGGAGAGATTGCGGAGGCATTAACAATGATCTTTCAAGAATAGGTCAATTCTGGTATTGTACCGGATGACTGGAAAATTGCAAATGTTACTCCGCTATGTAAAAAGGTGGGAGGCAGCAGAAAGGAAACTATAGACCTGTTAGCCTTACATCAGTGGTTGGGAAGTTGTTGGAATCGATTGTTAAGGATGAGATTACGGAATACCTGGAGGCACATGACAAGGTAGGCCAAAGCCAGCATGGTTTCCTGAAAGGAAAATCCTGCCTGACTAACCTACTGCAATTCTTTGAGGAAATTACAAGCAGGGTAGACAAAGGAGATGCAGTGGACGTGGTGTACTTGGATTTTCAGAAGGCCTTTGACAAGGTGCCGCACTTGAGGCTGTTTAACAAGATAAGAGCCCATGGAATTACAGGGGTGTTACTAGCATGAGTGGAACATTGGCTGATCGGCAGAAAACAGAGAGTGGGAATAAAGGGATCTTATTCTGGCTGGCTGCCGGTTACCAGTGGAGTTCCACAGGGGCCAGTGTTGGGACTGATGTTTTTTACGATGTATGTCCATGATTTGGACTATGGGATTAATGGATTTGTGGCTAAATTTGCTGATGATACAAAGGTAGGTGGAGGAGCGGGTAGTGTTGAGGAAACAGAGAGCCTACAGAGACTTAGTGTAGGGGAATGGGCGAGGAAGTAGCAAATGAAATACAATGTTGGAAAGCGTATGTTCATGCACTTTGGTGGAAGAAATAGACAGGCAGACTATTATTTCGATGGGGAGATAATTCAAAATGCAGAGATGCAAAGGGACTTAGGAGTCCTTGTGCAGGATACCCTAAAGGTTAACCTCCAGGTTGAGTCGGTGGTGAAGAAGACGAATGCAGTGTTGGCATTCATTTCTATTGGTATAGAATATAAGAACAGGGAAGTGATGTTGACGCATCATAAGGCATTTGTGAGACCACACTTAGAGTATTGTGTGCAGTTTAGGTTCCTTATTTTAGAAAGGATATACTGACATCGGAGAGGGTTCAGAGAAGATTCATGGGAATGATTCCAGGAATGGAAAGGTTATCGTATGAGGAACATCTGGCAGCTCTTGGGCTGTATGCCCTGGAGTTCAGGAGAATGAGGGGGGATCTTATAGAAACATTCCAAATGTTAAAAGGCCTGAACAGGTTAGAAATGGCAAAGTTATTTCCCATGGTAGGGGAGTCTAGGACAAGAAGGCATGACTTCAGGATTGAAGGACGTCCTTTTAGAACAGAGATGCAGAGAAATTACTATAGTCAGGGGGTGGTAAGTCTGTGGAATTTGTTGCCATGAGCGACTGTGGAGGACAAGTTATTGGGTGCATTTAAGGCAGAGACGGATAGGTTCTTGATAAGCCCAGGCATCAAAGGGTATGGGGAGAAGGCAGGGGAGTGGGGATGACTGGAAGAATTGGATCAGCCATGTTTGAATGGCAGAGGAGACTCAATGGGCTGAATGGCCTACTTCTGCTACTATATCTTATGGTCTAATGGTTCTTGAGTTGATCAACCTTTTCCCTAGCTACCATCTTGCTTTATAGAAGACTGTGGGATTTTTCTCTTATTTAAAAGGCTCACTCATTAGCTGCTGCTCACTGGATATTTTTTGTTTTTCGCACCGTTCTCTGTATGTTGTGCATGAATATCCAAGGAGATCAGCAGTTTCTGAGATACACAAATTAAAGCATGTGGCACCAACCGTCATTCCTCACTCAAAGTCACTTAGATCACATTTCTACCCCATTCTAATGTTTGGTTTGATCAACAACTGAATCTCTTGATCATGTCTGCATGCTTTATGCATTGAGATGCTGCCACGTGATTGGCTGATTAGATATTCGCACTAATGAGTATGTGCACAGATAGTTTACTCCCTTTGCGGAAGGGTTTAGCTATCAATGTGCACTATCTTGAGCTGTGAATCGGAATTAGTATATCATTGTTGAATATACTGAGGTTCAGTGAAAAGCTTGTCTTGCATACAGTTCATACGATCACATCATTACACTGCATTGAGAAAGTACAAGGTAAATTAATAACAGAGTGCAGAATAAAGTGTAATAGCTACAGAGAAGGGTCCTTCTCCTAATCAAAAAGATAATTCCAGCTATTAAGTGAATTATTTTATCATTGGAATGGTGCTATCATCTATATGCATAACCACAAGTGATTCTGTAGATGCTGGAAATCCAGAGCAACACACACAAAATTCTGCAAAATATCTGCAGGTCACGCAGCATTTAAGGAGGGAATAAAGTCTCAACATTTTTGGCTGAGACCCTTCATTAACATCTCTCTGCAATGTTTTGCAACTGCTGATGTATCTTTGATGTTAATCAGAATCAGGTCAATGAGAGTAGCATTCTATGTCAAGTGGATGGGCAAATAGTAACTGGTTGAAAGTTTGAACACTCTTTGTAAGTATTGTGTTATTCAGAAGCATTTTGAATCTCAGCACAGTAACAAAGTGGCTAACACAATGCTTTACAGAGCCAATGATCGTGATCAGGGTTCAATTCCTGCCACTCTCTGTAAGGAATTTGTACATTTTCACCTTGACTGCGTTGGTTTTCTTTGGGTGATACAGTTTCCTCCCACATTCCAAGGAAGTACAGGTTAGGGTTAGTGTGTATGCTGTTCAGCAACTCGTGCAGGCTGCCCCCACAGAATGTGTTGGTTGTTGACACAAAACAGCGCATTTCGCTATATATTCAGATGTACAAGTGACAAATAAAGCTAAGACCATAAGACCTAGGAGCAGAATTAGGTTATTCGGCCCATCGAGTCTGTTCTGCCTTTCCATCACAGCTGATTAATTTTCCTTCTCAATCCCATTCTCCTGCCTTCTCTCCCTAACCTTTGAGCTCTTAATGATGAAGAATCTGTCAACCTTTGTTTTAAATATACCCAATGACTTGGCCTCCACAGCTGTCTGTGGCAATGAATTCCACAGGTTCTTTTGGCTAAAGAAATTCCTCCTCATCTCTGTTTTCTGAGGCTGTGTCCTCTGGTCCTAGACTCCCCCCACTATAGGAAGCAACCTCTCCACAACCTCTCCTATACTCAGGCCTTTCAATATTTTGTTAGGTTTCAATGAGATACTCCCTCATTCTTCTAACCTCCAGGCCAATACAGTACAGGCCTACTGCCATCAAATGCTCCTCATACATTAACTCTTTTATTCCTGGGATCATTCTCGTGAACCTTCTCTGCCAAAACTGCTCACAATACCCCAATTGTGGTCTGACCAATGCCTTATAAAGCCTCAGCATTACATCCTTGTCCTTATATTGTAGTCCTTGAAATGAATGCTAACATTTCATTAGCCTTCCTTGCCTCCAACTCAACCTGCAAGTTAACCTTTAGGGAATCCTGCAAGAGCACTCCCAAGTCCCTGCTGCCTTCTTCTAGAATCTTCTCTGCCACACATTATAGTTGAGGTTAGAATTGAGCATTTTGACAGTGAATATACACTCAGTACCTCCTGTACCCAATGAAGTGGCCACTGAGTGTATGTGGTCTTCTGCTGCTGTGACCCACCCACTTCAAGGTTTGACATGTGCATTCAGGGATGCTCTTCTGAACACCATTGTTTTGGTCAAGTGACTAAAATTTGGCTGAGTGGTGTCATAACAACAACTTCTCACTCAATGTCAGCAAGACCAAGGAACTGATTGTAGACTTGTGGAGATGGAAACTGGAAGTCCATGAGCCAGTCCTCATCGTTGGATCAGAAGTGGAGATGGTCAGTAACTTTAAGTTCCTGGATGTCACTATCCCAGAGAATCTGTCCTAGACACATTATATAAATGTAATTGCAAAGAAAGCATGACAGCACCTTTACTTCCTTTGGTTTCAACGGTACTTTAATGTCTGAGAAATGTATACAATATACATCCTGAAATGCTTTTTCTTTGCAACCATCCACGAATACAGAGGAGTGCCCCCAAAGAATGAATGACAGTTAAATGTTAGAACCCCGAAGTCCCTCCGAGCGCCTCTCCATCCCGCACGTAAGCAGCAGCAAAGCAACAACCCCCTTTCCCCCCATACCAGCAAAAAAAAAGCATTGGCTCCCACCACCAAACACTCAAGCGTACAGCAAAGACACAGACTTGCAGTACCCCAAAGACTGCTCGTTCACTTGTTTGGAGACTGCAAAGATTTGGCTTGTCATCTAAAACCTTGATAAAACTTATATAGATGTGTAGTGGAAAGTGTATTGACTGGCTGCATCATGGCCTGGTATGGCGTGATGCCTTTGGACAGAAAATCCTACAGAAGGTAGAGGATTCATCCCAGTACATCATGGGTAAAGCCTTCCCAACCATTGAGTACATCTACATGAGATTCTGTGGTAGGAAAGCAGCATCCATCATCAGGGATCCTCACCACCCAGGCCACGCTCTTTTCTTGCTGCGGCCATCAGGTTGAAGGTACAGGAGCCTCAGGACTCACACCACCAGGTTCAAGAACAGTTACTACCCCTCAACCATCAGGCTCCTGAACAAAAGGGGATAACTTCACTTATCCATTGAGATGCTCCCACAACCAATTATCTCACTTTAAGGACTCTTTATCTCATGTTCTCGTTATTTATTGCTATTTATTTATATTTGCATTTGCTGAGTTTGTTGTCTTCTGCCCTCTGGTTGATCTTTCATCGATCCTGTTTACAGTTAGTCTATACACAGTATTATTTTCAATAGTGACCTGTATTATGATACCAGCCCTCTCCTTCCGGAGAATTGCAAGATCGCTATTAATTCAGGTCTTGGACCCAGGAAATGAGAGACAATGCAACGGATTTGACCATTGTTCTTAGAGACACCTGTGTGAATTGCGACTCTATACTACGTGCCAGCTATCAGGGACATGGACACCCTCGGGCAATGTGGGATGGGGATTGTATCACCCTACCTTGATTGACATCTACAACTCTAGATAAAAAGGGGACTGCAAGAGGCAGTACCCCAGCGATGCACCAGAAGGAGACACCATCGCTCATCGCTCCCGTGAAGACGGGAAGCCGTTCGGGAGCCACGTGTGATTCGGTTCCCCTAGCCTGGGGAACGGGTGGCTGATAACCCCGAAAAAGGACTTCGAACTGACAACGGGGAACCCACGTTCCCGATTCAACGATTTGAGTCCAAAAGGCTGGCAAGTTTATTTTCTCACCAAAATTCTTTCTCTCTCCAACCAGTGAAAACCCAGCGGTCCCCAAACGGCTAAAAGCCTTCATGAACTGGCGAGACTTTGATATTTCCATCGGACAATAGTTTTACCCCTAGACAAACGATAGAGCTACTTCTTATTGTTGATTATTACTATACCCGCGCTTTAGATTGAGTATTGACGACGTATGTTATCTGAATGTTTGTATTAACCTTACTTTTGTGCCCCTTTATAAATAAAAACGTTTAAAAATAGTACCATCAGATTCCAGCGGACCTCTCTATCTTTGCTGGTAAGTGACCCAGTTACGGGGTTCGTAACAACGTGGGGGCCTCGTCTCGAGATTTGATACCAAATTGGAGGGCCAATTTGGTATCAAATCTCGAGACGAGGCCCCCACGTTGTTACGAACCCCGTAACTGGGTCACTTACCAGCAAAGATAGAGAGGTCCGCTGAAGTCTGATGGTACTATCTTTAAACGTTTTTATTTATAAAGGGGCACAAAAGTAAGGTTAATACAAACATTCAGATAACATACGTCGTCAATACTCAATCTAAAGCGCGGGTATAGTAATAATCAACAATAAGAAGTGACTCTATCGTTTGTCTAGGGGTAAAAATAGTGTCCAATGTCAATATAAAAGTCTCGCCAGTTCATGAAGGCTTTTAGCCGTTTGGGGACTGCTGGGTTTTCACTGGTTGGAGAGAGAAAGAATTTTGGTGAGAAAATAAACTTGCCAGCCTTTTGGACTCAAATCGTTGAATCGGGAACGTGGGTTCCCCGTTGTCAGTTCGAAGTCCTTTTCGGGGTTATCAGCCACTCGTTCCCCAGGCTAGGGGAACCGAATCACACGTGGCTCCCGAACGGGTTCCCGTCCTCACGGGAAGCGATGAGCGATGGTGTCTCCTTCTGGTGCGTCGCTGGGGTACTGCCTCCTGCAGTCCCCTTTTTATCGTGACTGGCAGATTTGTAGATGTCAATCAAGGTAGGGTGATACAATCACCACCCCACATTGCCCGAGGGTGTCCATGTCCCTGATAGCTGGCACGTAGTATAGAGTCGCAATTCACACAGGTGTCTCTAAGAACAATGGTCAAATCCGTTGCATTGTCTCTCATTTCCTGGGTCCAAGACCCGAATTAATAGCGATCTTGCGATTCTCCGGAAGGAGGGGGCTGGTCCCGCACCCTTCGGCCCCTCAGAGCTGTGGTACATTCATAACACCCCCTTTCTTCAAAGCGTTTTCACCAGCGGTGAAAATGAAGTAGTACAGAGTCTTACAGGATTTTAGAATCCAACACAATACACAAGCTTTTCTTTTCACTGCAGAGCTATACAGTTATACATTTAATTCAGCATCTAAACAGGTAACGAGTACAGTGACACTTCCTTTAATATTTTTTCCCTCTTGTACCTGACTAAAGGCTGGTAGCATCAGGTTTCAACTTAACAGGCAGGTTCCAAGGGGTTGTCTTTGTTATTCACATGCTTTGTCAAAATCCTGTACAGCCAGTTTTCCTATTTAAAATGGCGCCCCCATTAACCATCACCTTTTTTCCGGTGATTTTCTACGGGAGGAACTTGAGTAGTTTGGCGGGGTAAACTCCAGTCCGCCTTATTCATAGGAGTTATCTTATCAACACCGGATCCCAGACCTAGTTCATTTCCACCCAATTCTTTAGTTTTAAGCAAGTTGCTATTTTTCTCTTCAGGACCCGTCATGCTATTAGTTTCCAATTTAAGATCTGCAAGTGATCCCGCTTTGTTCAGACAGCATGTCAAGTGCTGCCTGTTCACCCCACACCCTTGAATAACAATAGTGTGTGGGGCCCCAGCAGCTCTCGACTTACTCTGTAAGCGAGCTGCAGGGTTTAAAATTTTTTCATTCGATTTGGGAACTACAAACTTTCCGTTCCCTTCAATAATAATATTTATCCCCCCATTGTCGAGTTCCACTTTAAGGTTCACCACCCCTTCGTGTACAAACACCTGGGAACCCTCACTTCCCCCAATTACCAGGGTTAACCCTGTCTTCACTGAACCCAGTCTATCTGACCCAAAAGGACGGCCGTCTCATTCAGCTGAATCAGATACCTCAGACCTTTTCTGAGCTCCGGGACTAGGTTCGGGACCACATGCATCCCCGTCTTGGACACTCTCAAACGGGACATTGACCTCTTCCAGGCTTTCAATACCCGTACCTTTTTCAAATTCCAAATTCTCTTGTTCCTCCCAGCTACTCTCTGGGCAACTCCCTTCCGGAGTAAACTCAACCCCGCGGGCTGAAACAACCTCATCTGCCAACCCAGCAGACCTTTCCAAGGTAGTGGCATCCTTTTCATCTAGGACTGCCCTCATCTCATTATCGGGAACATCTTTATAACTCTCGACTTCTTCAAACAGGGCTGCCACCCCAGACAGATCATCCATGTCCAACTCTGGACCTTTTAACAGCTTTATCTGTTTCTCATCTTTATTTCCTACCTCTAGGACAGGCATGGGCAAACTACGGCCCGGGGGCCATATGCGGCCCGTTAAGCTTTTTAATCCGGCCCACAGAACTTGACGAAATTATATTAATAAACCTTGTTAACGTTTTTTCCCCGCAATTCTGGCGTTTTCCCAATAGATGACGCATTCTATATACATTGACCTTTGTTGAGGTGCAGCGTATTATTCCACATTTGCGCTTTACTCCTTGACCTCTCACCCCTTCTGTAAAGATGAGTGGAGCTAAGAAAAGAAAAGTGGATAGAGAATGTCGGGTGTTTAATAAGGAGCGGACAACTAAATATCTTTTTACCGAGCACTGATCAACTGCTGTATGCCTGATATGCCAAGAGACTGTGGCGGTTTTTAAAGAATATAATATCAGCCATCACTTTGCCACAAAACATGCCAACTATGCTAGGAACCAGTCAACGAAAGAACGGGAAGCTAATGCTCAGAGGTTGGCAGCTAATTTACAGGCTCAACAAAATTGTTTTCACCGTCAAACTGCCATTCATGAGTCAAGTACCAAGGCAAGTTTTATGCTGTCATTCAAATTAGCAAAGGCCAGCAAGCCTCTGTCTGAAGGCGAGTTTTTAAAAGAATGTATGGTGGAGACAGCAGGTGTATTGTGTCCGGAGAGCAAAGACAAATTTGAAAAAATCAGTTTATCACGCAGGACAGTGACTCACCGTGTGGAACTGATAGATGAAGATATAACCAGCGACTTAAATAAAAAGGCAGAGTCGTTCACGTTATATTCATTAGCACTGGATGAAAGCAACGATGTAAAAGACACTGCTCAGCTCCTCATTTTTATCCGAGGAATTAACAATACTTTTGAAATAACTGAGGAGTTTTTGACAATGGAGTCTCTGAAAGGAAAAACACGGGGAGAGGACTTGTATGACCGGGTGTCTGCTGTCATCGAAAATATGAAGCTCCCTTGGAGTAAACTTATCAACATCACCACAGATGGATCTCCTAATTTGACAGGGAAAAATGTCGGCCTGCTGAGGAGAATACAGAATAAAGTGAAAGATGAAAATCCTGACCAGGATGTTATTCTCCTTCACTGCATCATCCACCAGGAATCTCTATGTAAATCGGTATTACAGCTGAATCATGTTGTGAATCCTGTCGTAAAACTTGTCAACTTTATACGTGCAAGGGGACTTCAGCACCGTCAATTCATCACGTTCCTGGAGGAAACCAATGCGGATCACCAGGACCTATTTTATCACTCCCGTGTCCACTGGTTAAGTTTGGGCAAAGTGTTTCAACAAGTATGGGAGCTCAAAGAGGAGATTGGTGCATTTTTGGAGTTACTGAGGAAGGCCGGCGAATTTCCTGAGCTGAGCAACAAGAGCTGGCTTTGTGACTTTGCGTTTGCTGTGGATATATTTTCACACAAGAATGAACTGAACGTGAAGCTACAGGGGAAGGATCAGTTTGTGCATGACATGTACACAAACGTGAAAGCCTTTAAATCCAAGCTGGCTTTTTTCTCCAGGCAAATTTTGAATAAGTTATTCACTCATTTTCCCACACTAGCCACACTGGAAGAGGCCGGCGCAAATGTGAAAAAATACAGCGAGTCACTGGATGCGCTGCACAGAGAATTCTGCCGTCGCTTTTCTGATTTTGAAAAAATTGACAAGTCACTTCAGTTGGTGGCCTGTCCCCTGTCACAAGATCCTGAAACAGCACCAGAGGAGCTACAGCTGGAACTGATCGACCTTCAGTCTGACCCCATCTTAAAAGAGAAGTTCAACTGTCTTAAACTGAATGACTTTTATGCTTTACTTGGTAAAGAGGTGTTTCCAAACCTCCAGAGGACAGCACAGAAGATGCTGGCGTTGTTCGGCTCGACCTATTTGTGTGAACAGGCATTCAGCGTCATGAACATCAACAAAGCCAGCCACAGATCCAAGTTAACTGACCAACACCTCAGATCCATCCTGAGAATCGCCACAACAAAACTAAATTCAGACTTTGATGCGCTGGCTAAAAAGGGAGACCAACAACACTGTTCCCACTGAAATTAAAAATAAGTTTCTTTGTTGTGTTATGTAAAAAATGCATTTGAAAATATTTTTTTCAATAAGCCTTACATGTTACATGTCATTTCTGTTAAGTGATGGACATGAGTAGTGCGCAGGTGCACGTACGTTCTCAAAATAAAAAATGCGCTCCAGATCAAATAACGTGCTCCGCATACTGGCGCGCTGTCACTGTTCTGTCCTTGTGCTGGTCGTTGTTGAGTTTTGGCACAGGGGACAATTGAATAAGAAGGAGCAGGACAAGTAGACCTGCATCTCCTACCGTTTTTGAAATAAAGACAGTCAGGAGGAGAGTGATGATGATAATATCTTGAAGGATAACAGAATTTTCAGTGCTTTAAAATAATAACTGTTACTATTAAAAAAAGCTGTATTTTATTCATTTAATTTTCAGTGTTTTAAAAGTCATTTCAATAAATAGCTAAATACCATGGGACTTCAAAGACAGATATTTTGTTGTAATGCATTTGTTCATTTTCAATTGAAATTAAAGCACATGTTTTCTACATATCCCATGATATTTTATTTTCTCTTATGAGGTGTATTACCAAAACACTCCGTCCATCTGCTCCTGGTCCGGCCTCCCTGTCAAATTTTAGAACCCTTTGTGGCCCACAAGTCAAAAAGTTTGCCCACCCCTGCTCTAGGACCTTTCTCTTCACTAAGGGCAGATCTATCTCCTCTCCCTTACCCCCTTTCACTTTACTATTCTTCGTCTTTCCACCCTCTACACCCTCGTGGCACAGGGTCGATAAAGACGTCTCGGCCAAATCGAAACTGGCCAATTTTAAACTGCTCCCGTTCTTAGCTGCCGCTCTCGACAGGCTGCGAGTGACCGCGCATGCGGTATAGCTCGGGGACGCTAGGGGCGGGGCCTCAACACGCACCAGTCGGCGGGTCATAGTCATGGCTGACCAAACCTTACCCCCTGCTAAGTCGTTCCCAAGAAGGACGTCCACGTCGGTTCTCGGGAATTCTGATGGCACCCCTATTTCAACTGATCCATACACCAGCTCACAATCCAAAATGACCTTACGTAAGGACACCATTTCTGTCCATTTTCCTATTCCTCTCGGGGCTACCTCTCCCGTCTGAGGTCCGAATTTTAACACGTTACCGCTAATCAATGATAGCTCCGCCCCCGTGTCTCTCCAAATCCGTACGGGAATTGGTGGGTCCCCCTCCCTCAAAAACACGGTTTCGTGTGATGGATAAATCTCAGACCCCTCGCGCTCTCTGCTTACCCGGGACCCTCTTGCCGATTTTCTGATTACCACTGCACACCCGATAGGGACCGCTGCTTTCCCTTTTTCTGGCTCCTTTCTCGGAGCAAAGCACCTAGATGCAATATGTCCCCCCCTTCCACTATTAAAACAGGTCAAGCCCGGAAATCTCGGGCCGCCTGGCCTTTCCCCCTCAACCTTACCACTAGCTCCCGGCGGGACCTCTGCCTCAGCCGGCGGACTTTCTCGATCGTTCCCACGGTCTCTCGGGGTACTTTTATTCGAGGGAAACTTTGTCTTGTGGGCTAGGGCATATTCATCTGCGAACCTAACAATTTCTGAGATGGACTTATACGGCTTCTCATTCAAATACATCCGGATCTCCTCCGGAACACACCCTTTAAAGTCCTCAATCAAAAATAACTCCCTGAGACGCCCATGATCCTCGCCCACTGTTTCTGCGGTGCACCAACGGTCCAAGAGCACCCCCTTCTCATGGGCAAACTCGGTATACGTCTGATTCCACCCTTTTCGTAAATTTCTGAACCTTTGTCTATATGCTTCAGGTACTAGCTCCTAACTCCGGAGAATGGCCTCCTTTACTTTGGCATAATTCTCCGCTTCCCCCTCCTCGATGGACAATGCCGCATATGCTCGTTGTGCCTTCCCTTTTAACACACTTTGTAACAACGCCACCCACTGCTCTTTGGGCCACTTCTGATTCACTGCCACCTTTTCAAAAAGTAAGAAATAACTATCAACATCCATCTCTTCGAATGGAGGTACTACCCTTAACTCCCGACTAACATTAAACCTCTCCTCTCGGTCTGGCCTTTGAACTCTTCGCTCTTTCCTTAACTTCTCCATCTCCAAGTCATGTTTCCTCTGTTTCTCTGCCTCCCTCTCCCTCTCAGCCCTTTCCTTCTCTTTTTCAGCTGCTTCCAGCCCCTTTAGCTAGAGCTCATGATCCCGTTTCACCTCTAACTCCTTTAGTTGGAACGCCTGCTCCCTTTCTTTCTCTTTCTCTCTCTCAGCTGCTTCCAGCTGCTTTACTTTAAATTCATGTTCCAACCTTAATTTCTCCAACTCTAACTGATCCGTCCCACTCGCTAGTACGTTGCATTGTCTCTCATTTCCTGGGTCCAAGACCCGAATTAATAGTGATCTTGCGATTCTCCGGAAGGAGGGGGCTGGGGTGGCCCCTCAGAGCTGTGGTACATTCATAACATTGGTAAGTGACCCAGTTACAGGGTTCGTAACACCTGGGTACTCAACAAAAACAGAAATGTCATTCTAAGAACAGCATTTAAATGAAAGATAAAAGAGAGACATCTAGAATTTCTGCATCAGTAGATAGATAGATAGATAGATTCTTTATTCATCCCCATGGGGAAATTCAACATTTTTTTTCCAATGTCCCATACACTTATTGTAGCAAAACTAATTACAACCAATACTTAACTCAGTAAAAATATGATATGCATCTAAATCACTCTCTCAAAAAGCATCAATAATAGCTTTTAAAAAGTTCTTAAGTAGTTTACTTAAATACATTGAGTCCTAACCCCGGCACTTTAACATATCTTACTCCTGGCGGTTGAATTGTAAAGCCGAATGGCATTGGGGAGTATTTATCTCTTCATCCTGTCTGAGGAGCATTGCATCAATAGCAACCTGTCGCTGAAACTGCTTCTCTGTCTCTGGATGGTGCTATGTAGAGGATGTTCAGGGTTTTCCATAATTGACCGTAGCTTACTCAGCGCCCTTCACTCTGCTACCAATGTTATATTCTCCAGTACTTTGCCCACGACGGAGCCTGCCTTCCTTACCAGCTTATTAAGATGTGAGGCATCCCTCTTCTTAATGCTTCCTCCCCAACACGCCACCACAAAGAAGTGGGCGCTCTCCACAACTGACCTATAGAACATCTTCAGCATCTCACTACAGACATTGAATTACGCCAACCTTCTAAGGAAGTACAGTCGACTCTGTGCCTTCCTGCACAAGGCATCTGTGTTGGCAGTCTAGTCTAGCTTCTCGTCTAACTGTACTCCCAGATACTTGTAGGTCTTAACCTGCTCCACACATTCTCCATTAATGATCACTGGCTCCATATGAGGCCTAGATAGATAGATAGATAGATAGATACTTTATTCATCCCCATGGGGAAATTCAACTTTTTTTCCAATGTCCCATACACTTGTTGTAGCAAAACTAATTACATACAATACTTAACTCAGTAAAAAATAAGATATGCATCCAAGTCACTATCTCAAAAAGCATTAATAATAGCTTTTAAAAAGTTCTTAAGTCCTGGCGGTAGAATTGTAAAGCCTAATGGCATTGGGGAGTATTGACCTCTTCATCCTGTCTGAGGAGATCTCCTAAAGTCCACCACCATCTCCTTGGTCTTGGTGATACTGAGACGCAGGTAGTTTGAGTTGCACCATATCACAAAGTCCTGTGATATACCATATCACAAAGATCCCCAGCACAGCAACAATGACAGCGAAGACTGGGTTCATGATGGAAGAGGAAGAACGTCCCTGTGAAAAGACATTTATAATTAGAAAATCTGCACAATTACCAACATCTCAAGGTGGAATCTGCCCTGTGACTCTGGAGAATGGGGTTGCCACGATAACATTGCTGTTAGCACTATGCTGTTACAGCTCAGGACATTGGAATTCAAAGTATAATTCCGCTTTCCATAAGGTTCTCCGTGTGACCTCGTGGTCTTCCTCCGGGTTGCTCCAGTTACCTCCCACAGTCCAAACCTGGACTGGTTAGTAGCTCAATTGGTCATTGTAACTTGTCCTGCAATTAGGCTAGGGTTAAATAGGTGGTTTGTGGGGTGGCATGGCTCTTTGAGCCAGAAGTTCCTGTTCTGTGATGTATCTATTGAAATATAATAAAGAATGGAACTGAAGAAGGCTTAGTCCAGGATCTACAGAATGCCTTGGTACATGGAGCTCAGAAAAATAGAGGGCTATGGGTAAGCCTAGGTAGTTCTAAGGTAAGGACATGTTTGGCACAGCTTTGTGGGCCGAAGGACCTGTATTGTACCATAGGTTTTCTATGTTTCTATGATTCTATGAATAAGACGTGGGTAGCAGAAATGAATGTTCTCATGATAACCCTGACATCACCTCAGTTCAGAGGGAGTTCTGTCAGCCACACAAATCTCCGCAGTGTCTGGTGTGTATTTGATGATTTTGCCCTGGTTTGCATTCCAATTCCATGCAACAATCAAGGTTGTCTTGTCTAATCTCTCTTCCCCAAGGCTCACCCCAGTGGTACATTTCTCACTGCCAAACATGTAGAGTACTGACCCCCACATAACTCCGTGTTTTATCATGTACAGACCCTTCCCAGTTAAGGCAGAGAGCTTTTTGAATTGTTTGGGGCAGTTTGCAAGTGGGAAGTGCAGCCATGAACTCCAGCCATCTATGCTCCTTAAACATTAACTCTTTCATTCCCTGGATTTTTCTCATCCTCTGGACCCTCTCCAATTCCACCCCATCCTCTCTTAAAACTGCTCACTATATTCCGAGTGCAGTCTGACCAATGCCTGACCATGCCATGATGGTGTACTTGTCAGGCTACTGGAAGTCTGCTGACCTGGGCTGGAGTGTTCAAGGTGTACTTCAACTCACTGCAACAGTCAGAATTTCTACCCACAGACACACCGGTGCCCAAGAAGAGCAGGTGTTATGTTTTGTAATTCAACTTGTGTACATACACAGTGCTCTGCAATAGCCTTAGACACTAATAAATAGCTTGGTTGCTTAAGGCTCTTGTACAGTACTGTAGTAATTGTATGTACTGCAGTGTACTTCTGCTGGATAAAAACAAATGTCATGACATATGTGAGGGATGATAAACCTGATTCTGATATGGGTCTGTATTGTGACTGAGAGTGGGAAGGGAGCAGGGAGAGGGGAACACAAACAAAATGCTGGAGGAACTCAGCAGGCCATGATGCATCTATGGAAAAGAGTGTAGTCGATGTTTCGGGCTGCGACCCACCATCAATACTGGAGAAAAAATGTTGAGAAGTCAGTGTTAGAAGGTAGGGGGAGGGTAGGAAGAATCACAAAGTGATAAGTGAAATTGGGAGGAGGGAAGAGTGAATTACCGGAAGTTAGAGAAATCGATGTTCATGCCATCAGGTTGGAGGCTATACAGATGGAATATAATGTGTTGCTCCTCCAACCTGAGTGTAGCCTCATTGTGACAGTAAAGGAGGCCATGAATTGACATGTTGGAATGGGAGTGCGAAGGAGAATTAAAATGGGTGGCCATTGGGAGAGGAGAATCAAAGTTGGGAAAAGGGGAAGGGAGAAGGAAGAGAGTGGGAAACACCAGTGATACATTCTGTAATGAACAATAAACTAATTGTTTGGAATCAAATGACCTTGCCTGGTGTATCAGGGCTGGGTGTGTCTGCACCTGTGCCACCCCTGACCCGGCACTCCTTCTCTGCCACCTGTCCCACATCCCTCCCAGTGTGCTCCACCCTCCCCATTCTCAACACCTTTACTCCCATCAAATTTACAAACTCACTGCTCCACTTTGACAAGTACTGTCCACATCCATCCAACCAACCAAGGACTTTTGGTCAGTACCAAAGAGGCAGAATTCAAAAGGTTGAAGAATGCAAGACTGAAGGTGCTGTATTTAAATGTGCATAGCACTTGGAATAGGGTGGACGAACTTGTGGTGCAATTAGAGATTGGCTGGTATGACTTTGTGGGCATCGCTGAGTTGTGGCTGAAGGAAGGTCATAGGAGCTTAACATCGAAGGATGTGCTTTATATTGAAAGCACTGTCTCAAGTGAAGGAACTTAATCACAAGATAAAAATGTTACCAGGACTTGAGGACCTGAGTTATAGGGAAAGATTGAAAAAGTTAGGACTTTATTCCCTGGAGCGTTGGAGAATGAGGGGAGATTTGATAGAGGTACACAAAATTAAGAGGAGAACAGATAGGCAATGGTAAGTGTAAGCAGGCTTTTTCCCCTGAGGTTGGGTGAGACTAGAACTAGAGGTCATAGGTTAAGGGTAAAAGATGAGAGGTTTAAGGGGAACACGAGGAGAAACTTCTTCACTCTGGGGATGGTGAGAGTGGGAATGAGCTGCCGGAGCAAGTGGTGCATGCGAGCTCTCAAGGGGGAGGGAAAATTCTTCACTTAGAGACTGGTGAGAGTGTGAAACCAAAGTGGTGGTTGCGGGTTCAATTTCAGAGGAGCTTGGACAAGTGCATGGATGAGGAAGGAAGATCCATGGAATAAGAGTTCAGCATGGATGATGGGCTGAAGGGCCTGTTTCTGTGCAGCAGTACTCTATGACTATGGTACAGGTGGTGTAGCTCTATTGGTGAGAGATGGAATTACATCTTTAGAAAGAGGTGACATAGAGTCAGAGAATGTTGAATCTTTGTGGTTGGAGTTAAGAAACTGCAAGGGTAAAAAGAATTATGGGAATCATATATAGGGCTCCAAATAGTAGCCAAGATGTGGGGTTGAGATTGCAAAGGGAACTGGAAAAGCCATGTAATAAGGGTAATGTCACAAATATAACGGGGGACCTCAGTATGCAAGGGGATTGGGAAAATCATGTTGGTGTCAGATCTCAAGAGAGGGAGTTTGTTAAATGCCTATGAGGTGGCTTTTTAGAGCTGCTTGTGCTTGATCCTACTAGGGAAAAGGCTGTCTTAGATTGGGTGTTGTGTAATAACCCAGATCTTATTAGGGAGCTTAACGTAAAGCAACGCTTTGGAGGCAGTGATCATAATATGATTGAATTGATAGTGCATAAGTCACATGTATCAGTATCGCAATGGAATAAAGGGAATTACAGAGACATGAGAGAGGAGCTTGCCCAGGTGGATTGGAGGAGGATACTGGTAGGGTAACAGCAGAGCTGAAGTTTCTGAGAGTAGTTCACAGGCGCAGAGAGGATGAAGCTCTCAAATGACGGGTAGGCAACCATGGCTGACAAGGGAAATTAAGGACTGCATAAAAGCCAAGGAAAAGGCATATAAAGTAACAAAAGTGAGTGAGAAGTTGGATGATTGGGAAGATTTTAAAATCCAACAAAAGGCAACTAAAAAAGCTATAAGAAGGGAAATGATGAAATATGGGGGCAGACCATCCAATATTATAAAGCAGGATACCAAAAGTTTTTTCAATTATATAAAGAGTAAAAGAGAGGTGAGAATTGATATTAGCCCACTGGAAAATAAGGTGTCGAGGTACTTGAAGATACTAAGTCAAAGTCAGCATGGTTTCTGCAAAAAGGGAAATCTTGCCTGACAAACCTGTTAGAGTTCTTTGAGGAAGTAACAAGCAGGGTGGACGAAGGAGAGGCAGTGGGTGTTATTTACTTGGATTTTCAGAAAGCATTTGGTAAAGTGCCTCACATGAGGCTGCTTAACAAGATAAAATCCTATGGTTTTACAGGAAAGATACTGGCGTGTATAGCAAAATGGCTGACAGGCAGGAGGCAGTGAGTGGGAATAAAAGAGGCTTCTCTGGTTGGCTGCTGCTGACTAGTTGTGTTCCTCAGGAATCAGTATTGGGACCGCTACTTTTCACATTGTCTGTCAGTGATTTGGATAATGATATTAATCGCTTTGTGGCAAAATTTGCAGATGATACGAAGATAGGTGGTGGGTAGGTAGTGCTGAGGAAGCAATGCGATTGCAGCAGGACTTAAACAAGTGGAAGAATGGGCAAAAAAGTGGCAGATAGAATACAGTGCTGGGGAATGTATGCTAATACATTTTGGGAAAAGGAAAAATACTGCAAACTATTATCTAAATGGGGAGAAGATACAAACATCAGAAGTGCAGAAGGACAGGTGACCTTGTGAAAGACTCCCAGAAGGCTAATATACAGGTTGAGTCTGTGATAAAGAAGGCAAATGCAATGTTGGGATTTGTTTCAAGGGGGGCAGAATATAAAAGCAAGGAGATAATGCTGAGGCTTTATAAGACACTAGTCAGGCCAACTTGGAGTATTGTCAACAGTTTTGGGACCCATATCTCAGAAAGGATGTGTTGTCATTGGAGAGAGTCCAGAGGATGTTCATGAGGATGATTCTAGGAATGAAGGAGTTAACATATGAGGAGTGTTTGACAGCTTTGGGCCTATACTCACTGGAATTTAGAAGAATGTGGGGAGGGATCTCATTGAAACCTACCGAATGTTGAAAGAACTCGATAGAGTGAATGTGGATGTGTAGAGGATGTTTCCTATGGTGGGGGGGGGGGGATCCAGAACTAGAGGGCACAGCCTCAAAATTGAGGGGTGACACTTTAGAACAGAGGTAAGGAAGAATTTTTTTTAGCCAGAGAGTAGTAAATCTGAAATGCTCTGCCACAGACTGCGGTGGAGGACAAGTCCTTGTGTATATCGGTCAGGGCATGAAAGGATATGGCGAAAAGTGGGATCTGGGATCAGCCATGATGGAATGGTGGAGCAAACTCAATGGGATGAATGGCCTAACTCTTCTCCTATCTCTTATGTTGTATGTGTGTGTGTGTGTTTATGTATGTATGTATTTTATGTATATATAAAATTGACTTTTTACATTGTGCTCTGAGCCCATAACCTTCCAATCATTTTACTACTGTCTTGAGATTTCAGAGATGTTCCTTACTAGTAACAATGATATCATGCAGTAACACCGAGTACCTAGGCAGCTTTGTCACACCTGCCAATATGCAGGTGCATATCAACTCTAAAAATAAGCCTAATATAGCAATAAAGCTCTTTGTGAATGTTTATGGGAGAAACCGGATTCTTTTGTCCTTCTCAATCTATTGACCTATCCCACGCCAGCAGACAAGTTTGAATTGACCACTCCTAAATGACTGACATGTAACACCTTCAACACTTCAGGTCTCAGCTTGAATGGTACACCAGCTCTCAATCCTCACTGAAGCCAAACTCCGTTGAGGGCAAATTCATCCAGGCGCGGGTAAATTAGAGTTTCTGCTGCACATTGCAACCAGTTTGGATTGCCATGTAGACCTCCCATATGGAGTCTTTTCTGGTTTCCCTTTGGATCCTCTCTGACATAACCAGGAGACTTTTGATTTGCATCAGGGAGACTATGTCAAGAGGAATGTCCTCTTTTGTAAATATTTCAGGTATTCCTTTTTCCAAGGGTAAACGGGACAGTCCATCAGCATTTCCATGATTAGTCCTCCTCTTGAATTCGATCTTGTAATTGTGTCCTCCAAGAAACAGAGCCCAGCTCTGCATTTGTGCTACTGCTGTTAGTGGGTCAACCTTCTATGGATTGAGAATAGGCAGTAGTGACTGATGATGAGTAGTGAGGGTAAGTCTTCCATGCAAGTACTGGTTGAAATGCTTTAACACCCCAAACCAGACTCAAGGCCCCTCTACCAATCTGTGAGTAATTTCTCTCTGCAGCGGTAAAGGAGCAGCAGACTGTGGAGCATTCACTTTTATCTCTCATAACATGACTGCAACTATAGAATAAGGCAAGGCGTCACAGGCAAGCTTCACTGGACGATGCAGATCATGATGTGTGAGAACAGCGTCTGCCATCACCATTTCCTTTGCCTGTTGGAAAGCCACTTTACATTGCTTTGTCCATTGCCATTTCTTCCCAATGTGTAGTACTGAGTTTAAGGGGTGGAGTACAGTAGCTATTTTTGGCAGGAACGTGTTGTAGTAATTAGCAAATTCTAAAAAGGACCACAACTGTGACACATCCTTTGATCTTGTGGCGTCACCACTGCTTGATTTTCCTCAGCACTCTTACATAATCCTTGCTCGTCAATAGTGTGACCACAGTAAGTGATTCTTGGTTTAAAGAATTCAGACTTCCTGCACTGTGCTCTGAGCCCATAATTTTCCACTCATTTTATATAAGAACACAAGAAATAGGAGCAGGAGTAGGCCATCCAGCCTCTTCGAGCCTGCCCCGACATTCAATAAGATCATGGCTGATTTTAATACTGTCTTGAGATTTCAGAGCTGTTCCTTACTAGTGACAATGGTATCATGCAGTAACACCGAGTGCCTGGGCAGCTTTGTCACACCTGCCAATATGCAGGTGCATATCAACTCTAAAAATAAGCCTAATCTCGCAATAAAGCTCTTGTGAATGCTTATGGTAAGAAGCACTTTGGATTTTTTTGTCCATCTCAATCTGTAGCTAAGCCTCAGCTAAATCCATTTTACTGAAGTGTTTCCATCCACCCTACCTACCTTCAGGAAAGATGAAAATAAAATTGAAAGAATAGAGAGAAAATTTAAAAGGATGTTGCCAGGTCTGGAGGACATGAGTTATAAGGAAAAATTGAATAGTGTAGGACTTTATTCCTTGGAACATGGAATATTGACAGGAGATTTAACAGAGCTATACAAAAATATGAGGAATATAGATTGGTTAAATGGAAGCAGGATAACAATTAGAGGTCATGGGTTAAGGGTGAAAAGTGAAGGTTTAAGGGGAACCTTCATCAATCAGAGGGTTGTGAGAATGTGGTCCAAATGTAAGAGGCGCATGTTTGCTTGATTTCAATATTTAAGAGAAGTTTGGATGGGTACATGGATAGTAGGGGTATTGAGGGCTGTGGTCCTGGTGCAGGTTGACGGAAATAGGTAGTTTAAATGTTTCGGCATTGATCAGATGGGCCAAAGGGCATGTTTTTGTGCAGTACTTTTCTATGTCTCTGACTCTGTAATGGTTTGCAGAGGATTCCTGTATCCTGGGGAGAGGGTATTAATCTACTTTCAGCAGTTGATGGTGACCTGAAAATCAGCACAGATCCTTACACACCCATTCTTCTTGGCTACTGAGACCACTGACATTACAGATAGGCTCCACTCAACCTTGGAATTGAATATCTCTATTATTCTGATGTAGCCAGCCATTGTTTCTTTTTTTGATTTATTATTATTATCAACCTGTACTCACTGTTTATGAATCCATGAACTTGTCTGTTTTCTACCTTTTGTTTTACCTTGAACGTCTTGCTGCGCTTCAACAGATAGGTAGGCACCTTGGGTTTATTTAAAACCTCATCAACACTGTCATGTTTTGTGACTCCAGAAATTAATCGAATGTAAGACATAGGAGAGCTGGGGTAACTTACAACAGCAATAGATACAACAGGCAGCTGTTTATCGACTGCAGCTCGACGTTCAACATATTCATCCACTCAGTACTAATGAACAAGCTGCAAAACCTGGGTCTCTGTACCTCCTTGGCACTAGAATCTTGATTTTGTCATCAGGAGACTAGTCGCTGGAATTTGTAATAACATCTTCTCCACTAATAGCGCAGGCACACATCAAGGATGTATGCTTAGCCCACTGCTCTACTCTGTCTACATTCATGACGGTGTGGTCAGACACAGCTGAAACACCATCTATAAATTCACTGATGACACCACTGTTTTTGGCAGAACCTCAGATGGTGATGAGAAGATATACAGGAGAAAGATAGATTGACTGGTTGATTCATGTTGGAACAACAACCCTGGACTCAACTTCAGTAAGATCAGGAAATTAATTGTTGATTTCAGAAAGGGGAATTTGAGGGAACATAGTCTTCATTGAGGAGTCAGCAGTGGAAAAGATGGGCAGCTTCGTGTTCCTGAGTGTCAACATCTCAGAGGACCTAGCATGGGCCCTACATAAAGAAGCACGCCAGTGGTTCTACTCCATTAGGAGTTTGAGGAGATTTGGTATGTCACCAAAGACTCTAACATCTCTCTACAGATACAGTATATGGTAGAAAACGGTTTGACTGGTTACATCACCACCTGGTAAGGAGGTTCCAAGATGCAGGATTAATGGAGGCTGCATAGGGTTGTAGACTCGACCAGTTCCACAAGCACAATCCTTCTCAAGGGCATCTTCAAACGGTAACATCCATCATTAAGGACCCTCACCATTGAGGACATGCCTTCTTCTCATCACTACCACCAGGTACAGGAGCCTGAAGACACATACTCAATGATTCAAGAACAGCCTCTTCCCCTTCTCCATCAGATTCCTGAGTGGTCCATGAATACAACCTCACCATTCTTCTTTTGCTCTATTGACTTATTTGTAGCTGAAAGTAATTTTTATGCCTTGCACTGTGCTACTTTCACTAAACAACAGTTTAACAGTCAATGCCACTGATAATAACCCTGATTGTGATTCTGACATGGGGAGAATGTGTACTCTGATTTGGGAGGTCACATGATGGCTGGATGAGTAAATGTAGATGAGATGGAACACAAGACTACAGATGTTGAAAAATGGAGCAACAATCTACTGAAGGAGCTGAGTGGGTCAGGCATCATCTACCAGGAATGGGCAATGGGGTGGAATGGGCAGTTGTGGGAGGAGTTGTCAACAGCTCTGGTCAAAATCCTCATCTACCAGGGAAATATAGATGAGGGTTGACCCAAAAGCAGGACAGTGGGGATGATTTAGCAGTAAATGATAACTTTAATAATAGACCACAAAATAAAATCATGCCACAAGGGGCCATGAAACAAGAGAGAACAGAATCTAAACACAACAGACAACATGGTAAACTTTAGGTAGGGAGAGTGAAGGCTAGAAGCAACTGGTTGAGGCTGGCTGGTTCAATGAATGAACAAGGCCAGTGGATGAGAACTGGGTTTAAATAGGCTGCAGGTGATTAGTCTGGAAGGAGTGGGGGGGGGGTGAATCCTGTCAGCTGCCTGGAGACTGGCATGTGTGCACTGAAAGGTGTCAGCGGGAGCAGGCCTGACAGCATCGGGACTGAGGGGCTCCAACAGTGATAAAGCATTCTACTCACCCTTTTAACACACCGAATATGCCTGATAAACTCTTCTTCACTGGATTTTATTTCTTGTCCAAGCTTTGCTTTAGCATTTCTTATTATCTCTTCAGCACATAACGGTTTCATGCTGCTGTCCAGTTTGTTGTTGACGCACCAGAGATCACTTGCAGCTACCTCAACAAGAGGATTCCTCACAACCACACGACCTGCAATAGCAGTCGATCCATCTAGATTACCGTAGATTCCGGATTTTAAGCCGCTACTTTTTTCCCACATTTTGAACAGCTTTGAACTCTGCGGCCTTTAAAACGGAGCGGCTAAAGTATTATTTTTTTTCATGCCGCCGAAAACATTTTGCCTCGTAACAGTAGACCAATAAAATTGATGAGTAGTTCACAGAGGTCCAATGAAATTGTACGATAAATCAAGTGCACTTTCACAATTAAATTATTGTAAATCAGTCATTTGTACTCACCCTCATCAACATGGGAAACACTCGAAGAAAAGCATTGTGCTGCCTTTATGGCAGTTATTTAGTTTATAATATTTTCGCTTAGTAATTCATTTTCTAGTTAAAGTTAGAAGAGTTTTAACTATATTTGTTTTCTGTACTACATCGCGGGATGCTATGACGTCACACCCGGTTTCGCCGCGTCTTGTGGGATACCGGTTTGCGATAAACGGGACGGCGGGGGGGGAGCGGCGGAGCGAAAACGCTGCTTTTAAGTTAAAGGCGATCAATAACTTTTCCTGGTAGGCTGCAGTATATATATTTTTTACCAGTCGTTAGGAGATATTGGAATGTTGTTCAGTAAAGAAGTATACGCAACGTATATTTAAAAGTAGCCGCGTTACGGGCACAGTTCGAAAAAAAAGCATTTGCAATATGTATTTGTTTTTGTTACCATATGGATTTAATTAAAAGTTAAAAAATCCTCACGTGTAATATCTTTCTGTGTAAATATCTCATATTACAACGTGGGACACCTGCGGCCGAAAATCCGGTGCGGCCTAAAATCCGGTGCGGCCTTTACAAGTAAAAAATTGATTTTATTTCTAAAATTAGAGCCAGCGGCTTTTAATCAGGTGCGCTCTGTAGTCCGGAATCTACGGTAGATGTTAATTTTTTTTTACTGAGTCAGATAGAATCCTCAACGTGGATGGAATAGAAAGTGGGCAAAGAAGTCTTCAATCTACAATGATTCGACAATCAATTAATCAGGGCACCCACTTATTTGGGGAAACTCATAAAGAACAAAAACTATTTGAGAAAATAGCTGGGATTCCCTTCATTTATTTAGGTTATTATGCCACTTAATTGCAATAGGAGACTTGCTGAACAATTTTGAACTATCATCATTTGTGTATACTTCTGTGGCTGTTAAACACTACACTGTGCTTAGAGTGAAGTTTTTAAATAGCAATAGTTGCATGTGTTTGTGTTCAAAAAGCAATGATTTCTGTCACTTATAGTTTGTGTTACATATCCTGTGATAGTGGGGTGATGTGATGTCACATGATGGCATGTTTCAACTAGTATAAAAAGGAAACCGCAGTTGTTGCGTAGTTCGTTTTGCAAACTACCGTTGGTTGTTATGCCATCGGAGAAGAAGAAAGAGTGAGCGTGAAGGATCTCCAGCTCTGAACAAACCCTGAAAGGATTTGGGGTTAACCAGTGGCATTCAGCGCATCACGGGTGTGACTGACATTTGGAATCATTCGTACGTGGCACGCATGTTTTGTTAACCCTAAAACGGTAAGGGTTGTGTGATCACTGGGAAATCTGCAGATGCTGGAAATTCAAGCAACACACAAAATGCTGGTGGAACACAACAGGCCAGGCAGCATCTATCGGGAGAAGCCCTGTCGACGTTTTGGGCCGAGACCCTTCGTCAGGACTAACTGAAAGGAAAGATACTAAGAGATTTGAAAGTAGAAGGGGGAGGGGAAATTCAAAATGATAGGAGAAGACCCCTCCATGTTTTGTTAACCGTAAACGGTGAGGGTTGTGCGATGATCACTTTGTTGAAAGGTCAGTTACGTTGAGAAATCGTATTCTGCGTCATAATTTTGGACAAGGCATTTCGGCTGGGAGCTGCATCAGCAGTGATGTCTTTCCTTCGGGGACTGTTCAAAAACTGGTTTGGAAAGTCTCTCCTCTCGACTATTTTCAGGAATTGTTTGGACTTATTAAATTACCACCTTAAGATTTAAGTGCTTTAATAAGATCTGTTAAGAATTGTCTTTAAGTTTGACTGTTTGATCACAAAAGACGTATAATGCTGTTACTATCTGTTTTAAGTTAATTGTTCGTTTACTCTTCCATGTTTTTGAGTAGAGGTTAATAAATGTTTATTTTATAAGAACTCGACTCAAGTTCATCTCCATTGTTGCTGGTTATAACATTTGCAAGAAATAAGCAGTAAAGTGATTGTGAATTATATTGCTCAATGCGGTTTCAAGCACTCAGGCTTGGAGATGCCAGAAACAGCCAGAAGTGAAAATGAAACAATTTCTCTACTTCAACAAGTTGGGGACTACGAAGAATTTGAAGGTAACAAGAATAATCTTGAATGTTACAATGAAATGAAGATTTGGAGGATGTAATTGTTGAAGGAATTTTATGAAGGTAGTCTAGCTAGTATAAGGTGTCTGTGTTGATTTCTTCATTTACAGTTAATCAAAAAACACATCAGCGTACACTGGTGAATTCCTCTGTCAATAACTATTAGGAACTAATACACAGTTCTATAGTACTGTCGTAGTATAAGCAGTGTTCTAATTGTTCCATATTTTATTTAAATACATAATTTGTTACCTAGTTAAATGGTAGTTTATTTTTTAATACCTTTTTAACTATTTCAGTGAAACTTCAGCTAATTGTGGCAGTTGCTTAATTGGGCCAAAATGTATTTGTCCTGGTGTGTCCCAGTTAACCGGAATTCACTGTAAAATATGATAAGTATAAGTAGAGAAAGTTAGAAACTTTTACCTGAATCTAGATATATGATATCCCCATCTCCAACATAGATTGCCCACTGGTTAAACCTGGGCCTCAGTATCGTAATCATGTCTCCAGGCTTTGGATCCGAGTTGGGCTGGAAGAAAAAAGATGGGTTCGCATTTGAAACTAACTCTGCCATGGAGGTCCACAGCCCAGCTGTGAAAGGAATAGGGTTGTGCACAGGGCTAGCAAACACATCATTTAAAAACCTAGAGCTACAGGAATGCGCACAGATACTCCAAACACCTGGGAGAGGAAGGATCTTCGAAGGTGGGCTGCATCTGGGGACAACTTAAAAGAGTGGTCCAGGTCAGAGGACTGTCGAGCTGCCTATGCTTTAGAGGGGATGATGGGCTTAAGAAGAAGAAGAAGATATTTGAAACTAGCAAAGTTGTTTGAAGCTATATTCATTTCTGCTTCGGGATTCCAGTGATTAGCATGTGAAACTGCAACAACTTAGTCACTTGTTAATCTTCTGTGCTCAAGGGAATATAAACCGAATCTATGTAACTTGTTCTCAGAACTCTTGGCCACCTCAATACTTCCTATTTTGAAAACTTTTTTGTAAGTTTTTTTTTTGACGCACCGAATAAACACACTTGCATGAAAGTGCAAAGTGAATCCAGCCATTTTTTTTCTTTGGGTCAAAACCCACGTATCATAACAGTGGCAAATGGGTTTAGGGAAGTGTAACAAGATATCAGATCAGAATAGGCCAGCATGAAGCTAAATGGGACATGAGCCTTAGAAATCTTGGATTTAAAGCAAAATGATAAAAAGAATCTAAATATACTCCATTTAATTTTAGTATTTGATTTTTTTCTGTATGATTGTGGCCTTGGGTATTAAATTAGCTCAATCTTTTGTGACAATCAAATATTCTCCTCATAATCCAGGCCTTAGTTCAGAGTCTTTTCCTTCAGACACAGCAACCTCCACAGTGACCAATCTAACTTCAGGGGTCTCTATTCCAATTCCATCCAATCATCAAGGTATTCTGATCAAATCCTTCTCTTGAAAGCTCTTTGCATCATTGTGAGTCAATTCTCTAACTTCCAGACACATAGAACACCATGCAAATCTTTGTATAGTTGTGTACTATTCATTTGGAGGGACTTGCATCAGCGCTGAACTGACTCTGTGACTGTTGACAACAGCTATCAGGTTCCTGGACCAGCTCAGCGCTGAACTGACTCTGTGACTGTTGACAACAGCTATCAGGTTCCTGGACCAGCTCAGCGCTGAACTGCGTCTGTGACTGTTGACAACAGCTATCAGACTCCTGGACTAGCTCAGCACTGAACTGCGTCTGTGACTGTTGACAACAGCTATCAGGCTCCTGGACCAGCTCAGCGCTGAACTGTGTCTGTGACTGTTGACAACAGCTATCAGGTTCCTGGACCAGCTCAGCGCTGAACTGACTCTGTGACTGTTGACAACAGCTATCAGGCTCCTGGACCAGCTCAGCACTGAACTGCGTCTGTGACTGTTGACAACAGCTATCAGGTTCCTGGACCAGCTCAGCGCTGAACTGACTCTGTGACTGTTGACAACAGCTATCAGGCTCCTGGACCAGCTCAGCGCTGAACTGACTCTGTGACTGTTGACAACAGCTATCAGGTTCCTGGACCAGCTCAGCGCTGAACTGGCTCTGTGACTGTTGACAACAGCTATCAGGCTCCTGGACCAGCTCAGCACTGAACTGACTCTGTGACTGTTGACAACAGCTATCAGGTTCCTGGACCAGCTCAGCGCTGAACTGCGTCTGTGACTGTTGACAACAGCTATCAGGCTCCTGGACCAGCTCAGCGCTGAACTGACTCTGTGACTGTTGACAACAGCTATCAGGCTCCTGGACCAGCTCAGCACTGAACTGCGTCTGTGACTGTTGACAACAGCTATCAGGTTCCTGGACCAGCTCAGCGCTGAACTGACTCTGTGACTGTTGACAACAGCTATCAGGTTCCTGGACCAGCTCAGCGCTGAACTGACTCTGTGACTGTTGACAACAGCTATCAGGCTCCTGGACCAGCTCAGCGCTGAACTGACTCTGTGACTGTTGACAACAGCTATCAGGCTCCTGGACCAGCTCAGCGCTGAACTGACTCTGTGACTGTTGACAACAGCTATCAGGCTCCTGGACCAGCTCAGCGCTGAACTGGCTCTGTGACTGTTGACAACAGCTATCAGGCTCCTGGACCAGCTCAGCGCTGAACTGCATGTGTGACTGTTGACAACAGCTATCAGGCTCCTGGACCAGCTCAGCGCTGAACTGCATCTGTGACTGTTGACAACAGCTATCAGGCTCCTGGACCAGCTCAGCGCTGAACTGCGTCTGTGACTGTTGACAACAGCTATCAGGTTCCTGGACCAGCTCAGCACTGAACTGCATCTGTGACTGTTGACAACAGCTATCAGGTTCCTGGACCAGCTCAGCGCTGAACTGCATCTGTGACTGTTGACAACAGCTATCAGGTTCCTGGACCAGCTCAGCGCTGAACTGCGTCTGTGACTGTTGACAACAGCTATCAGGTTCCTGGACCAGCTCAGCACTGAACTGCATCTGTGACTGTTGACAACAGCTATCAGGTTCCTGGACCAGCTCAGCGCTGAACTGCATCTGTGACTGTTGACAACAGCTATCAGGCTCCTGGACCAGCTCAGCGCTGAACTGCGTCTGTGACTGTTGACAACAGCTATCAGGCTCCTGGACCAGCTCAGCGCTGAACTGCGTCTGTGACTGTTGACAACAGCTATCAGGTTCCTGGACCAGCTCAGCGCTGAACTGCATCTGTGACTGTTGACAACAGCTATCAGGTTCCTGGACCAGCTCAGCGCTGAACTGTGTCTGTGACTGTTGGTATCAGCTATCAGGTTCCTGGACCAGCTCAGCGCTGAACTGCATCTGTGACTGTTGACAACAGCTATCAGGTTCCTGGACCAGCTCAGCGCTGAACTGCGTCTGTGACTGTTGACAACAGCTATCAGGTTCCTGGACCAGCTCAGCGCTGAACTGTGTCTGTGACTGTTGACAACAGCTATCAGGTTCCTGAACCAGCTCAGCGCTGAACTGTGTCTGTGACTGTTGACAACAGCTATCAGGTTCCTGGACCAGCTCAGCGCTGAACTGGCTCTGTGACTGTTGACAACAGCTATCAGGCTCCTGAACCAGCTCAGCGCTGAACTGTGTCTGTGACTGTTGACAACAGCTATCAGGTTCCTGGACCAGCTCAGCGCTGAACTGACTCTGTGACTGTTGACAACAGCTATCAGGCTCCTGGACCAGCTCAGCGCTGAACTGTGTCTGTGACTGTTGACAACAGCTATCAGGTTCCTGGACCAGCTCAGCGCTGAACTGTGTCTGTGACTGTTGACAACAGCTATCAGGTTCCTGGACCAGCTCAGCGCTGAACTGGCTCTGTGACTGTTGACAACAGCTATCAGGTTCCTGGACCAGCTCAGCGCTGAACTGCATCTGTGACTGTTGACAACAGCTATCAGGTTCCTGGACCAGCTCAGCGCTGAACTGGCTCTGTGACTGTTGACAACAGCTATCAGGTTCCTGGACCAGCTCAGCGCTGAACTGTGTCTGTGACTATTGGTAACAGCTATCAGGCTCCTGGACTGCCTGCAGCTCTGAACTGGCTCCGTGGCTGTTGACTCACTTTGGGGACTCTGTGGTTCATGTGCATTATGTGTTTACTTTTTTATTGTTTGTACAATTTGTTCTTTTTTGCACATTGGATGTTTGATGGCCTTTGCTGTGTGGGGGTTTTCGTGGATTCTGTTGTGTTTCTTGGTTTTGTGACTGTCTGCAAGAAGATGAATCTTAAGGATGTATAAGGGATACATACTGTACTTTGACAATAAAGGTACTTTGAACTTTGAACTTGCTGACTAGAAGAGTGAACACAGAATGAAGGGCCCCTCAGTGTACACTTGTTCAGTGACCGGGGTTTTTACTTACCGTTTCGAAATACCGAATGAGTTTGACAAAATCTTTTCCATTCCTTTTTATTTTACGTTGAATCATTGCATTGGCGTTTTTTATTATTTGGTCTTTGGGTAATGGTTCCATTCTGTTGTCCCAACAGTTGTCGATCTCCCACTGATCACTTGGAGCTACTTTAGCAAGACGTTCTCTCCTAATCACATAGCCAGGGGGTGCTCCATTCGCAAGTGCACGCAATCCAAATTCAGTCGACCAATATTGAAAGTGGGCAATATAAAACACAGTAAATTGCTATTGCTTGGTAGTGGTTTATTATAGAATGACTGTGTGCTTGTTCTTGCAGAAGTGTAGCTCCCGGACAAACTCCCATGCACCATCAATCTTCAGGCCATTCTTGTGCTAATATTACAGCTGCCATTGTGCCACACAATATAAAACAACACAAAAGCTATCCCCCCACCCCCATCCTGGTGAACATCCACTGTCTGTAACAGCAACAGATGTGAGAAGGACTCTGCAGAATCAACCCTCTTAGGTCGGTTGGGCCAGACAACATCCCAGACCGAGTACTTGGGGAGTGTGCACATCAGCTCACTGACATCTTCAACACTTCACTCATTCAGGCTGCTGTCCTCACGTGCTGCAAATCAGCCTCTATCTTCCCTGTACCAAAGAACTCCACACCTTCAGAAGTAAATGACTTCTGTCCTGTGGAACTGATGCCAATCATCATGAAGTGTTTTGAATGGCTGTTAGTGGCACATATCACTAACTCCATTTCTGCCACACTGAACACTCACCAGTATGCGTACCAACAGAACCACTCTATGACAAAGGCCATTTGTCATTCACCTGGCCCTGTCACACCTAGAAAACACGGACACATTTCAGAATGCTGTTTCTGGATTCATTTTGGCATTCAATACTATTGTCTCACTGACCTTGGTGAACAAACTCCTACAAAATAAGGTGAGAGAGGAAAAGGAGATGGGCACTGGTGAAGGAGAGGACAGAGGAGGGGGCCATTACCAGAAGTTCGAGAAATCAACGTTCATGCCATCAGGTTGGAAGCTACCCAGATGTTGTTCCTCCAACCTGAGTGTGGCCTCATCGCAGAACTTCAGTCATCTCCAATGGGATCCCACCACCAAGCACATCTACCCCCTACCACTTTCTGTTTTCTGCAGAGATCACTCCCTACACGACTCCCTTGTCCATTCATCCCTCCCCACTGATCTCCCTCCTGGCATTTATCCTTGCAAGGGGAACCTGCTACACCTGCCCCTACATCTCCTCCCATTCAGGGCCCCAAAAAAGTCCTTCCAGGTGAGCTGACACTTCACCTGTGAGTCTATTGGGTTCATATACTGTGTCTGGTGCTCCCAGTGTGGCCTCCTGTTTATCGGTGAGACCTGCTGTAGATTGGGAGATCGTTTCTCTAAGCACCTATGCTCCATCTGCCTGAAGAAGCGGGAACTCCCAGTGGCCACACTTTTTATTGCCACTTCCCATTGTGATATGTCAGTCATGGCCTCCTCTACTGTCGTAATGAGTCCACACTCAGGTTGGAGGAACAACACCTTGTATTCCACCTGGGTAGCCTCCAACCTGATGGCATGAACATTGATTTCTCAAAATTCTGGTAATGCCCCCACCCTCTCCTTCACCAGTCCCCATCCCCTTTTCCCTCTCTCACCTTATCTCCTTGCCCACCCATTGCCTCCCTCTGGTGCTCCTCATCCTTTTTCTTTCTTCTGTGGCCTTCTAACCCCACCTAACAGACCTCCCCTTCTCCAGCCCTGTATTTCTTTCACCAGTCAACTTCCCAGCTCTTTATTTCATTCCTCCCCCTCCCAGTTTTACCTATCATCTTGTATTTCTCTCTCCCTTCCCCCACCTTTTAAATCTACTCCTCATCTTTTTTTCTCCAGTCCTGCTGAAGTGTCTTGGCCTGAAACGCGACTGTACTTTTCCCTTTAGATGCTCCCTGGCCTGCTGAGTTCCTCCAGCATTTTGTGTGTGTTGTAGGAGTGATGGTCACTATTCCCTAACTGCTTGCCCACTGAAAGCTCAGTCACCTGTCCAGGCTCATTACCCAACATCAGGTCCAATGCAGTCCCCCTTCTTGTTGGACCATCAACATACTGATTTAACAAACCTTCCTGGATAGACTTAACAAATTCAGCCCCATCTAAATCCCTTACACTAAGAAGGTCCCAGTTTATATTAGGGAAGTTGAAATCCCCAATGACAATAACCCTATTATTTTCACTCATTTCCTTAATCTGATTACATATCTGTTCCTCAATGTCCTGGTGGCTATCAGGGGGTCTGAAGTACAGTCCCATCAGTGTGATTGCACCCTTCCTAGTCCTGAGTTCCACCCAAATGGTCTCGGTGTCTGAGCCCTCTGTTATGTCTCCTCTGTGTGCAGCTGTGCTATTGTCCCTGATTAGTACTGCAAATCCACCCCTCTTTTCCCTCCTCCTCTACCTTTTCTAAAACTTCAAAAACCTGGTACATATATCACTCATTCCTGCCCCTCCCAGTTCAGAAGCAACCTGTCCTTCTTAGACAGGTCACCCCTTTCTCAGAAAAGGTTCCAATCATTGAATCTCTGTCCCATGCGCCATCTTTGCAGACACTCATTCATCTATGCAGTCACCCCATTCCTACCTGCACATGCCTGTGCCACAGGGAGTTGTCCACAGATTACAACCTTGGAGGTCCTTCTCTTCAGCCCTTTTCCTAGCTCTATACACTCACTGCATAGAACCTCTTGACCTATTTTTGCCTATGCCATTGGTACCAATATACACCAGAAGCTCTGGTTGTTCCCCCTTCCCCTTGAGAATATCCGGCAGCTGCTCCAATACGTCATGGATCCTAGCATTGGGAGGCAACACACTAACTCAAACTTTCGCTAGTTGGGGCAGCCACTTAATTGGGCCAAAATGTACTGGTTCTGATGTGTCCCAATTAACTGAAACCCACTGTAAAACATGATAAGTAGAAGTAGCGAAAGTTATTAACTTTTATCTGAATCTGGATATATGATATCTCCATCTCCGACATAGATTGCCCACTCATTAAACCTGGGCCTCAGTATCATAATCACATCTCCAGGCTTTGGATCAGAGTCAGGCTGGAAGATAAAAGGTGGGTTCACATTTGAAACTAACATCGCCATGGACGGTCCTCGTCCCAGCTGTGAGAATAAGGTGATGATGGGGCTATCAGACACATCCCATAAAATCCTAGAGCTACAGGAACACCTGCAGATGCTCCAAACACCTGGGAGAGGAAAGATCTTCGAAGATGCACTACATTTGGGGACAACTTGAAAGACTGGTCCAGGTCGAAGAACTCTGGTGAGCTGTTGTCAACAGCCTATGCTCCAGAAGGGATGATTGGCTTAAGAAGATATGACATGTGAAACCAGCAGGGCTGTTTGAAGCTGAGTTGTTAGTCCTGACAAAGGGTCTCGGCCCAAAACGCTGACAGTGCTTCCTCCTATAGATGCTGCCTGGCCTGCTGCATTCCACCAGCATTTTGTGTGTGTTGCTTGTTTGAAGCTGTATTTATTTCTGCTTCTATGGATTCCAGTGGTTAGCATGTGAAACTGCAACAACTTAGCCACTCGTTAATCTTTTGCACTCAAGTTACTGTGTAACTTGTTCTCAGAACTCTGTTGGCCATCTCACCTTCCTAGTGTGTCCAAGGTTACATAGTCCTTCATGAGATATGGGGTCATCAATAAATAAGACTGATTTAGATCAGCCTGGCCAAAACTTTATTTACACTCAGTGACCACTTAGTAGGTAGATGAGTGGAACTTGGTGTAGTCTTCTGCTGCTATACCCCATCCACTTCAAAGTTTGATGTGTTGTGTATTCAGAGATGCTCTTCTGCACATCACTGTTGTAATGCACGTTTATTTGAGTTACTGTTGCCTTCTTGTCACCTTGAACCAATCTGGCCATTCTCCTCTGACCTCTCATTAACAAGGCACTTTCACCCTCAGAAATGCCACTTTGGATTTTTTTTCCTTTTCACACAATTCTCTGTAAACCCTAGAGATGGTTTTGTGTGAAAATCTCAGGAGATCATCCATTTCTGAGATACTCAAACTATCCTGTCTGGCACCAACAAACATTCCATGGTGAAAGTCACTCAGGTCACATTTCTTCCCTGTTCTGATCTTTATTCCAAAAAGCAACTAAACCTCTTCTTCTTCTTTAGACTTTTAATGGCAGTTGGCAGATCAACTTAAAGGTGCATTACCACCTCCAACTAGACTGAAATCTAAATTACCCCAAAAAGCCCTATAGATTGTAAATAATGAAAGATGATACTGTGAATCAAATAAAAGTTTCCCATAATTTAACAAAATTTTTAATTGAAAACTGTCAACTCCTAAAGATTGTAATGAAGCCTGTGTTGTGTTCTTTATATTTATACATACTGTGGGTATGCTCAGAACTCTCACCAATCATGTTTTTACATGTCATTACTGTCCCAGTCTGGTCCGTGAAGTCTGCATTCCGGTTCATGGATTCTGTGTTCCAGCTATTCCTTTTTCTCTTGTTCCGTTGGGCGCCTTAATTAAAGCACCTTATTCTCATTTCAGGGTGGCAACATAAATAGCTCTGGGGTCCAGTGATCCCTTGCTGGACTGTCCTCATCAGTAACCTCGTCAGAATTCCCGTCAAGTTAACCTGCTATGTCAAGGACTTGCCGCTTCTTGGGGCCTTTTCACGTTAAGATAAAGTACAGTCTATCATTTGCCTCTCCATGTTCACTCCTCTGCTGGGTAGGTCTGGCCATTTTCCTGCTACCCTGGGTGGGGAACAGTCTCAGTGTTTTGTGTCCTGTGTCTAAGAAGAGTCCCAGCTCTGTGTTCTGTGTCCAAGGAGGAGTACTGGCCCAGTGTTCCGTGTCTAAGAAGAGTCCCGGCTCTATGTCCAATGTCTAAGGAGGAGCCCCAGCTCTGTGTTCTGTGTCCTGTGTCTAAGTCAAGTCTGAACCTAGTCCAAGACAAGTGTCAAGTTCCAAGTCCAAGTCAAGAGTCAAGTTCTAAATCCAAGTCGTTCCAAATCAAAGTTGAGTGTCAAGTTCCAAGTCCGAGCTAGAGTCCAGTCCAAGCCCAGCCCTTTAGCTTCTCCTTCTAAGATTTCATGGTGAATTTGATCGTATTATGATCACTTACCCCTAAGGGTTCTTTTACCTTAAGCTCTCTAATCAATTCCAATTCACTGCACAACACCCAATCCAGAATAGCTGATCCCCTAGTGGGCTCAACCACAAGCTGCTCTAAAAAGTCATCTTGTAGTCACTCTAGAAAGTCCCCCTCCAATCTGCTTATTGAAATTCCCCATGACTATTGTAACATTGACCTATTGACACGCATTTTCTATCTCACATTGTAATTTGTAGGTCACATCGTTATTACAGTTCAGGGTCTGTATATAACTGCCATCAGGGTCTTTTTACCCTTGCTGTTCCTCAGCTCTATCCACAATGATTCAACATCTTCCAATCCTGTGTCACATGTTTCTAATAATTTGATTACTTTATTCACTAACAGAGTCGCACGACCCCCTTCTGCTTACCTGTCTACCTGGCTGTCCTTTCAATACAATGCAGATCCTTGGGTGTTAAGCTCCCATCTATACGTGTACAAGTTCATCTACCTTATTCTGTTTACTGCGTGCATTCAAATATAACACCTTCAGTTCTGTATTCACCCTTTTCTTTTTTGCCACCTTTTATACTGCAACTCATTGACTGCAATTTTGCTCTATCAGCCTCTCCTCAGCTGAGGATGCTGAGGATGTTCTACGAGTCTGTGGTGGCCAGTGCTATCATGTTTGCTGTTGTGTGCTGGGGCAGCAGGCTGAGGGTAGCAGACACCAACAGAATCAACAAACTCATTCGTAAGGCCAGTGATGTTGTGGGGGTGGAACTGGACTCTCTGACGGTGGTGTCTGAAAAGGGGATACTGTCCAAGTTGCATGCCATCTTGGACAATGTCTCCCATCCACTCCATAACGTACTGGTTAGGCACAGGAGTACATTCAGCCAGAGACTCATTCCACCGAAATGCAACACTGAGCATCATAGGAAGTCATTCCTGCTTGTGGCCATCAAACTTTACAACTCCTCCCTTGGAGTGTCAGACACTCTGAGCCAATAGGCTGGTCCTGGACTTATTTCCACTTGGCATAATTTACTTATTATTATTTAATTATTTCTAGTTTTATTTTGCTATATTTCTACTCTATTCTTGGTTGGTGCAACTGTAACGAAACCCAATTTCCCTCGGGATCAATAAAGTATGTCTGTCTGTCTGTCTATGCTAGAAGTCTCACTACACACTGCCTCTGTTTGTAAACTAATGACCTCATCTTCAGCACTATCACTCTGGTTCCCAACCCACTGCAAAATTAGAACATAGAACATAGAAATTTACAGTCTGTTACAGGCCCTTTAGCCCACAATCTTGTGCTGACCATGCATCTTACTCTAGAGGCTGCCTCAAATTTCCCTACTGCATAGCCCTCTATTTTTCTAAGCTCCATGTATCTAAGAGGCTCTTAAAAGACCCTATCGTATCCACTTCCACCATCATCACCAGCAGCGCATTCCATGCACCCACCACTCTCTGTGTGAAAAACTTAGCCGACATCCCCTCGGTGCCTATTTCCAAGTACCTTAAAACTATGTCCCCTCGTGTTAGCCATTTTAGCACTGGAAAAAAGCCTATAGCTAGCCACATCAATGCCTCTCATCATTTTATACACCTTTATTAAGTCACCTCTCATCCTACATCGTTCCAAGGAGAAAAGGCCAAATTCACTCAACCTATTCTCATAAGGTATGCCCTCCAATCCAGGCAACATCCTTGTAAATCTCCTCTGCAATCTCTCTATAGTATCCACATCCTTCCTGTAGTGAGGTGACAAGAACTGAGCACAGTACTCCAAGTGGGGTCTGATCAGGGACTTGTATACCTGTAACATTACCTCACGACTCTTAACTCAGTCCCACAGTTGATGAAGGCCAACACACTATAGAACTTCTGTTTGTTATAACGAGAAAGGTCCAGACCAATGCAGTGCTTCTCAGCGACTGTATGACTGTGAACAGCAGCTATTAGTCTCCTGGACTCCTGAAAAGGTCTCCTGTTTCCGTGGCTGTTGACTCACTTTGGGGACTGTCTGGTTCATTTTCTGTGCATTATGTGTTTACTTTTTCATTGTTTGTACGTTTTTCTTTCTTCGCACATTGGATGTTTGATGGCCTTTGCTGTGTGGGGATTTTCGTGGATTCTGTTGTGTTTCTTGGTTTTGTGGCTGCCTGCAAGAAGATTAATCTTAAGGATGTATAAGGGATACATACTGTACTTTGACAATAATGGTACTTTGAACTTTGAACTTGCTGACTAGAAGAGTGAACACAGAATGCAGGGCCCCTCAGTGAACGTTTGTTCAGTGACTGGGGTTTTTACTTACCATTTCAAAATACCGAATGAGTTTGACAAAATCTTTCGCATTCCTTTTTATTTAATGTTGAACCATTGCGTTGGCGTTTCTTATTATCTTGTCTTTGGGTAACGGTTCCATTCTGTTGTCCCAACAGTTGTCGATCTTCCACTGATCACTTGTGACTACCTTAGTGAGACATTCTCTCCTAATCACATAGCCAGAGGATGCTCCATTTCCAAGTTCACGCAATAGAAGCCGTGATGGAAAGTGGGCAATTCAATATAAAACACAGTGAATTGGTATTAGTTGGTAGTGGTTTATTATAGAAGTACTGTGTGCTTGTTCTTGCAGAAATGTGGATCACAGGCACCATCAATTTTCAGGCCATGCCTGTCAGAGGCTTACGGTAATACTACAGCAGCCACTGTGCAACACAGCCCCCCCACCCCCCTGGTGAACAGTCTCTGTTTGTAATAGCAGCAGATGTGAGAAGGATTCTGCAGAGAGTCAACCCCCGTAAGGTGGCTGGGCCAGACAACACTCAAGCTCTTGGACATCTTCAACACTTCACTCTTCTAGGCTGTTGCCCCCAGTGTTTCATACTAAAGAACTCCACACCTTCAGAGCTAAATGACAACTGCCCTGTGGCACTGATGCCAATCATCATGAAGTGTTTTGAATAGCTGATAATGGCACATATCACAAACTCCATTCCAGCCACACTAAACACTCACTAGTAAACGCTCTAAGACAGATGCCATAACATCTGTTGTTAACCTGGCCCTGACACACCTGGAAAACAAGGACATACATCAGAATGCTGTTTCTGGATTTTAGTTCGACATTCAAAGCTATTGTCACACAGACCTTGGTGAGCAAACTCCTACTGCTTGCTGTAAATACATCACTGTGCAACTGTGTGTGGAGTTCCTAATGAACAGACTAGATAGTCAGGATGCAAAACCCCTCCTCCCTCGTCATTATCCTCCACCTCCAGGGCATTGTGCTGACCCCTTTGCTGCACACTCTGCTCACACATGACTGCATAGCCGAACACCTGAGCAATCGCATTGTCAAGTGCACTGATGACACGACGGTTGGTGGGGAGGGGAACTCATCAACAATGACAATGAGGTGGCCTACAGAGAGGAGGCAGAAGAGGTCGAGGCCTGGTGCCAAACAAATAACCTCTTCCTCAATGTCAGCAAGACAAAGAAGATGGTCATTGACTTCAGGAGAACTCGCACCGTAGCCTGCTTTATATCAGTGGCACAGCAGTGGAAGCTGTGAGACGCTTGAAACTCCTGGGAGTGCACGTCACACACAACCTCTCATGGTCCCAGAGCACATCGTACACAGTCAAAAAAGCTCACCAAATCCTCTACTTTCTGAGGAGGCTGAAGAGAGCTTTTATATACATTAATGATCTGGATGATGGGGTGGTAAATTGGATTACCGTAGATTCCGGATTTTAAGCCGCTACTTTTTTCCCACATTTTGAACAGCTTTGAACTTTGCGGCCAATAATCCGAAGCGGCTAATGCATGATTTTTTTCATGCCGCCTCGTAAACATTTTGCCTCGTAACAGTAGACCAATAAAATTGATGAGTAATTCACAGAGGTCCAATGAAATTGTACGATAAATCAAGCGCACTTTCACAATTAAATTATTGTAAATCAGTCATTTGTACTCACCCTCATCAACATGGAAAACACTCGAAGCATTGTGCTGCCTACTTAGTTTAAACTATATTTGTTTTCTGTACTACATCGCGGGATGCTATGACGTCACACCCGGTTTCGCGGTGTCTTGTGGGAAAATGCCGGTTTGCGATGAAACGGGACGGAGGGAGGGAGCGCATTACGCGAGCGGCTTTGGATCCGAGCGAACTCTGCTTTTAAGTTAAAGGTATCAATAACTTTTCCTGGTAGGCTGCAATATATATATTTTTTTACCAGTCGTTAGGAGATATTGGAATGTTGTTCAGTAAAGAAGTATACGCAACGTATATTTAAAAGTAGCCGCGTACGGGCACGGTTCGAAAAAAAGCATTTGCAATATGTATTTGTTTTTGTTACCATATGGATTTAATTAAAAGTTAAAAAAATCCTCACGTGTAATATCTTTCTGTGTAAATATCTCATATTACAACGTGGGACACCTGCGGCCGAAAATCCGGTGCGGCCTAAAATCCGGTGCGGCCTAAAATCCGATGCAGCCTTTACAATTAAAAAAATGATTTTATTTCTAAAATTAGAGCCAGCGGCTTTTAATCAGGTGCGCTCTGTAGTCCGGAATCTACGGTAGTAAGTATGCAGACACTAAGATAGGTGGCGCTGTGGATAATGAAGTAGGTTTTCAAAGCTTGCAGAGAGATTTAGGCCAGTTAGAAGAGTGGGCTGAAAGATGGCAGGTGGAGTTTAATGCTGATAAGTGTGAGGTGCTACATTTTGGTAGGACTAATCAAAATAGGACATATATGGTAAATGGTAGGGCATTGAGGAATGCAGTAGAACAGAGTGATCTAGGAATAATGGTGCATAGTTCCCTGAAGGTGGAATCTCATGTGGATAGGGTGGTGAAGAAAGCTTTTGGTATGCTGGCCTTTATAAATCAGAGCATGGAGCATTGTACAAGGCATTGGTAAGGCCAAATTTGGAGTATTGTATACAATTCTGGTCACCGAATTATAGGAAAGGTGTCAACAAAATAGAGAGAGTACAGAGGAGATTTACTAGATTATTACCTGGGTTTCAGCACCTAAATTACAGAGAAAGGTTGAACAAGTTAAGTCTTTATTCTTCGGAGCGTAGAAGGTTGAGGGGGGACTTGATAGAGGTATTTAAAATTATGAGGGGGATAGATAGAGTTGACGTGGATAGGCTTTTTCCATTGAGAGTAGGGGAGATTCAAATAAGAGGACATGAGTTGAGAGTTAGGGGGCAAAAGTTTAGGGGTAACACGAGGGGGAATTTCTTTACTCAGAGAGTAGTAGCTGTGTGGAATGAGCTTCCAGTAGAATTGGTAGAGGCAGGTTCGATATTGTCATTTAAAGTAAAATTGGATAGGTATATGGACAGGAAAGGAATGGAGGGTTATGGGCTGAGTGCAGGTCGGTGGGACTAGGTGAGAGTAAGTGTTTGGCACGGATTAGAAGGGCCGAGATGGCCTGTTTCTGTGCTGTACTTGTTATATAGTTATATGGACTTTTCACATTCATTCTCACATCATTCTACAAATATGCAGTAGAAAGCATCTAAGTGCATCACTTATTACGAAAACTGCGTTACACCAGACAGGAAAGTTCCATCACTGGCACCAGCCTACCCACCATCAAGGGCATACATACAAAAAGGGCTGGAAAAAGGCCAGTAACACCATGAAGAATCCCACCCACCCGCTCACGACTGTTTGTCCCACTCCCATCACGGAGGAGGCTACGTAGCATCCACAACAGGACCACCAGACTCAAAACAATTACTTTCCTCAAGCAGTGAGGCTGATCAACACCTACCCCCACTAACTACCACTACTGCATTATTTCCTGCCAGTCACCTTACAGTATACGCATCCTTGCGCCACTTTATGGACATGCACTCAATCTATGTATATAGGCTATTTTATGTGTTTATTGTGTATTGTGTTCTTTATCTTCTGTGATTTTTGTGCTATATCGGATGTGGAGTAACAATTATTTTGTTCTCCTTATACTTGTGTGCAGGAAATGATATTAAATGATCTTGAGATTGATTATTTTGTGCCTGTATGTGCGAGAATGACTACATGTGCGGTGTGTGATGGTGCACGTCACACTGAGATACCCTGGCCATGGAGGAACAATGTTTTGTTTAGCTGTATACATGTGTATGATTGAATGACAGTTGAACTTGTATGTACTGAGACAGTGAAAAGCTGGATGGGTTAATTTGTAGTCAACTGTAAGTGTTGACAGGTGTCTGTTTTAATACAAGAAGTATCAGTAAAAAGCTTTTGTTTTGTGTGCCGTCCAGCTTGATCATGCTGTATGTACGAGTAAAAGTAGTTTTTACCTTTGCATGGATGTATGATTTCTCCAGATCCAACATAAATGGCCCAGTGTTCATTCTCATGCTGGAAGATCCTAATCAAATATCCACGCTTTAGATATGAGTAAGGCTGGAAACAAGATAGAGGTCATGTTAAATATTATCAGGGTTGTCTGAAAACTTATTTGTTTCTGCTTCTATGATCAACTTCCTGGCAGGACAGGGGAGTAAACTCCAGAGTGTTATTCTGTACAGATTGAATACTAATGACACCCCCACCCATCCGAGGATGTGAAGTAGGGAAAAATAGCCTCGATAGAATGGATGTGCATAGGATGTTTCCTATAGTGGACCAAAGGGCCCCAGAATACAGGTGCAACCTTTTCACTTGGCTCATTAGCTAACTCTGCTAACAGCCATGTGGCTCAGTGGTGAGAAGGCCACCTTCCATAAGCAATGCACATCTAGGGTTGGTATGATTTGGGTTCAACCAAACAGGAAAGTTGGTGATGTTCCAGTTAAGGAACATCGACTGTAGTGAATGCTGTGTAAATACTGCCCCATGCACAGTTATTGTTCGCCCGAAAATGTATTTTTACATATATTTCAACTTTAACAAACAGTTAGTAGAAAAAGAAAAGGAAAAGGACCCATTTTAGTTACAGAAATCTAAATGTACACAAATATTGGAGCTTGTTTCTGAAGTAGATGGGTGACAGCAGCAGAATACCACATATAGCAGAAAGCCACTTTATTTGGGCCACTCCTGTAACTACTAAAGTGGTCACTGAGGGTATATCTTCAGCAATATCAATACGAGTCCGATAAGGATTTACTGTTTCTTTTTTTTCGGAATCTGCGTCCAACATGGAGTTGAAGAGCCAGAGTTGCTCTACAGCATGGAATCAGGCTCTTCAAAGCAAATTTTCCAATTAGTTATTTACTTCCATGATGATTCACGTTGACTTCTGACTCTGTGTTTGTGCCTTCAGCCCCATTCATAGAAACACATTCTACACAATTAGGAAAGCTCACTGATGTCTCTACTTTCTGGGTGTATTTAAGGCAGGGCTTGATAAATTCTTGATTGGACACCACATCAAAGGTTGTGGGGAGGCAGCCGGGGAGTGAGGCTGAGGATGGAGAAAAAGGGATCAGCAGACTCAATGGGCCAAAAGGCCTAATTCTGCTCCTATGTCTTATGGTCTTATGGACTTCTGGCTCTGTGCTTGTGCCTTCAGTGTATTTGCCACTACTTGTTCACCAGAACACATCCTACACAATCAGGAAAGCTCACCATCATGTCTACTTTATGACAAGGCTGGGGTATACACATTTATGCTCATGTCATTCTACAGATGCACAGTAGAGAGCATCCTAACAAGTTGCATCACTACTTAATATGGAAACTGCACTGTGATGGACAGGAAGGCTCTACAACAGGTAGTCAAAACTGCCCAAAGCATCACTAGCAGCAGCCTACACCATTAAGAACATACATACAGAAAGGTGCTGGAAGAGGGCCAGTAACGTCATGAAGAATCCCATCCACCTTGATGGTAGATTGTTTGTCCCACTCCCATCAGGGAGGAAGCTACATAGCATCCACGCCAAGACCACTAGACTCAAAAATAGTTACTTTTCCCAAGCAGTAAGGCTAATCAACACCTCCACCCACTAACACAACCCTCCACATCCCCTAGCACCACTACTTTATCATTTCCTGGCAATGACCTTATGTACAGATATTCTTGTGCCTAACGTCTCTTTAGTACATACAATCAATCTCTTATGCGTTTATATTTATTGTGTTTTTTAAATTATTGTGTTCCTTATCTTATTGTGGTTTTTAATCCTGCATTGAATGCAGAGTAACAATTATTTAATTCCCCTTTACATTTGTTCACTGGAAATGGCATTAAACAACTTTGAAGTCTTAGAATTAAAAATGTATAAATGTACTAACCAATGCTTTCTGATACTCATCTTCCATTGTTTTCATGAGTTTCTTTTTTCGTGCATAATGACCTTTGAAAATGCTGCGCATTACTTTACCACCAGGAATGTTGGAAACCATAGTGGAAACCTGTGAAAAAAGATTTTGACAAGTTATCGTAAAGGATTCTGTAGTTAAAAAAAATCTTTCAAATGACTTTAGGGTGAAAGGGGAAAGATTTAGGAGGAACATTAGAGGGAGCTCCTTCATTCAGAGAGTGGTGGAAGTGTGGAATGAGCTGCCATCTAGTGTGGTAAATGTGAGCTCACTCTTAAGTTTTAAGAATAAATTAGATAGGTACATGGATGGGAGAGGTCTGGAGGGTTATGGACTGGGTGCAGGTCAATGAGGCCTGCGCAATAAAGTTTCGGCACAGACTAGAAGGGCTGAATGGCCCATTTTCTGTGCTGTAGTGTTCTGTGGTTCTATGGACCCTTAATCCAACTTACACTCAGTGGCCACTTTATTAGGTAACCCGAGTGTTCATGATCTTCTGCTGCTGTAGCCCATCCACTACAAGGTTTGGCATGTTCTGCATTCAGAGATGCTCTTCTGCACACCACTGTTGTAACGTGTGGTTATTTGAGTTACTGTCACCTTCCTGCCAGCTTGAAGCAATCTGGTGACCTAATAAAGTGGCCACTGAGTGTATTTGGCAGTAAGATATTTGACTCATTCCTTTGGGGTGGGAATTGGGGAGGTTAGACCAAACTAATCCATGGAATACAAATGAATTACTCCCCTGGTGCTTCCTCCCCCCCCCCCCCCCCCCCAAGTCCCGGCTCTTTGACACGTGACTCAGTCTGTATCCATAGATTCCATGATTAGTTCAGCCTAACCTTTGCCCCACTCCCTATCCCAGAATGAGTCAAATAGCTTATTGCCAAGCACACCCAGTGGCCACTTTATTAGGTACACTTGTACATAAGCTCGTTAATGCAAATATCTAATCAGCCAATCACGCGGCAACAACTCAATGTATAAAAACATGCAGACACGGTCAAGAGGTTCAGTTGCTGTTGTTACTACTAATAACCACCTGTTACAACAGTGGTGTGCAGAAGAGCATCTCTGAACACACAACACGTCAAACCTTGAAGTTGATGAGCTACAGCAGCAGAAGATCACAAATGTAGAGTACATTCAGTGGCCACTTTATTAGGCCAGAAGGTATCTAACAAAGTGGCCACTGAGTGTATATCCCTCTATTTGGTCACCCCTCAGCCTCCTCAGTTCCACTGAGTGTGTGTATAAGACAACTGATAAAGATCATGTATCATCATGTCCCTTGCATTTGGAGGGTTAATTGCTGATTGGAAGTCCATGTCACTCAGTGAATACTACAAAGAACAACTGATTTATGATTATGATTTGTACTGACCTGGCCGGATTTCTTTTTTCCATACCGAAGTAAGTGAACAAAGTGTTCACAGTTTGCTTCTGTTAAATTGTAACGCACTCTCCGTCCAACCATTGCTTTAGCTGTTTTCTTAATCCGGTCAATGGGCAAAGGTTCCCATATTTTGTCTGCACTGTTGTTGATAGAGTAGCCATAATCTTTAACGACAGTTGCAAGAGATTCCCTCTTGATCTCAGCAACTTCTGTAGAACTAGACAATCCAGAACTCACACCTGAACACTTTCCATCTAGAATAGAAATTGAAATCTTTTATGGAGTTGGATAGCATGCCTAGAATGGGTTGAATGGAAACACAAGAGACTGCAGATGCTGAAACTGTAGTAACCCCCAGTGGCCAATCTCTTAATTCCAATCCCCAATCCCATTCCAATATGTCGGTCCATATCCTCGTCTACGGCCACAATGAGGCCACTCTCAAGATGGAGGAGCAACACCTTGTATTCTGTCTTGGTGGCATGAACAATGATTTCTTTTAAGTTCTGTTAATTTTTCCCCAACCCCTTCCCTCTTCTATTCCTCACTGTGGGCCCTATTGTGATTTCCATGTTTCACTAATATTGTAAATATATTGTTTGATTAAGAATTCTTTGTTTATTTATACAATTCATAATGAATTGTATGTAAAAGTACGTGAATAGGATATGTCATGATGCTACCAAGTCATAACTGAGCGCCTCACTGAAGTAAGAACGAAATGTACACGAGTTATCTTCAGCTCCGTGTTTTTCTTTCAATTACTTTTATGTGTTGGAGTTACAAAACAAAACAGTGGTAATGAGTAAGTTTTAAAACAAACCTGACATGACTACCCACCTCATCGCAGGATGTGGCTTTTCATTCCAGAATGAAGAAGATGCCCTTCTTCTTCAGTGAAAGGGGTTTCCCTTTCTCCACCATCAACACTATCGTCAACGGCATCTCTTCCATTTCACACACTTCCGCTCTCAACCCAACCTCCCGGCACCCAACCAGGGATAGGGTTCCTCTTGTCCTCTCCTATAACCCCACCAGTCTCCGTGGCTAGCACATAATTCTCTGAAACTACCGTCACCTTCAACAGGATCCCATACCAAGCATATCTCCCCACCCCCCACTTCCTGCTTTCCTCAGGGATTGCTCCCTATGTGACTCCCTTGTCCATTCATCCCTCCCCACTGATCTCCCTCTTGGCACTTAGCCTTTGCAAGCAGAACAAGTGCTACACGAACCCCTATATCTCCTCCCTCACTACCATTCAGGGCCCCAAACAGTCCTTTCAGGTGAGGCAACACTTCACCTGTGTCTGTTGGGTTCATATACTGTGACTGGTGCTCCCAGTGTGGCCTCCTGCATACCAGTGACACCTGATGTAGATTGGGAGTCAGCTTTGCCGAGCAACTATGCTCTGTTCAACAGAAAACAGGATCTCCCAGTGGCCACCCAATTTAATTCCACTTCCCATTCTGATATGTCTATCCATGGTCTCCTCCACTGTTGTGATGATGCCACAGTTGGGTTGGAGGAACAACACCCTGTATTCCATTTGGGTAGTCTCCAACCTGATGGCATGAACATCGATTTCTCAAACATTTGGTAATGGCCCCCTCCCCCCTTCACCCTTCCCCATCCCCTTTTCCCTCTCTCACCTTATCTCCTTGTCCACTCATAACTTCCGTTTGGTGCTCTTCCGCCCTTTTCTTTCTTCCATAGCCTTCTGTCTTCTTTTATCTGACTCCTCCTTCTCCAGTCCTGTATCTCTTTCACCAAGCAGCTTCTCAGCTCTTTTCTTCATCCCTACTCCTTCAGGTTTCACCTATCACCTTGTGTCTCTATCTCCCCTCCCCCCCCCTTTTAAATCTACTCCTCAGCTTTTTTTCTCCAGTTCTGCTGAAGGGTCTCAGCCTGAAACGTTGCTTGTACTCTTTTCCATAGATACTACCTGGCCTGCTGAGTTCCTCCAGCATTTTTATGTTTTGCATGGATTTCCAGCATCTGCAGATCTTTTCTTATTTATGACTACCTACCTGTTGAAGCGCAGTGATATACTGAGTTTTAAAAAAAAGAACCATGTTTTGTTTCTTTTGGAATAAGAGAGAGATGTTCAAGTTAAAAAAAAAGAGCAGAAAATACAAATTCACAAGTTTAAAAAGCAGTGAGTACTGATAATAATAATAAATTTTAAAAAAACAGAATTGGCGGGCTGCATTGGATAAACAGGCATGTTTGATTGCACAACAGATAATTGAATATTATATACTGAAAGAATTGAACAGTATTTTGAATCAAATAGCCAATGAAAGGTGAATACCAGTTTTGCTGATTGCATTGGATGGAAAGGCATACAGGATTTAGAACTGTGACTGTTCCACCCAAACCAGCTGAAATGAGCTTTGCTGATACCATGAAAGTAATACAGGAACATTTGATTGCAGAACACTTTAGGTTTTATAGGCTGAACCAAAAAGAAGTGGCGTCAATTTCAGAGTATGTAGCTGAATTGAAATGACTGACAGAGCATTGTCAGATCAGTAATAGGCTTAATGGATGCACTGGAGATTGTTTAGTTTGTGGAATCTTACAAGAAAGTATTAAAAGCAGCTCCTAACTGAAACACAACTCATGTTGTTTGCTTCAGTTGTTTTCATGATTTGTGTTTTTTTTCCCTTTCTCTTGCGCATTGGGTGTTGGTCTTTTATTTTTTTAAATGGATTCCTTTGGGTTTCTGGAAAGCGCAGAAACTCGGAGGCCAAATGGGATTATCACAGGTGTTTTGGGAATGTCCTTTGAGCACTCAGGTACTGGATGGTAGTCCCTAACTAAATCGACTTTGGAAAATATTTATTATCCAACTAAATGTGCCAAAATGTCCTGGGGGTGTGTGTGACCAGGTACAGATCGGAGGTAGTGGCCTCATTAAAGTATTGGGAATTGCCATGTGAAAACTACCATAGAGCCTAGAGACCGTATGGAGGGGTGAAGCCCATGCATACAATGCCAAATGTTACCATGTTGGCAAACTCAAGCCTTTGTGGTTGCCGGCTTTTCTGGGTCTAGTCTATGGGTGCATGCATGGACTGGCAGGCCAGTTGTAGAAATGTGGAACTTGACCCCATGTTCTGTGACTGTAGCAGAGAATGTGGGCTCGGTGAGGTTTGGGAATTCAATCAGTAGTTGAGTAAAATCAGATGTGGTGGTGCATGTGCTTGACAGAGTCATTGTGGGGAACTTACTGGGGGATCAGGATAACCACCCAAAGTCCTTGACATCCACAAGCCAGCAGTTTTTAAGATAACTAACAGTCTTTGGACACACAGGAAATCTGCACCACTTTAGCCTGGATGAAGTCCCATCTGTAAAGTTGCCCAATGAAGCAGAGCTTCATCCATCATGTTGTGTAGGTCATGCTTCTTTTATATGCTTTTGCACTGATATTTTAAATATGCCAGTGTTTTGATTTTAGTTTTTTATCTACGTTTCACAGCCTGTGATAGTTTGTCAGTATCTTTATCAGTACTTTTTGATGCTTGTGTTCCTTTTGTACTGTATTCACACGGACATATAAATAGTAATGTGATCCCTAGAATTTCCTGTGGATCAAAAGGAGGGAAATATTGGCCATGAAGGAATTAAAATATGGAAGGAAGTATTGAACTCGAATAGGTCAAGGACAGTGGAAGAAAACAAATCAGATGTTTTCGTTCTTGCCATGTGCTTGAAGGAATGGAGGCTGTCATTTGGTGAAGTGCTCTGTAACCTCCATTTTGTGAGCTGTCTCATGAACTGTTTTTGTGCAGGAATAGTTCTATCAAAGTGCTTGGAAGTTGACACAGTGATGATCCTGATCATCTGCTGAACTAGAGATAATTTCAGAATAATGATATTTGTGAGATGTTCTTTGCCACAATAGAACAAGCTTGTCTGTATCTGACCTGAGTAATTCAAGCCTAGTAGTTGGCCGATCTGCTAGATCCAACAGCGTTTTTTCAGAAGCAGCTCAGCTGATCATGTTGGTATGGGTGAAACTGAATGTAAACAGTCTACAACAGTCTATCTTTGCAGTCTACTGAATGTCTACAATACAACACATTTTAAATGTGAGAAAAAATATCAGTGGCTTCTACCTGTAGTCAAATGTATGACTTCTTTTTTGTTGATGCAGATGGCCCAGTGTGAGTAGATGTTACCTGATATTTCAATCAAATCTCCAGGTTTTGGATCGGGGGAAGACTGGAAATAAGGCAGAGGTCACATTAGAAATAGGGACAGATGTTAGAAAGTCGTTTTGTTTATAGTTCTATGGATTTTGGTCATTAGGGCATAAAATAACAACTCCAACAACTTAATCACTTAATTAATCATTTGGATCTTCATGAGTTCAAATGGAATCTGCAGGTCGTTCTCATAATTCTCATAGCCTCCCTGTTTTCCTGGTGAATCCCTGCTGCAGTGTCGCCATTATTGCATATGGTCCAGATAAACTATGATAATTACCACTCCAGATCTTTAAGTTGTTATAGCTGGGAGCGATATGCTCCCACTACCTTTTAAATGCTCCCAATGGTGTACATCTCAAATAGCCTCTGACATCCCAGTCCAGACCCTGGCCTTCATGTGTGGCTTAGCTACTAAGCCAACGGAAATGTTTCTACTGACAGGAGAAGGGACAACGGTGGATAATTGGTGCCATAAGAACATTCACTTCAGGGAGAAGGGATTTTTTAGCCTTCATGGGCAGCTCATCTGGGAGGGGGAACAATCTGATCTCAAACCTTCACATCTTGCGGCTGTACACAATGGGAAAGGTTTCAGGAATAAATCCTATGAAAAACCCTTTCTGAGTTAAATTGTGTTAAATTATTGCCACAAACATTGAAGGGGTGAGTGATGGTGAGGCGAGTTCAGGGATGAATCAATGCACATGGAATTCCAATGCCCATACAGCTGGCCTGGGAATACGATTGGATTGTTCTAGGCATGGTAAGGGTAATTAGGGGCTTGGGCAGAGGAGATTCAATTTCAATGTTCATACAACTGGTCCGGGTGAGAAGTTGGATCACTCTGGGTGCCAAACTGATTTGAAGAACTTAAGAGCAGCTTTGGGCTGATTTCACTCGCTCTCTGTGTTACGGATTCAGACAACAATAAATATATGAGTGAGGCAGGGGTTTTTATAACAAATAAAACATTTATTAAACACTGAAAAACAAACCCCCAAAAGTAAATAAATCACTAACGTAACCGGAAGTCAGCTGCTGTGCGGCAGCTTAAACAGTTCTTAAAGCAATGAAGCTTAAATAGTTCTTAAAGCAATGTTGCAAAAACAGTTCTTCAAAGTAGTACTGTAAAAGTTCAAAATGCTTACAGTCCATTAAAGGAGAGACTTTGTAGACGATTTAAATTCTCTTTCACGTCGTGTCACTGCGATTCCCAGTCAAACTATACTTTTCCCACGGAGAATTTACGAAGATGGAAATGAAACGGCTTAAAGGCACTGACCTTTCAATCCTTTCTGCTATATTTCACAGGGATTAACACGAGCACAGTCAACAAATTCCTTCCGAATGAGGATCAAACAAGGTCAAACCTGTTTCAACCGTCGAGATCGATTTTCCTCGATCTTTTCACTCCCGAACTCCGATCTTCACTCTCCACTGATTTTTAACTGGCAGTACTATAAAGAAACTGCCGGCAATGACCTTTTAAACTTTAGGCATTAAATAAAACTCCATCTTTCAACTAAACTGCGTCATAACATTGAACCACACAGTGACATAAAGCAAATCCAGCCATGAACTGCCCCTCCTCACAGGGAGGGGTCCTCCTTTTATACCCTATTAAAAAAACCTGTCACATGTCCTCTACTGGCAGGAAAATGACGTCACTCCACCACCACAAGGCCACTACCTTAAGTCCAGTATAGCTTCAACCCCACTCACGTGACAAGTACACCACTGTCACGTGTCACGGGTACGTAATATCTGCGATATTCACTCTTCTCTGCAGGGTACCGGAGCCTTGCTGTTGCTTTTCACAGGGTGTCAGTTAGGACGATGTTGTGTTCTTTACACGTAGCGTTGGTTACTAATAAAGAAACACCTTCTGGAAGAATAGAACTTTTATTTAATAACAACCAGACGTGTCTTACAATGCCATGTTTTCTCAATCTTTCTATCATTCCTGCGCATGCTCAGACTCTCTCCAATCACGTTCTTACACATCATATCACCACATCTTCCTTTCCTTAAAAGAAAAACAATTAGCAACATTGACCAGAGCAAATGCATAATTTAACATGTCTCTATCAGTCTCTCTGGGGGTTTACGAACACCAATAGACCTTCTCAGTGGTTCACACAGTTCTTGTGTTTCATTGTTATTTCCATGTTTTGTCTGGTCTGCATCAGTTAACTGAAACTCTAAAGTTGGCTCTTCCTTGAGGTCTTTGTGATTTCTTCTTAACACTGCTTCTTCTTCTGTTTGGACCATGTATGATCTGGGTTGTACTTCTTCAAGTACTGTAGCTTTCTGTGTCCATGTGTTCATTTTGTCTTGTATGCTCACTTCATCTCCTTGGTGCAGTTCAGGTAATGGACGAGAACATCTGTCAAAGTATGTTTTCTGCTTTGCTTTGTGTTCATCTTTCAATCTTTTCATTTGTTCACCTCCCTCTGTTCTTAGAAGGTTCTCATCTATTGGCAGATTGGATCTCAAATGGCATCCCATAAAGAGCTGAGCAGGTGAAAATCCACATTCAAGTGGAGTACTGTGATAGGCTAACAAAGCTTTATAAAAATCACCCTCCACTATCTTTTGCTTTGCGCATCAGTTTCTTGATAATTCCTACTGACTTCTCAACTAATCCATTGGACTGGGGAAATGGACGAGATGTTGTATGAATAAAGCCCCATTCATGAACAAAATGACTCACTCATTCACCATTGAATTGTGGACCATTGTCTGTGAAAACTTCATCAGGTACAGCATGTCTGAAAAACTGATTTCATGCATGTAATTACATTCTCTACTGTTGTTCTGCTCAAACCACACACTTCAGGATACAATGAGTAGTAATCTGTGTCAGTTACAAAAAGATCAATGCCTATCTTCTGATAAGGACTCTGAGGACTAGGATGTGGATGCAGTGGCTCCTTAGGGTTGCTAGTTTGGTATTTAAGGCATATTTGACAAGAAGACACCAATTCTGCAGTTTCTTGATCCACCCTGGGGGGGGGGGGGGGGGGGGGGGGGGGGGGGGGGGGGGGGGGGTGGGGGGGGGGGGAGGAGGAGAGAGAGAAGAGAGAGAGAGAGAGAGAGAGAGAGAGAGAGAGAGAGAGAGAGAGAGAGAGAGAGAGAGAGAGAGAGAGAGAGAGAGAGAGAGAGAGAGAGAGAGAGAGAGAGAGAGAGAGATCAACCAATATTCACTCCACCTGGTAAGCATTTCACCGAGGTTCTGGAGGTGTTCTTTGTCCATTCTTACCAGTCACCGTGGTATCAAGGTTACATTGTGTTCCTAGGATTATCTAGGAGCACTTGGTCCATTGCTCTTTACCAGATTGCTGGAGCTGATGCGACACCAAAGTCGAGACAATTGTACTGGAACAGTCCTTTGTGAGTATTGATTTTGAGGAACTTCTACTTGACTCCTCAATCTCCATTTGCAGATAGACTTGTGACAAGTCAATCTTTGAACACCTCTCCCCATCTACCATAGATGCAAAAATGTCTTCTATTCGTGGAAGGGGATACTGCACAGTATGCAGCACAGGGTTCATGCTCACTTTGAAGTCCCTGCATATGCGAACGGCTCCGGTTCTCCTTTTCTTGATCACTGGGACAATGGGCATGGCCCAATCACTCCATTCAACCTTGGAGAGAATTCCAGATGCCTCCAAACTCTGAAGTTCGGCATCTCCTTTAGGACAGTGTGTAAGACACTGGATGCACTTTATGAAATCTTGGTGTTGCTGCTTCATTCAGTTCAAAGAATACGTACACAACGCTGGAAGAACTCAGCAGGTCAGGCAGCATCCGTGAGAAAAGAGTAGCCAACGTTTCGGGCCGAGACCCTTCGTCAGGAATGGGGCTTCATTCAGTTCAATTCTGGCCTTTCTGCCTTTGAGTTGACCAGCACCCTTCTTAAACACATTAGCATTGAACAGCTGTGCCAGTCTCTGGTTAGAACTACCAACTGGGCTGCAGTTGCCTGTTGGTGACACATTGAGAGCTTTGATTGTGTGCTACTCTAGTTAGATTTTGCGCAACCATTCACATCTGAAAAGTGCTGGCCCTCCACTTTTCAATACATAAAACTCCAACTGCTGTGTTTGGCTTCCATACATCACATTCACCTTCAGTTTGCCTTTGGGAGACACTTTTTCACCTGTGTAGGTCTTTAGCATCACCGAGGTCTTTTCTAATGGTAACTTTGAAAACAGTCTGTTTGTAGTCAGCCTCTGAAATTATAGACAAAGCTGACCCTGTATCCAGCTCCATTTTCAGTTTTACACCAGACACATCTATTGTGATCCGGATGATTTTGTGTTCTGCTTCAGTAATTCTCTGCAGTTCTCTGTGTCGTCTGGTAATTCTGTTTCACGTGCAATTCCAAAGAAGGCATGACAGTGGCTATACTTCATTAGGAGTTTGAGGGGAATTGGTATGTCACCAATGACACTGGCAAATTTCGAAAGAGGTGCTGTGGAAAACAATCTCATTGTTTGCATCACCACCTGGCGAGGAGGGGCCACTGCATAAGATCAGAGAATGTTGCAAACTTAGCCAGCTCCATCATGGGCACTAGCCTCCCCAGCTTCCGGGACATCTTCAAAAAGCAATGCCCCAAAAAGGTGGCATCTATCATTAAGGTCCCCCATCACCCAGGACATGCCCTCTTCTCATGCTACCATCAGGAAGGAGGTACAGGAGCCTGATGGCACACACTTAATGATTCAGGAACAGCTTCTTCCCCTCTGCCATCTGATGTCTAAATGGACAATGAACCTATGAACACTACCTCGCTAAGTAAGCAATTACAGTCGTGGTCACCAACCAGTCGAGCTTTGGGACTTCCCCAGTAGATCCCAAAAAAAAAGAAAAATGCACACTGGGCAGAAAAGACCAGAAGTAAAACCCCACAACCCGGAAACAACCTCTCTTTACAAACAGCTTTTATTGCTATATTACCATTAGCCTAATTGGTATTAGCTTATCTTTATAATGCTCACATTACAACACTTCTCCCCCTTTAAATTCCAACATTCCCCAAATGTAAAAGAACTGGGAAACAAAAAACAGTGGTGTCATTAGCTTGTGTACCTTTAAAACCTATACTCGTGTCTCAGTAACAGTTTACCAACACAAAACACCTGAAAAATGTGGCAGGTTCAACATTCAGTCTAACAAAGGAAACTGGCCATTCAAATATTCAGTCTGTCAGGAGGTTTGCTGTGCTGCAACAGATGAAAATTATTAAATCTAAGTACAGGAGCTGTCTTACTGACAGACCCCTCACAGACTGTCTCAGACTGGCTGTCTGTAGTTATGAGCCAAATTTCAGGGAACTAGCAGAAAGTATTCAGCCCCAGTCATCACACTGAGAGCAACAGACAATTTTTATTCATTTATTTTTCGTGTTGAAATAAAATTAAATAATGAAACATAGAATTAAAGGTGTTGTAATATGAGCTTTATATAAATAAGTAATATTAATTAAGATAATGGTAATATAGCAATACTCCCTCTACGGAAAGCTGTTTGTAAAGAGAGGTTGTTTCCGGGTTGCGGGGTTTTACTTACAGTCTTTTCAGCCGGGTGCGCATGCGTGTGTCTAAACGATTAGTAGATCGATCTTGCCCTTCACTAAGCCGAGGTAGGGCATCTTGGGCTTAAAAAGGTTGGCGACCACTAAATCACAGTATACGTATATTGAATAGATATCATTCTATAGGCAGTGAATGTTATTTCTTGGATTCTAGGAATGTTATTTCTAGGAATAGTTCACAAGGCGCAGGATAGATATGTCCTATGGAGGAAGAATTTCTCAAATGACAGGGGTAGGCAACCGTGGCTGACAAAGGAAGTTAAGGACTGCATAAATGCCAAGGAAAGGGCATATAAGGTAGCAAAAGTGAGTGAGAAGTTGGAAAAATTGGAAGCTTTTAAAATCCAAAAAAGGCAACTAAAAAGCTATAATAAGGAAAAAGATGAAATATGGTGGCAGACCATATAAAGCAGGATACCAAAAGTTTTTTCAGTTATATAAAGAATAAAAGGGAGTTGAGAGTTCATATTGGACCACTGGAAAATGATGATGAGGTAGTAATGGGGTCAAAGAAATGGCAGATGAACTTAATGGGTACTTTACATCTACTTCACTATGGAAGACACTAGCAGTGTGCCGGAGGTCCATAAGTGTCATTGCTATTGCAAAGGAAAAAGTGCCAGGCAAACTGAAAGATGGATAAGTCACCTGGACCAGATGGACTACATCCCAGAGTCCTGAGAGAGGTTGCTGAAGATATAATGGATACATTAGTCATGATCTTTCAAGAATCACTTGATTCTGGTATGGTATAGGGAGGAAGGCAAAAGAAAGGAAATTATAGGCCAGTTAGCCTAACCTCAGTGGTTGGGAAAGTGTAGGAGTCTAATATGAAGGATGAGATTTCGAGGTACTTGGAGACTCATGATAAAATAAGTTAAAGTCACCAGGGGTTCTGTAAAGGGAAATCTTGCCTGACAAATCTGTTAGAGTTCTTTGAGGAAGTAACAAGCAGGGTGGACAAAGGAGAGGCAGTGGATGTTATTTCTTGGATTTTCAGAAGGCATAAGGTGCCACATGAGGCTGTTTATGGTGTTACAGGAAATATACTGGCATGGATGGAGGAATGGCTGACACGCAGGAGGCAGTGAGTGGGAATAAAAGGGGCATTTTCTGGTTGGCTGCCAGTGAGTAGTGGTGTTCCTCAGGGGTCAGTATTGGGGCCACTACTTTTCACATTGTTTGTCAGTGACTTAGATAATGGAATTGATGGCTTTTTGGCAAAATTTGCAGTTGGTTTGAAGATAGGTGGAGGGGTAGGTAGTGCTGAGGAAGCAACAGTAGGACTTGGATAAATTGGAAGAATGGGCAAAAAAGTGAAAGATGGAATATAGTGTTGGGAAATGTATGATAACACATTTTGGTAAAAGGAACAATAGTGCAGACTATTATCTAAATGGGGAGAAGGTTCAAACATCAGAGGTGCAGAGAGACTTGGGAGTCCTTGTGCAAGACTCCCAGAAGGTTAATTTACAGGTTGAGTCTGTGGTAAAGAAGGCAAATGCAATGTTGGTATTTATTTCAAGGGGAATAGAATATAAAAGCAAGGAGATAATGCTGAGGCTTTATAAGACACTGGTCAGGCTGCACTTGGAGTATTGTCAACAGTTTTGGGCCTCATATCTCAGAAAGAATCTTTTGTCATTGGAGACAGTGCAGAGGAGGTTCCCAAGGATGATTCTGCAACTGAAGTGGTTAACTATGAGGAGCGTTTGGCAGCTTTGCGCCAGTACTCAGTGAAATTTAGAAGAATGCAGGGGGACCTCATTAAAAACTACCAGATGTTGAAAGGACTAGATAGAGTGGATGTAAGAGGATGTTTCCAGAACTAGAGGGCACAGCCTCACAATTGAGGGGTGACACTGTAGAACAGAGATAAGGAGGAATTTTTTTTAGTCAGAGAGTGGTAAATCTGTGAAATCCTCTGCCACAGTCTGGTGGAGGCCAAGACTGTGCGTATATTTAAGATGGAATTTGATAGTTTTCTGATCGGTCAGGGCATTAAAGGTTATGGTGAAAAGGCAGGTATATGGGGTTGAGTAGGATCCAGGATTAGCCATAATGGAATGGCAAAGCAGACTCGATGGGCTGAATGGCCTAATTCTGCTCCTATCTCTCATGGATAATGGTAATAGGGATAATCCTGGGGATTATGGACCAGTGATTCTTACATCAGTGGTGGGCAAACTTTTGGAGGTGATCCTTAAGATGTTATGAGCATTTGAATCAGTATTGTCTGATTAGGAATAGTCAGCATGGCTTTGTGAGGGGCAGGTCATGCCTCATGAGCCTGATTGAATTCTATGAGGAAGTAACAAAACAAATTGATGAAGGCAGAGCAGTGGATGTAGTGTACATGGATCTTAGTAAGCCATTTGACAACGGTCCCCATGGGAGTCTCATTCAGAAAGTCAAGACACATGTGATCTACAGAATCATGGCTATGTGGATTCAGAATTGGGTTGTCCACTGTAGGTAGAGGGTGGAGGTTGATGGAGAATATTTCTGCAGGATCTATTCTGGGAGCCTTGCTCTTTGTGATTTTTATAAATGATTTGGATGAGGAAGTGGAAGGGTGGGTTAGTGAGGACACAAAGGTTAGTGGAGTTATGGATAGTGATACTGAAGTTCTTACTGCCTTCCCCCATCCCGCAAGAGGAGCATTCAACTATCATACCTGGCATCTCTACTATCCTAACTAATTCTGGCACAACTAACCTGAGCGTGTGTTAACTCTGCCATCAGCAACTTCCAAAACTTTGCTGAGTGCAGACTGAATTATACGGTAATTATCCAGATTAGATTTGCCTGGTGCTTTGTGGTCAAGTTAATGTTGGGCTACTTTCTATTCCAACAATCTTCTGATTTACAGCATTTTAGAACATAGAAAACCTACAGCACAATACAGGCCCTTCAGCCCACAAAGCTGTACCGAACATGTCCTTACTTAAGAAATTACCTAGGGTTACCCATAGCTGACAGCCCATTCCACACACTCATCACTCCCTGTGTAAAAAAACTTACCCCTGTCATCTCCTCTGTACCTACTTCCAAGCACCTTAAAACCATTCTCTCATGCTAGCCATTTCAGTCCTGGGAAAAAGCCTCTGACTATCCACACGATCAATGCCTCTGTTCTGGCTAACAGAAATTCCTTGCTTAGAATTTTCAAGTCGCTATCAAAAAAATCTGGGATCAGCAATAAGAAATTTTCTCTAATGGAATTGGCATGGTAAGAAAATAAAGTTGCAGTGTGCAAGTCAGTGCTCAAGGTTTATGCACTCCCTCTACCCCTGTGTTCTGGAAAATGGTGGTACAGATATCTTATTGGAAATGGAACAGAGGAGTCACCTGTATAGTCGTGTAGTTCCCAGTGTTGCAATTGTTCTGGAACTATTTGGTTAGCTGAGAGGTTTACAGCTGGTCCCACAGACTTGTCCGAGTTCTGTCCCCTCAGTCATTGTAACTGGAAATCTCTGCAGATTGTGGGAACATGAAATAAAGTGACTGACTTTTGAAATGTTCAGCCATTCGGTAGAGGGAGACAGTGAATGTTTCAGGCCACTGAACTTTGGTAAGGCTACAAACTGAGGTTGAGACTGAGGCTTAATTGCCTCATCATTGCTTCTTCAAGAGTTGTCCTTTGATTTGATATCTATTTATTTTTTAATCCTCTTTTTCCACCTGCCCCCATAGAAAAAAGTATTTCAGTTGCAGGCTGATCTCCAATTCTCAGCATCATGAACGAGATCACCCAGGAATTATGGAATGCCTGATCAATGTAAAGGAGGGTGCAGATCATGATAAGTAGGTTTAAGAAAGAGAATCCCTGTCCTTTTAAAGGGTAAAATAGAAGTCAGGAAATAGAGACTGTGGTGGAGCTGTGAGCAACAAGGGGCCTGAGATATCAGGACCTCAATAATAAGTAAATGCTATGAGGCTGATCAAGGACTACATCTGCAACTTGCTATCACCCAAACTGGACCCCCTACAATTTGTCTCCTGACACAATCAATCGACTGATGACCCAAAAGTTACAGCTCTACACGTCGTCCTTACACATCTGGAGAAGAAAGATGCTTATGTGAGAATGCTGTTCTTAGACTACAGTTCAGCATTCAACACCATAGTTCCATCCAGGCTCAGGAAGCTCAGAGAACTCAGCCTTCACCCTGCCTTGTGAGCTGGATACTGGACTTCCATAAGACAAAGGAGCAGAAATTGGCCATTCGGCCCATCGAGTCTGCTCCGCCATTTTGTCATGAGCTGATCCAATCTCTCCTTTAGTCCCATTCCCCCGCCTTCTCACCATAACCTTTGATGCCCTGACTGCTCAGATACCTATCAATCTCTGTCTTAAATACACCCAATGACTTGGCCTCCACTGCTGCCTGTGGCAACAAATTCCATAGATTAACCACCCTCTGGCTAAAAAATGTTTTCGCTTCTCTGTTCTGAATGGGTGCCCTGCAATCCTCAAGTCATGTCCTCTCGTACTAGACTCCCCCACCATGGGAAACAACTTTGCCACATCCACACTGTCCATGCCTTTCAACATTTGAAATGTTTCTATGAGGTCCCCCCTCATTCTTCTAAACTCCAAGGAGTACAGTCCAAGAGCGGTCAAACGTTCCTCATACGTTAACCCTCTCATTCCCGGAATCATTCTAGTGAATCTTCTCTGAACCCTCTCCAACGTCAACACATCCTTCCTTAAATAAGGAGCCCAAAACTGCGCACAGTATTCCAAGTGAGGTCTTACCAGTGCCTTATAGAGCCTCAACATCACATCCCTGCTCCTATATTCTATTCCTCTAGAAATGAATGCCAACATTGCATTCGCCTTCTTCACCACCGACTCAGCCTGGAGGTTAACCTTAAGGGTATCCTGCACGAGAACTCCCAAGTCCCGTTGCATCTCAGAACTTTGAATTCTCTCCCCAGTCTGCCCGTTTATTTCTTCTACCAAAGTCCATGACCGTACACTTTCCAACATTGTAATTCATTTGCCACTTCTTTGCCCATTCCCCCAATCTATCCAAGTCTCTCTGCAGACTCTCTGTTTCCTCAGCACTACCGGCCCCTCCACCTATCTTTGTATCATCAGCAAACTTAGCCACAAAGGCATCTATTCCATAATCCAAATTGTTGATATACAATGTAAAAAGAAGCGGCCCCAACACGGACCCCTGTGGAACACCACTGGTAACCGGCAGTCAACCAGAATGGGATCCCTTTATTCCCACTCTCTGTTTCCTGCCAATCAGCCAATGCTCTACCCACATATTGTAACTTTCCCATAATTCCATGGGCGCTTATCTTGTTTAGCAGCCTCATGTGCGGCACCTTGTCAAAGGCCTTCTGAAAATCCAAATACACAACATCCACTGCATCTCCCTTGTCTAGCCTACTTGTAATTTCCTTGAAAAATTGAACTAGGTTTATCAGGCAGGATTTTCCTTTAAGGAAACCATGCGGAGTTCTACCTATCTTGTCATATGCCTCCAAGTACTCCATAACCTCATCCTTGACAATCGACTCCAATAACTTCCCAACCACCGATGTCAAGCTAACAGGTCTATAACTTCCTTTTTGCTTCCTTGCCCCCTTCTTAAATAGCGGAGTGACAATTGCAATCTTCCAGTCCTCTGGAACCAGGCCAGAATCTATTGACTTTTGAAAGATCATTGCTAATGCCTCCGCAATCTCCACTGCTACTTCCTTCAGAACACGAGGGTGCATTCCATCTGGTCCGGGAGATTTATCTACCCTTAGACTATTCAGCTTCCTGAGTACTTTCTCTGTCATAATTGTGACTGTGTATATTTCTCTTCCCTGACACCCTTGAATGTCTGGTATATTGCTGATGTCTTCCTCAGTGAAGACTGATGCACAATACTCGTTCAGTTTCTCTGCCATCTCCTTATCTCCCATTACAATTTCTCCAGCATCGTTTTCTATCGGTCCTATATCTACTTTCACCTGTCTTTTACTCTTTATATACTTGAAAAAGCTTTTAGTATTCTTTTTGATGTTATTTGCTAGCTTCCTTTCATAGTTCATCTTTTCCCTCTTAATGACCTTCTTAGTTTCCTTTTGTAAGCTTTCACAAAATTTTACGATCCTGTCAGATCGCGGCACATTCTAAGAGTGGGCTCCCTCACCTCCACCCCTCTGACTCTCAATACAGGAGCCCCTCAGGACTGTGTACTAAGTCCCCTCCTTTACTCCCTGTGTAGTCATGACTGTGTTGCCACCCACAGCTCTAATCTGCTAATTAAATTTGCCGATGACATTACATTGATTGGCCTTATCTCAAACAATAACGAGGTGGCCTACAGAGAAGGAGTAATCTCTCTGACACAGTGGTGTCAAAAAAACAACTTCTCACTCAAATGTTGCAAAAACAAAGAAGCTGGTGGTGGATTACAGGAGGAAGGGAGACAGGCTAACCCCTATTGACATCAATGGATCTGGTGTTGAGAGGGTGAACAGCTTCAAGTTCCTCGGCATCCACATCACCGAAGACCTCACGTGGTATGTACACACCAGCTGTGTGGTGAAAAAGGCACAACAGCGCTCCTTTCACCTCAGATGGTTGAGGAAGTTTGGTTGAGGAGATCCTAAGAACTTTCTACAGGGGCACATTTGAGAGCATCCTGACTGGCTGCATCACTGCCTGGTACGGGAACTGTAACTCCCTCAATCACAGGACTCTGCAGAGAGTGGTGCGGACAGCCCAGCACATCTGTAGATGTGAACTTCCCATGATTCAGGACATTTACAAGGACAGGTGTGTAAAAAGGGCCCGAAGGATCATTGGGGACCCGAGTCACCCCAACCACAAACTGTTCCAGCTGCTACCATCCGGGAAACGGTACCGCAGCATAAAAGCCAGGACCAACAGACTCCGGGACAGCCTCTTCCACCAGGCCATCTGACTGATTAACTCACATTGATTTGAGTGTATTTCTGTTACATTGACTGTTCTATGTATTACAAGTTATATAAATTACTATGATTGCACATTGCACATTTAGACGGAGACGTATCGTAAAGATTTTTACTCCTCATGTATGTGAAGGATGTAAGAAATAAAGTCAATTCAGTTCAATACCTTGGAACGAAATCAAGATGAGAAATTGAATTCAAATGTGCTTCGTGTAAGTTTCATTTTATATTTGATTGTTACCTTGCCTTGCTCTGCAAGTATGCTACTGGGTGCCTTCAGCCATTTCCTGACTGAGGGAGCCGGATGTGTCAAAGCATCAATAACTGAGGACCTGCCCGGTGACCAGAGATGAGATTAAGAACATTTTGAAGAAATTTTAACTTTGACTTACCATATTCACTCAGGTCGCCACTACAGATCAGAATGTGCCTTTCTTCTGAAAATATTCGGCTCCTGTTAGCTGTGCACGTTGCTCAGGTTTGCAACTTACTTTCCCTTTCACTTATGAAATGTGTAACGACGACGCATTAAACAACTGGAGAAGTTTCACATGCGCGCTCTCCGCTCCATCCTTGGCAAGACCGTGTCTCCAACCTAGAGGTCCTGGATCGCGCGGAGTCCACCAGCATTGAGTCCCCGATGGATGAACGACCAACGTTTGCCTCGCCAGCTGCTCTATGGTGAACTGGAGACCGGAAAGAGACCGCAAGGTCGTCGACGCAAGCGCTACAAAGATACTGTGAAGGAAACCCTATGCTGCTGTGACATAAACTGTGGCTGCTGACAGAACCCGCTGGCGAGCCCTGTGCTATGAAGCCTACACGTTTTGAAGACAGGCGCCGCCAAAAACTGATGGAAAACCGTGAGCGGCGTCACAGAACAGCAGTCACAATTATTACTGAACGGATTTCCAGTGTCCCCATTGTGCCAGACTCTGCGCTTCCAGACTGGGACTGCAGAGCAACCTCCGTGTTCGCAGTTGAACTGCCCAACAGCGTGTCTTCTTCGAATCCACTATAATTGTCACATGAATAAGTACGTGTGTGCCCAGGAAAGAAAAGCTCAATTACCTTATCATTATAGGCAAATCAAATCAAGTTTAATTATTATTCAACCGTACATAGATACAGCCGAAAGAAACAGCGTTCCTCTCGGGCCAAGATGCAAAAATAGCGAGCAAGGAAAGCATATTAACGCAATGAAAAACATTTATATGTCCCACAATTGATCGTACAGTCTCTCAGCAGCGCGCAGGCGTTGGCCAGTCAGCCTGTCATCCACCAATTTTTTTTATTAAACAAAATATACTTTATTCAAAAATAAAATTATATACAATAAACCATTCAACGACTTTCAATTATTTACAACTGTTTCCATTACTGTCTTTACATTTTCACACTTTTCGCCACCCACGTGGCACTCAGTTATTTCATATTTACATTCCCTTGTTGAGGGGTATACACCCCACCCCCCTACCCCTCAACTCCCACGGGAGAAGAACCCTAGACTGTGGTCCTTCCCCACCAGGCCCTTGCGGTGGCTGCACCGAGTTTGAGTGCGTCCCTCAGCACATACTCCTGCAGCCGAGAATGTGCCAGTCGGCAGCTTTCCCCCACGGACATCTCCGTGTGCTGGTAGACCATCAAGTTTCGGGCCGACCAAAGAGCGTCTTTCACAGAGTTGATGATCTGCCAGCAGCACCGGGTGTTGGACTCGGTGTGCATCCCCGGGAACAGCCCGTAGATCAGGGAGTCCTCTGTTATGCAGCTGCTGGGGATGAACCTCGACACCGCCCCTTCCATCCTCCTCCACACCTTCTCCGCGAACCCACAGTGTGCAAAGAGGTGGGTCACTGACTCCTCTTCACTGCTGTCCTCCCGTGGGCAGAGGGGTGTGGAGACGACGTTCCGGGCGTACAGGAGGGATCGGACTGGGAGGGCCCCTCTCACTGCCAGCCAGGCGAGGTCTTGGTGCCTGTTGGTGAGGTCTGGGCATGAGGCATTTTGCCAGATGAACTGGACTGTCTGCTCAGGGAACCACTCCACTGTGTCCATCTCATCCTTTTCCTGCAGTGCCTGCAGGACCTTACGTGCTGACCACTGCCTGATGGCCCTGTGGTCAAAGGCGTTGACCTGAAAGAACTTCTCTAGCAAGGACAGGTATGGCGGCAATGACCAGCTGACAGGGGCGTTGCGCGGGAAAGGGGCCAGACCCATCCTTCGTAGCCAGGGCGACAGATAGAACCTGGGCACATAGTGGTACTTGGTGCCCACGTACCTGGGATCCACACACAACCTGATGCAGCCACACACGAAGTTGGCCATCAGGGTGAGGGCGACATTGGGGACGTTTCTGCCCCCGTTGTCCAGGGACTTGTGCATGGTGGTCCGTCTGACCTGCTCCATCTTGGATCTCCAGATGAATCTGAAGAATCCACCAATCAAACAAGGAAGGACAGCAGTGGCAGAAAAGACTAGCTCCCTGCTGAGCACGGATGCCACACTACGCCGCTTCTGGCGTCTCCACACCTGGTTTGTTGCAGCAGGCATCCGTGACTTGAGGGCTAGTCCTTGCTACAACTGAGGCTACAACATAGCTCCCACAGCACCTGTCAACAGGCCTGCAGCAACTTCCATTATCATTGTCCAAAGTTCCTGCAATCGCAAGTGAAATGTCTGAGACAATTACCCACGGTTACACTGCATGCTGCCTTTCAACACAACTCTGAAGCCTTCGAGAAAGCAGGCAGCAACACAGTCCAGCAACTCCAATATCCTGGCGGGTTCCTCCAACATCCCAACCGGCTCTTGCCCCGACATCCTGATGGTTCCACTGCAGATCAATCCAGCTACTCTGATCAACAAGCAGCTCATGGATGGGGTCGCCCTGCAGTACCCAAAGTTCTTGGAGTAGAAATCGTTTGCAATTATAAAAAAACAGATTTAACAAAGAGAAAAGCATCTTTGGTTGGCCCCCAAGAGGCTACAGCTTGCAAATGCGCCACCATCTTACTGGACGTTTTGAATCATATACACAGTATTACAATCAAATAGAATCATACACAAAGTATTCACAAGTTGAAAAGATAAATTAAACGTAAATTATACACAGTTTTTACAAAAAAGAATAGAAGAAAAGGAAATGTCCATTGCAGTGCAAATGGTCGTAATGTTGCTATTACTGAGGTAGTGACTAGGGTTGTGTTAGTTGGTTTAAGAAACAAATGGCTGAAGTGAAGTAGCTTTCCTGAACCTGGTGGTATGAGAGTTCGGGCTTCTGTACCTCCTGCTCGATGGGACCTGTGAGAAGATGGCATTGGGATCTTTTGATGATCAATGTTGCTTTTTTGCAACAACACTTGATGTAGGTACAACCAAGGAGGGATGTGCCCCTGATTTATTGAGCCAAGTCCACTACCCTATGCAGCTTCTTGTGTTTCTTCATTCAAATTACCATACCGGGCCACAATGCAATCAGTCAGGATACTTCCTAGTAGTTTTGTGAGCTACCCACAAAATGTCACTGTTGGTCACCAGCATCGTCTTGGTCACTACCTTAAGGTTGATTTTCTTGGCGACTTCACAGCGGAACAAAGAAATTCAACAGAATCAATGAAAAACAACGCACAATTAAAGACTGACAACCAACGTGCAAAAGAAAGACAAACTATGCAAATACATGACTAGCTGGGGTGTTAGCTGGTACACCAGTCCTGTCAGCTTTCAATCCCTTCAGTCACTTATGTAAATAAATGACCTGAATGTAAATGTATATGGGTGGGCTATTTAGATTGCAGATGATACAAAGATTGGTGGTTTGGAGAGCATAGAGGAGTGGCAAGGAATACCGTAGGATATAGATCAGGTGCAGATATTGGCAAAGAAATGGCAAATGGAGTTTCATCTGGACAAATGAGAAGTGTTGTACTTTAGCAGATAAATATAAAGAGACAATACACTGCCAAGGGCAGGCCCTGAGCAGAGCTGATGAGTAGAGGGATCTGGGGTCCAAGTTCATAGCTCCCTGAAAGTGGCTACACGTCGATAAGGTGGTCAAGAAGGCATATGACGTGCTTGTTTTTATTAGTTGAGGCATTGAGTGCTTGCCTTTATAGGTTGTGGCATTGAGATCAAAAGTCAGGAGGTTATGTTGCAACTTTATAAAACTCTGCTTTGGCCACATCTGGAGTGTTGCGTACACTGATTGATCCACTATAGGAAAGATGTTGTGGTTTTGGAGAGGGTGCAGAAGAGGTTTACCAGCATGCTGCCTGGATTAGGAGCAGATCTTTTGAGATGTCAATGCCAAGGAGCATGAAGATGCTTACCCTTTCCACTGCCAACTCTTCAATGAGGACTGGTGTGTGTTCTCTCAAATTCCCCTTCCTGAAGTCCACAATCAATTCCTCCCTCTTACTGATATTAAGTGCAATGTCATTGTAGAGTCAACCAGCTGATCTCTCTCATTCTTGTACACCTTATTGCTATCACGACGGAGATGCTATTTGTGATCTTACGGTTGGTGTTTGAGCTGTGCTTATCCAGACAGTCATGAATGGAGAGAGAGCAGAGCAGTGGAGTAAGCACACATCCTTGAGATGTGCTTGTGTTGATTTTCACTGAGGCAATGTTATTATTGATCCACAGTCATTGCAGCTCCTAATAAGGAAGTTACAGAATCATACATAGAATTACAGTACTACGGCACTAAAACAGGTCCTTCAGATGATCAGGTACATGCCCACCTGGTCTCTGATTAGCCTCATTTACCTGTAGATGGACCATATCATTCCACATAGCTCTCATCCATTTATCTATCCAAACTTCTCTTAAATAAACCTATCAATTCCAGTTTCTGGACAGGCCTCCCACATGGGCCTTGTACACAAAGTCTGTTATCATATAAATTGGGGATGAAGCTGAGCTCAGTCAAGTGGCAGGGGGACCTGAGTTATTGGAAGGCACGAGTAATGGAGAGGGGGTGGTATCCCCATGTAGACAGGAAAGATCCCAAGGAGTGCTTGATGCTAAATAAGTGGAAGATGGGATAAAGAGGTGTCAAAGAATCAGGAAACCCCCTGGACAGGCTGTCCTATGACGCAGTGGTGGAGCAGAGTCTTGTGTCTATCTCCTTAGTGAGATATGCCACCACCATTTGCAAATGGACTGGATGTCATGAAATCCCAAAATTCCTTTGAAAGCTGTGTTATTAATGATGGGTTGGTAAATTTCAAAGTCTTGAAGACATGACTTTTTGGTCGGGGGAGAGTGTAACACTCTAGTTAAGATTTTACTGCTAATGTGGTAAGGTATTTCATTTAATGGCTTTTGTAGAAGCATCTCAACTTCCCAGTTTTGGTGGGACCCAAGTCATACCAACCCTAGACATACAGAGTCTAAAAGAGGTGGTTTTCTCACCAACTGAGTCCAGTGGGTGTTAAGGAGTGGTTAATGAGCCACATCTCTAGAGATGCCTGGTTAAAAAAGGGTTTTGCAAGACAAGGATCACATTAAAAAGCAGTTCTGGATGTTTGAAAATGTATTTGTTTATGGATCCTAGTGGTTAGGTCACTAAATAATGACTTAAGCAGCATTAATCTTTTGGACTTACAGCTTGCAGAGAGGGTGTACCTGCTACATGGGCAATATCTTGCTCTCCATATCGTATTGCCCATGTTTGCAGACTAACTGTTGCATCACACAAAAGCAAGAACGTGTAACGTGCTGTAAGGATTCACTGTTAATATAATGGCTTCTCTGTAATGTTTACTGCTGAGATAATGGCTTGCTGTAGTAGCAATGTTTGGGTTATGGCTGGAGGTAACAGGATCGTGGTACGTATGTTAGCCAATTGGAGATTGTTGCTTTGTCTTGTGAATCTGGAAGAATGTTTTTTCGCGGTCTTTTGTCGAGGAGATATAAAGAGGGAACACGGGTGTGGAGAGAGCCGGTAGACCACCGGACGGAGTGGATTGGGATCTGAGGGTCCGAAGGTCGGCGACACTCGGAGGAGACCAATGGTGGAAGAATGACTACTGAGTGAGCTCCACCGTGAACTTTTGACTTTTCCTTGAATTGGGCCCTTTTTTATTTTCATTACTAACCCTATATTCAGATTAAGATTCATCAAGTTCAATCATTTAATTGGATATGGTGCACTGTCTGATATTTTGTGTTGTGGGTTTGTAACTGGGGGTACATGACACAGCATCCACACAAACTTGATTTCCCAGTTTGGCGGGGCCAACGGCTGTTTCCCCGAGACGAACACGAGTTGGTCAAGCCTGAGGGATACAGGCTCAACGTCCATGGTTGATCCTGACCAATGTTCTGCTGATCAACGATTCCCAGCGTCATGAATGAGTCTGCTCAGGAAGTATGGAATTTCCTGAGCAATGTACAGGAGGGAACTGATCGTGGCAGATGGGTTTAAGGAAGAGAACCCTGTCTATCGGTAAGGAAATTAGAATGCGGGACATAGAGACAGAGGTGAACCTGGAAGAAACAAGGGACCTGAGATTTCTTGGAATGAAAGCATGATGGGAAATTAAACCCAAATGTTTATGTTAGTTTGGTATCTGATTGTTTCCTTGGGTATTCATTAGTGCAGCCTCTGTTGTTAGACATGGCTGTTCTCGTAATACTGTGGAGGTACCTTATCTCTGGGGGAGGGTGTCTCCATATCACCACACACATGATCATAAGTAATGACCAAATACCTGGTGTGAATTCAGTATGTGTGTTGATAATGTCCAAATCGTTAGAGTGCATCCTGGCAGTTTTCTCATTTCAACTGGTGTTTAAAGATCTCTGTCTACAGGATTGTTGCTGCATTTCATTTAGAACATTTGTTCTCTTTCTCATTCTGCAAGTTCAAGTTTACTGTCGAACTGTACAAGACTTTCAAGTACAACCTACGGAAGGGTTTCTTAAGACTGAGAAAACAATTCTGATTGAGGTTCGAGATGGAATCGGATAGCTCTGGCAGGATTTGTACTTAATACAAAGTGAAACCTAATAGCCTGGATGGCTCTGATTCACTCGCGGATGAGCTCAACACCTTTTCTACACACTTTGAAAGGGAGAATAAAACTACATCTATGTAAATTCCTGCAGCATTCGATGCCCCTGTGATCTTTGTCTCGGAGGCCAATGCCCGAACACCTTTGAAGGGAGTGAACCCTCAAAATGTGCAAGGTACTGATTGTGTACCTGGTAGGGCTCTGAAAACCTGTGTCAACCAACTAGCAAGAATGTTCAAGGACATCTTCAATCTCTCACTGCTACAGTCAGAGAGGTTCCCACCTGGGAACCTTCAAAAGGGTGAGAACCATAGCTGTGCCCAAGAAGAGCAGGGTGCCTCAACGACTTGTCCAGTGGCACTTACATCTACTGTAATAAAGTGCTTTAGGAGATTGGTCATGGCAAGAGTTAACTGCTGCATGATAGGTCATCATAGGTCTATAGTGGATGCACTCTCACTAACTTTCCACTTGGCCTTGGATCATCAATATTAATCAGAAGTTGTTTGCCATCGCCTTCTTCTGGGCAGAGTCTTTACAAGATGAGTGAACCCCTCCCCCCCCCCCCCCCCCCCCCACAGACATTATCAATACTCTTCAGAGATTGTCTGCCTGGTGTTAGTGGTTGCATAGCCAGGACTTGTGATCTGCACCTGTTGCTCACATGACCATCCATCACCAGCTCCCACAGCTTCATGTTACCCTGATCGGGGGGCTAAGGAGGTGCTGCACCTTGCCTAAGGGTGCCCTGCAGGCTAGTGGGGGGAAGGATCACCTTACCCCCCTTTGATGGAGACACATTTCCACCCTATCCCCATGGATGGGAAATCAAAAACTAGGGTGCATATTTGTAAGGTAGGAGGGGAGGTTTATTAGGAACTTGAGGGGCAACCTTTTCACTACAGACAGTAGTCAGCTCAGTACATGGAACGAGCTGTCAGAGGAAGTGGTTGAGGCTGCTTATAGATGAAAAACATCAGGTTTATATGCTACATGTACATTGAAACGTCTAGAGAAATGTGCCATTTGTTAACAAACTGCACAAAGGAAGCCTGCAAGTGTCACCATGCTTCCAATGCCAACAGCAACTGACTAACTCGTAACACAAGAGATGCTGGAAATCCAGAGTAACACACACACTAAGTGCAGGAGCTATATATGGTTAGGGAGCCTAGGATTTCTGCACAGTACTGTAGCAATTTTATGTGTTGCACTGTATGCTGTCGCAATAAAAAAAAACAAATTTCATGACGAATGTGAGTGACGGTAAACCTGATTCTGATATTGATCTTTATGTGGACTGAGAGGGGGAAGGGGGAAGGGAGAGGGAAATCATGGTTGGGAAAAAGGGAAGGGAGAGGGGAGGGAGGGGGAAGCACCAGAGAGACATTCTGTAAGGATCAATAAACCAATTGTTTGGAATCAAATGACCTTGCCTGGTGTCTCAGGGCTGGGTGTATCTGCACCTGCACTACCCTCCAACCCCCTGGCACACCTTTTCCACCTGTCCCACACCCTTCCCGTGACACTCCACCCTGGCCACTCACAACATCCTTTGTTCCAGCCAGATTTACAAACTCTCTCTCCACCCCACATTGACAAATACAGTACTGTGCAAAAGTCTTAGGCACCCTAGCTCAATATATACCCATCTTGGTCTGGTGGACACCATGCACCTCATCCTCTTACAAGGTTTTAGTGGCTCGAATGCAAAAAAGTGGTGTTGAAATGGTTCAATTTAATATTAGAGAATGTATGCAGTTTACAACCTGAAATTCTTACTCTTCACAGTCACCCACGGAACAAGAAACACCAAGAATGAACAATAGAAACATCAGAACCTCAAAGCCTCCCTTCCCCCTCCGACACCATGCAAGCAATAGCAAAAGCCCACAAAGAGACCTTGATCAAAAATTACAGTCCAACCCTACTCTTCAGTATCTCACCTGCGCTGGTACACAACTGGCCTGAAGTCCTCGATGCCATGATAATCTGTCAAATACTGAGCCAAACCTAAATTCTGTAGTTTAAAACTGAAATGCTATAATGAACAGGGGGTCAGGTTAGGAATTCCTACTTTCCCCAATATTCTCACACTTCAAATCTTGTCAACAAAAAGTTTCTCCCACCCAGAAAGGCAATATCAAATACCAAGTATTAAATACACACTATGGCCACTTAACTAGGTACCTCCTCTACCTAATAAAGTGGCCCCTGTGTGCCTGTTCATGCTGTTCGGCCTCTGTAGCCCATCCACTACAAGGCATGACACAAGATGCTCTTCTGCACACCACTGTTGTAATGCGTTATCTGAGTTACTGTCACCTTCCTGTCAGCTTGAACCAGTCTGGACATTCTCCTCTGACTTCTCTCGTTGGGGATTTTAACATGAAAGTGGATTGGGAAAACCAGGTCAGTACTGGATCTTAAGGGAGAGAATTTGTAGAATGTCTAAGGGATGGCTTTTTAGAACAGGCTGTTGTTGAGCCCACTCTGTTGTTGGGCCATCAGAGGGCCAAAGCATACACATGCCCAGCAAATCCACAGCCACTTCCAGGACAGTGGTGACATGAGGTGCATCTGGAAGGGTATTCATGACATCACCAACTACAGGACAACATCACCTGACTGTGCGGGTGATACCTCCCTCCCAGACAGGCTGAACAACTTCTACACTCGTTTTGAGGCAGAAAATGGCGTGGCAGTGAGGAAGAGCATCCCTCCTCCAAATTACCATCTGCAGTGTCTCACCGTGGCCGATGTGAGGAGAACCCTGTGCAGGGTCAACCCACAGAAGGCTGCTGGACCAGACAATATTCCTGGCAGAGTGCTCAGAGGATGTGCAGATCAGCTGGCAGATGTTCTCACTGACATATTCAACATCTCCCCGAGCAGCGCCATCGTTCCTACTCCACTACCATCACTCCCATGCCGAAGAAGTCTTCAGTGTCCTGCCTCAACAGGACTCACATCCATCATCATGAAGTGTTTCGAGAGGCTCATCATGAGGCACATCAAGACCCTACTGCCCCCCTCACTGGACCCCCTGCAGTTCGCATACCGTCCCAATCGTTCAACAGACGACGCCATTGCCATCACCCTCCACCTGGCCCTAACCCACCTGGACAAAAAAAGGACAGATACGTATGAATGCTGTTCACAGACTTCAGTTCAGAATTCAACATAATCATCCCTCAGAAACTGATTGGAAAGCTGAGCCTACTGGGCCTGAACACCTCCCTCTGCAGTTGGATCCTAGACTTCCTAACTGGCAGACATCAGTCAGTCCGGATCGGGAGCAGCATCTCCGACACCATCACACCGAGCACGGGGCCCCCCCCAGGGCTGCGTGCTCAGTCCACTGCTGTTCACTCTGCTGACCCACGACTGTGCTGCAACACACAGCTCGAACCACATCATCAAGTTCACCGATGACATGACCGTAGTGGGTCTCATCAGCAAGAACGACGAGTCAGCTTACAGAGAGGAGGTGCAGCGGCTAACGGACTGGTGCAGAGCGGACAACCTGTCTCTGAATGTGAACAAAACAAAAGGGATGGTTGTTGACTTCAGGAGGAGACGGAGCGACCAGTCCCCGCTGAACATTGATGACTCCTTGGTAGGGATCATAAAGAGCATCAAATTTCTTGGTGTTCACCTGGTGGAGAATCTCACCTGGTCCCTAAACACCAGCTCCATAGCAAAGAAAGCCCAGCAGCATCTCTACTTCCTGCGAAGGCTGAGGAAAGTCCATCTCTCACCTTACCCCCCCCTCCCCATCCTCGTCACATTCTACAGGGGTTGTATTGAGAGCATCCTGAGCAGCTGCATCACTGCCTGATTCGGAAATTGCACCGTCTCGGATCGCAAGACCCTGCAGCGGATAGTGAGGTCAGCTGAGAAGATCATCGGGGTCTCTCTGCCCGCCATCACGGACATTTACGCTACACGCTGCATCCGCAAAGCAAACAGCATTATGAAGGACCCCATGCACCCCTCATACAAACTCTTCTCCCTCCTGCTGTCTGGGAAAAGGCACCAAAGCATTCGGTCTCTTACGATCAGACTGTGTAACAGTTTCTTCCCCCAAGCCATCAGACTCCTCAATACCCAGAGCCTGGACTGACACCTTACTGCCCTATTGTCCTGTTTACTATTTATTGTAATGCCTGCACTGTTTTTGTGTACTTTATGTAGTCCTGGGTAGGTCTGTAGTCTAGTGTAGTTGTTGTGTGTTTTTTATCTGTTTTTTTTTTACGTAGTTCAGTTTAGTTTTTGTACTGTGTCATGTAACACCATGGTCCTGAAAAACGTTGTCTCATTTTTACTGTGTACTGTACCAGCAGTTATGGTCGAAATGACAATAAAAGTGACTTGACTTGACTTGACTTGAAAGCCCAGCAGCGTCTCTACTTTCTGTGAAGGCTGAGGAAAGTCCATCTCCCACCCCCCCATCCTCATCACATTCTACAGGGGTTGTACTGAGAGCATCCTGAGCAGCTGCATCACTGCCTGGTTCGGAAATTGCACCGTCTCGGATCGCAAGACCCTGCAGCGGATAGTGAGGTCGGCTGAGAAGATCATCGGGGTCTCTCTTCCTGCCATCACGGACATTTACACTACACGCTGCATCCGCAAAGCAAACAGCATTATGAAGGACCCCATGCACCCCTCACACAAACTCTTCTCCCTCCTGCCATCTGGGAAAAGGCTCCAAAGTATTCAGGCTCTCACAACCAGATTATGTAACAGTTTCTTCCCCCAAGCCATCAGACTCCTCAATACCCAGAGCCTGAACTGACACCAACCTACTGCCCTCTACTGTGCCTATTGTCTTGTTTATTACTTATTGTAATGCCTGCACTGTTCTGTGCACTTTATGCAGTCCCAGGTAGGTCTGCAGTCTAGTGTAGTTTTTTATGTGTTGTTTTACGTAGTTCAGTGTAGTTTTTGTATTGTTTCATGTCACACCATGGTCCAGAAAAAGGTTGTCTCATTTTTACTGTGTACTGTACCAGCAGTTATGGTCGAAATGACAATAAAAAGTGACTTGACTTGACTTGACTTGACTAGGGGATCAGCTGTGCTGAATTGGGTGTTGTGCAATGATCCGGAGGTGATAAGAGAGCTTAAGGTTAAGGAACCCTTAGGAAACAGTGATGACAACATGATTGAGTTCACTTTGAAATGTGAGTAGGAGAAACTAAAATCCAATGTGTCAGTATTTCAGTGAGAGGGGAACTGGCCAAAGTTGACTGGAAAGGGACATGAGCAGGAACGACAGCAGAGCAGCAATGACTGAAGTTTCTGTGAAAAATGAGGGAAGTGCAAAACAGATATATTCCTAAAGACCATAAGGTATAGGAGCAGAAGTAGGCCATTCAGCCCATTGAGTCTGCTCTGCCATTCAATCATGGGCTGATCCAATTCTTCCAGTCATCCCCACTCCCCTGCCTTCTCCCCATACCCTGTAATACTCTGGCTAATCACGAACCCTGTAATACTCTGGCTAATCACAAACCTACCTATCTCTGCCTTAAATGCACCTAATGACTTGGCCTCCACAGCCACTATTGGCAATAAATTCCACAGGTTTACCACCCTCTGACTAAAATAATTTCTTCGCATTTCTGTTCTAGATGGGCATTCTTCAATCCAGAAGTCGTGGCCTCTTGTCCTAGACCCCCTTACCGTGGGAAATAACTGTGCCATATCTAATCTGTTAAGGCCTTTTAACATTTGGAATGTTTAGATGAGATCCCACTTCATTCTCCTGAACTCCAGGGAATATAACCCAAGAGCTTCCTCATACAGTAACCCTTTCATTCCTGGAATCATTATTCCAAATAAGCAGAAATTTTCGAATGGACAAAGGACACTACTATGGCTGACAAGTGAAGTCAGAGCCAAAGTAAAAGCAAAAGAGAGGGCACACAAAGAAGACAAAGCTAGTGGGAAGATAGAGGATTGGGGAGCTTTTGAAAACTTGCAAGAGACTAAGGAAGGAAAAGGTGAATTATGAAAGGAAGCAGGCGACTAATATCAAAGAAGATACTAAAAGCTTTTTTTTAAGCATATAAAGGGTAAAACAGAGTTGGTGGTAGATATAGGACCAATCAAATATGACGCTGGAGATATTGTAATGAGAGATGCAATGGCAGAAGAACTGAATGCGTATTTTGCATTAGTCTTCACAGAGGAAGATATCTGCAGTATACCGGACACTCAAGAGTGTCAGGGAAGTGAAGTATGTGCAGTGAAAATTACAACTGAGAAGGTGCTCAGGAAGCTTAATGGTCTGAGGGTGGATAAATCTCCTGGACCTGATGGAATGCACCCTCAGGTTCTGAAGGAAGTACCTGTAGCTGAAAGGAAAATCCTGCCTGACAAACCTTTTTAAGGAAATTACAAGCAGGGTAGACAAAGGAAATGCTGTAGATGTGGTGTACTTGGATTTTCAGAAGGCCTTTGAAAAGGTGCCACACATGAGGCTGCTTAGCAAGATAAGAGCCCATGAAATTACAGGGGAGTTACTAGCATGGTTGGAGCATTGGCTGATCGGCAGAAAACAGAGAGTGGGAATAAAGGGATCCTATCCTGGCTGGCTGCCATTTACCAGTCGAGTTCCAAAGGGGTCGGTGTTGGGACCACTGTTTTTTAGGAGGTATGTCAATGATTTGGACTATCGATTAATGAATTTGCTGATGAAACAAAGCTAGGTGGAGGAGCCGGTAGTATTGCGGAAACAGAGAGCCTGCAGGGAGACTCAGATAGTTCAGGGGAATGGGCAAAGAATGGCAAATGAAATACAATGTTGGAAAGTGTATGATAATGCACTTTGGTGGAAGAAATAAATGGGTAGACTTTTATTTAGATGGGGAGAGAATTCGAAATGCAGAAATGCAAAGGGACTTTGAAGTCCCTGTGCAAGATACCCAAAAGGTTAACCTCCAGCTTGACTCGGTCGTGAAGAAGGCAACTGCAATGTTTCTAGAGGTATAGAATATAAGAGCAGGGATGTGATGTTGAGGCTCTATAAGGCTCTATCGTGAGATCACATTGTGTGCAGTTTTGGGCTCCTTATTTTAGAAAGGATATATATACTGAGGTTGGAGAGGGTTCAGATAGGATTCACGAGAATGATTCCAGGAATGAAAGGGTTACCTATAAGGAACATTTGGCAGCTCTTGGGCTGTATTCCCTGGAGTTCAGGAGAATGAGGGGGGATCTCATAGAAACATTCCAAATATTAAAAGGCCTGAACAGGTTAGATATGGCAAAGTTATTTCCCATGGTAGGGGAGTCTAGGACAAGAGGGCACGACTTCAGGATTGAAGGACGTCCATTTAGAACTGAGATGCGGAGAAATTACTTTAATCAGAGGGTGCTAAATCTGTGGAATTTATTGCCACGAGCGGCTGTGGAGGCCAAGTCATTGGGTGCATTTAAGGTAGAGATAGATAGGTTCTCGATTAGCCGGGGCATCAAAGGGTATGGGGAGAAGGCAGGGGAGTGGGGATGACTGGAAGAATTGGATCAGCCATGTTTGAATGGCGGAGCAGAGTTGATGGGCCAAATGGTCTACTCTGCTCTTATATAGAAACATCGAAAACCTACAGCACAATACAGGGCCGTCGGCCCACGAAGTTGTGCCGAACATGTCCCTACCTTAGAAATTACTAGGGTTACCCATAGCCCTCTGTTTTTCTAAGCTCCATGTACCTATCCAAAAGTCTCTTAAAAGATCCTATCGTATCCACCTCCACCACCATTGCTGGCAGCCCATTCCACATATTCACCACTCTTTGCATAAAAAACTTACCCCTGACATCTCCTCTGTACCTACTCCCAAGTACCTACTTGTGTCCTCTTGTGGCAGCCGTTTCAACCCTGGGAAAAAGCCTCTGACTATCCACACGATCAATGCCTCTCATCATCTTATATCTTCTATCAGGTCACCTCTCATCCTCTGTCACTCCAAGGAGAAAAGGCCGAGTTCACTCAACCTGTCTTAATAAGGCATGCCCCCCAATCCAGGCAACATCCTTGTAAATCTCCTCTGCACCCTTTCTTTGGCTTCCACATCCTTCCTGTAGTGAGGCGACCAGAACTGAGCACAGTACTCCAAGTGGGGTCTGACCAGGGTCCTATATAGCTGCAACTTTACCTCTCGGCTCCTAAATTCAATTCCACGATTGATGAAGGTCAATACACTGTATGCCTTCTTAACCACTGAGTCAACCTGCACTGCTGCTTTGAGTGTCCTATGGACTCGGACCCCAAGATCCTTCTGATCCTCCACACTGCCAAGAGTCTTACCATTAATACTATATTCCGCCATCATATTTGACCTACCAAAATGAACCACCTCACACTTATCTGAGTTGAACTCCATCTGCCACTTCTCAGCCCAGTTTTGCATCCTATCAATGTCCCGCTGCAAACTCTGACAGCCCTCCACACTGTCCACAACACCCCCAACCTTTGTGTCATCAGCAAATTTACTAACCCATCCCTCTACTTCCTCACCCAGGTCATTTATAAAATTCGTGAAGCTTAAGGGTCCCAGAACAGATCCCTGAGGCACTCCACTGGTCACCAACCTCCATGCAGAATATGACCCATCAACAACCACTCTTTGCCTTCTGTGGGCAAGCCATTTCTGGATCCACAAAGCAATGTCCCCTTCGATCCCATACCTCCTTACTTTCTCAATAAGCCTTGCATGGGGTACCTTATCAAATGCTTTGCTGAAATCCATATACACTACATCTACTGCTCTTCTTTCATCAATGTGTTTAGTCACATCCTCAAAAAATTCAATCAGGCTCGTAAGGCACAACCTGCCCTTGACAAAGCCAAGCAAACTATTCCTAATAATATTATACCTCTGCAAATGCTCATAAATCTTGCCTCTCAGGATCTTCTCCATCAACTTACCAACCACTGAAGTAAGACTCACTGGTCTATAATTTCCTGGGCTATCTCTACTCCCTTTCTTGAATAAGGGGACAACATCCGCAACCCTCCAATCCTCCGGAACCTCTCCCACCCATGTTGATGATGCAAAGATCATCACCAGAGGCTCAGCGATCTCCTCCCTCGCCTCCCACAGCAGTCTGGTCCCAGTTTGTTGTTGTTGGTCCCAGTGTTTGGTCCCAGTTTCCTATCTTGTTTGGTCCCAGTGACTTATCCAGCTTGATGCCTTCCAAAAGCTCCTGAACATTCTCTTTCTTAATGTCTACATGCTCAAGCTATTCAGTCTGCTGTAAGTCATCCCTACAATTGTGAGGGTGCTTCTCCATAGTGAATACTGAAGCAAAGTATTCATTAAGTGCCTCCACTCTCAGTAGGTTTCAATGAGATCCCCCTGCATTCGTCTAAATTCCAGTGAGTACAGGCCCAAAGCTTCCAAACGCTACTCATACGTTAACCCCTTCATTCCCAGAATCATCCTCATGAACCTCCTCTGGACTCTCCAATGATAACACAGCCTTTCTGCGATATGGGGCCCAACTCTGTTGACTCCAAGTGCAGCCTGACTAGTGCTTGCAAAGCCTCAGCATTATCTCCTTGCTTTTATATTTTATTCCCCTTGAAATAAATGCCAACATTGCATTTGCCACCTTTACCACAGACTCAACCTGTAAATTGACCTTCTGGAAGTCTTGCCCAAGGACTTCCAGGTCTCTCTGCTCCTCTGATGTTTGAACCTTCTCCCCGTTTAGATAATAGTCCGTACTGTTGTTCCTTTTACCAAAATGCATAATCGTACATTTATTTATTTCTTCAACGGTTTGATCGGGGCACGACTGTGGAAGCGCATGGGGGTCATCCAGTGAGAACAGCGGGAAGAGTTTAAAAGAAAGACAGATTTACAGAGCGGGCATCAGAGTAGTGTGAGTCAGAATAGGAAGGCTTTGGCGATAAAGGGTCGAGGCCAGGTAGGTTATCTGTTTAAAATAAAGACAGAAGTATGTGTGTGAGGCCAGTTTTCTGTGCTCGGTGTCAGATGTGGGAGGTCCTGGAGACTCCTGGCCTCCAGAACAACCATGTCTGCACCAGGTGTGTCGAACTGCAGCTCCTCATAGACTGCGTTAGGGAACTGGAGCTGAGGCTCAATGACCTTCGTCTAGTCAGGGAGAGTGAGGAGGTGATAGAGAGCAGCTATAGGCAGGTAGTCACCCCAGGAGGCAGAGAAGTGGGTAACAGTCAGGAGAAGGAAGGGCAAGAAGCAGGTACTAGAGTACCCCAGTGGCTGTCCCCCTTAACAATAAGTATTCCTGCTTGAGTACTGTTGGGGGGGGGGGGGGAATGGCCTACCTGGGGGAAGCAACAGTGGCCGTGCCTCTGGCACAGAGTCTGGCCTTGTGGCTCAGAAGGGAAAGGAAGAGGATGGTAGAAGTAAGAGAGGACTCTATAGTTAGGAGGTCAGATAGGCAATACTGTGGATGCAGGAAAGAAACTCAGATGGTAGTTTGCCTCCCAGGTGCCAGGATCCGGGATGTTTCTGATCGTGTCCACAATATCTTGAAGTGGGAAGAGCACAGCCAGCGGTCGTGGTATATATTGGTATCAACGACATAGGTAGGAAGAGGGAGGAGGTCCTGAAAACAGACTACAGGGAGTTAGGAAAGAAGTTGAGAAGCAGGACCTCAAAGGTAGTAATCTCGGGATTACTGCCTGTGCCACACGACAGTGAGTATAGGAATAGAATGAGGGGGTGGATAAATGTGTGGCTGAGGGATTGGAGCAGGGGGAAGGAATTCAGATTTCTGGATCATTGGGACCTCTTCTGGGGCAGGTGTTACCTGTACAAAAAGGGTTGCACTTGAATCCGAGGAAGACCAATATCCTGGCAGGAAGGTTTGCTAAGGCTATTGGGGAGAGTTTAAACTAGAATTGCTGGGGGGTAGGAACCGAACTGAAGTGATGGAGGAAAGGGACGTTGGCTCACAAATAGAGAAAGTGTGGAGACAGTGAAAGGGAGGGTAGCCAGGTGATAGAGAAGGGACACGCTCAGACCGATGGTTTGAGATGTGTCTATTTTAACGCGAGGAGTATCATGAACAAAGCGGATGAGCTTAGAGCATGGATGAGTACTTGGAGCTGTGATGTTGTGGCCATTACAGAGACTTGGATGGTGCAGGAGCAAGTATGGCTACTTAAAGTGCCAGGATTTAGATGTTTCAGAAAGGATAGGGAGGGAGGCAAAAAAGATGGGAACATGGCACTTTTGATCAGAGATAGTGTCACGGCTGCAGAAAAGGAGGAAGTCATGGAAGGGTTGTCTACGGAGTCTCTGTGGGTGGAAGTTAGGAACAGGAAGGGGTCAATAACTCTACTGGGTGTTTTTATAGACCACCCAATAGTAACAGGGACATTGAGGAGCAGATAGGGAGACAGATTCTGAAAAGGAATAATAATAACAGCGTTGTTGTGGTGGGAGATTTTAATTTTCCAAGTACTGATTGGGATCTCCCTAGAGCGAGGGGTTTAGATAGGGTGGAGTTTGTTAGGTGTGTTCAGGAAGGTTTCTTGACACAATATGTAGATAAGCCCACAACAGGAGAGGCTGTACTTGATTTGGTATTGGGAAATGAACCTGGTAGGGTGTCAGGTCTCTCAGTGGGAGAGCATTTTGGAGATAGTGATCACAATTCTATCTCCTTTACCATAGCATTGGAGAGGGATAGGAACAGACAAGTTAGGGAAACGTTTAATTGGAGAAAGGGGAAATATGAAGCTATCAGGCAGAAACTTGGAAGCATAAATTGGAAACAGATGTTAACAGGGAAACGTATGGAAATGTGGCAAATGTTCAGGGGATATTTGCATGGGGTTCTGAGTAGGTACGTTCCAATGAGACAGTGAAAGGAGAGTAGGGTACAAGATCCGTGGTGTACAAGGGTTGTTGTAAATCTAGTCAAGAAGGAAAGAAGAGCTTACGAAAGATTAAAAAAACTAGGTAATGATAGGGATCTAGAAGATTATAAGGTTAGCAGAAAGGAGCTTAAGAATGAAATTAGGAGACCCAGAAGAGGCCATGAGAAGGCCTTGGTAAGCAGGATTAAGGAAAACCCCAAGGTATTCTACAAGTATGTGAAGAGCAAGAGGATAAGATGTGAGAGAATAGGACCTATCAAGTGTGACAGTGGAAAAGTGTGCATGGAACCAGAGGAGATAGCAGAGGTAGTAATAAGTACTTTGCTTTAGTATTCACTACGGGAAAGGATCTTGGCGATTGTTGGGATGACTTGCAGTGGACTGAAAAGCTTGAGCACGTAGATAGTAAGGAAGAAGGTGTGCTGGAGCTTTTGGAAAGCATCAAGTTGGATAAGTCACCGGGACTGGATGAGATGTACCCCAGGCTACAATGTGAAGCGAGGGAGGAGATTGCTGAGCCTCTGGCAATGATCGTTGCATCATCAATGGGGATGGGAGAGGTTCCAGAGGATTGAGGGTTGTGGATGTTGTTCCCTTATTCAAGGAAGAGAGTAGAGATAGCCCAGGAAATTATAGACCAGTGAGTCTTACTTCAGTGGTTGGTAAGTTGATGGAGAAGATCCTGAGAGGCAGGATTTATGAACATTTGGAGAGGCATAATATGATTAGGAATAGTCAGCATGGCTTTGTCAAAGGGAGGTCGTGCCTTATAAGCCTGATTGTATTTTTTTGAGGATGTGACTAAACACATTGATGATGGTAGAACCATAGATATAGTGTATATGGATTTTAGCAAGGCATTTGATAAGCTGCCCCATGCAAGGTTTATTGAGAAAGTAAGGAGGCATGGAATCCAAGGGGACATTGCTTTGTGGATCCAGAACTGGCTTGCCCACAGAAGGTAAACAGTGGTTGTAGACGGGTCATATTCTGTATGGAGGCCAGTGACCAGTGGAGTGCCTCAGGGATCTGTTCTGGGACTCCTACTCTTAGTGATTTTTATAGATGATCTGAATGAGGAAGTGGAGGGATGGGTTAGTAAATTTGCTGATGACACAAAGGTTGGGGGTGTTGTGGATAGTGTGGAGGGCTGTCAGAGGTTACAACAGGACATTGGAAGGATGCAAAACTGGGCTGAGAAGTGGCAGATGGAGTTCAACTCAGATAAGTGTGAGGTGGTTCATTTTGGTAGATCAAATATGATGGCAGAATATTAATGGTAAGACTCTTGGCAGTGTGGAGGATCAGAGGGATCTTGGGGTCCAAGTCCATAGGACGCTCAAAGCTGCTGCACAGGTTGACTCTGTGGTTAAGAAGGCATATGGTGTATTGGCCTTCGTCAATCATGGGACTAAGTTTAAGAGCCGAGAGATTAAAGTTGCAGCTATATAGGACCCTGGTCAGACCTTACCTGGGGTACTGTGCTCAATTCTGGTTGCCTCACTACAGGAAGGACATGGAAACCATAGGAAAAGTGCAGAGGAGATTTACAAGGATGTTGCCTGGATTGGGGAGCATGCCTTATGAGAATAGGTTGAGTGAATTCGTCCTTTTCTCCTTGGAGCGATGGAGGATGAGAGGTGACCTGATAGAGGTGTACAAGATGACGAGAGGCATTGATCGTGTGGATAGTCAGAGGCTTTTCCCCAGGGCTGAAATGGCTAGCAAGAGAGGGCATAGTTTTAAGGTGCTTGGAAGTAGATACAGAGGAGATGTCAGGGGTAAATTTTTTACACAGAAAGTGGGGAGTGCGTGAAATGGGCTGCCGCCGGCGGTGGTGGAGGCAGATACGATAGGGTCTTTTCAGTGACTCCTGGATGGCTACATGGAGCTATTCATAAAGCATAAGTAGTTTTAAGGTAGGGACATGTTGGGCATGGCTTTGTGGGCTGCAGGGCCTGTATTATGCAGTATGTTTTCTATGCTTCAATGTTTCTATACATTTCCCAATACTGTATTCCATCTGCCACTTTTTTGCCCATTCCAATTTGTCTAAGTCCTGCTGCAATCACATTGCTTCCTCAGCACTACCTACCCCTCCACCTGTCTTCGTATCATCTTTAAACTTTGCCACAAAGCCATCAATTCCATTATCCAAATCATTGACAAACAATGTGAGAAGTAGTGGTCCCAATACTGACCCCTGAGGAACACCACTAGTCACTGGCAGCCAACCAGAAAAACTCCCCTTTATTCCCATTCACTGCCTCCTGCCTGTCAGCCATTCCTCTATCCATGCCAGAATTTTTTCTGTAACACCATAGGGTGTTGCAACTGTCCTGAAGCAGCTTGCCTTGTGTTACAGTGAGTTCTGGAGCACAGATCTTCAGCCCTGTAGCTGGAAAGGTGTCAGATTTCTTTGATCTACAATATCAAGCTGTTACTGGATGTTACTTGGAGTGAATTGAAGAGAGGTCAATTGAGGATAGATCTTCAGTGTAGTTTCCCCATCACTCACATTGTTGAATGTTCATAGTTCCGAGAATGTGACTTCCCATTCCCTCCCATTCCCCACCCTGTTTGTGTAGCACTGGGGATAACAAGGAAATTATACTCCACTTAGTCTGACTTCAGTAGTTGGGAAGACGTTGGAGTTGATTGTTAAGGATGTGGTTTCAGGGTAAATGGGCCAAAATTAGCATGGTTTCCTTCAGGGAAAATCTTGCCTGACAAAACTGTTAGAAGTTAATTTACAGGTTGAATTGGTGGTGAAGAAGGCAATTGCAATACTTGCCTTCCTTTTGAGAGGATTAGAATATAAAAGCAAGGATGTAATTTTAAAAGTGCTGGTGAGGCCTAACTTGGAATATTGTCAGCAGTATTAGACCCCTTGTCTAGAGAATGATGTGCTGGCATTGGAGAGGATTGGCTCTCGCAGAAATGGCTCCAGGCTGGTCATTTGAGGAGCATTTGATAGTTCTAGCCCTGTCTTCATACAAATTCAGAACAATGAGCAGTGACCTTATTGGAATCTGTTGAAAGGCCTTGATCTGTTGAGTGGTTGTGGAGAGGATGTTTCCTGTGGAAGAAGACTAGAGGACACAGCCTCAAAATGTCCTTTTAGAAAGATGGGAAGAAATTTTGTTAGCCAGAGAGAAGCAAATCTGTGGAATTCATAGACAAAGGCTGCTGTGGAGGCCAAGTCATTGGGTGTATGTCAGGAAAGGTGATAGATTCTTGATTGGTCAGTGCTTCTTAAGTTATGAGGAGAAGGTAGAAGAATGGGGTTGAGAGGAATAGGATCAGCCATAATGAAATGGTCAAGAAGAGATATTTAAAACATCTTTTGTGACAGGTGAGGTAGCAGGTGATTGAAGGATAGTTAATGTTCTGTTGTTTAAGAAAAGCTCTAAGAATTAGCCAGAAAATTATAGGCCAGTGAACCTGACTTCAGTAGTAGGAAAGTGATTGGAAGATATTCTAAGGGGCCAGATATATGAGTATTTGGATAGACAGGGACTGATTAGGAATAGTCAGAATTGTGCGTGGTAGGTTGTGTCTAGCCAATTTCATTGAGTTTTTTGAGGAGGTTAGCAAAATGCTAATGAAGGCAAGACTGGATGTTGTCTTTATGTACGATGTGGTTAACTGGATCAGCAAATTTGCAGATAACAACAAGATTGGGGATGTAGTGGACAGTGGGATGAATACCAAAGCTTGCAGCAGGATCTAGACCAGCTGGGAAAATGGGCTGAAAAAAGCAGATGGCATTTACAGTAATGCAGTCAAAGTGTGAGGTGTTTGCTTTGGGAGGATTCACCAGTCTTACATAGGAAGTGGTAGGGAACGGAGGAGTGGGGGAGAACAAAGGGATCTGGGAATATAGGTCCATAAGTCATGGAAAGTGGCATCACCGGTAGATAGGACAGAAAGCTTTGGCATGATGGCCTTCATAGATCAATGTTTTGAGTCCAGGAGTTGACATGTTGAAGTTGCATAAGATGTTGGTGAGGCCTAATTTGGATTAGTTCTGTGGGTTTTAGTCACCTACCAACAGTAAGGATGTCATGGTCCCTTCTGGCACCTGGCTATTTTCCTCAGGAATTGGGCCTCAATCACCTCGTTTAATTCCCAGTCATTCCCAGGTTCCACTAACTACACAAACCTGCTTTCCATCAGCTAATGCAGTATAAAAATCCTGTGACCACAACTAGGAGCTGCCAGTTCGTTGGACGACTCGTGTCCGAGTAACCTCGTTCCATGGCTCTTAGGACTATCAGTTCTAAGTCTAGCATGGTTCCTGAATTCTCTACTAAAACTAAGACTCCGGGTAAAGACTCCCTTGGCACCAACTCTGCACCCGTGTTCAGCACTTGGGTTCGTTCCACCACCACGTCCTTGTAACAGAATGAACTGGCCACGATGAACCCGGCGGACACAGATCCCTTACAAACGGCCCTGGCCAGCCAGGGCTACCTATTGAGCGCCCACGACCAGTTACTTCGGGAGATCACAGAAGATTTTCAGACACTGACCACGAATGTGCAGAAGGTCAGTGAACAATTGGCCTGGGTCTCTGCTTCTTTTCCTCCATTCCCTCCAAGAACCCCGGCTATCCAAACCACAGTGCTCGGGATGGCTTCGCCCCCCGGAATCAGCGACACCATCCCCTCGAGAGCCGTATGTACCCGAGCCTGAACCCTACGCCGGGGACCTAGGTAGGTGCTTCCTGTTACAATGCTCCCTAGTCTTTGAGCTGCAGCCACGAACCTACACCTCCGATAAATCAAAGATTGCGTACACCATGGGACTGCTACGAGGGGATGCCTTGGCTTGGGCAACCGCGATATGGGATAAGTGACCAGAGGTTTGTTCCTCCTATTCCTCCTTTGTCACGGAAATGAGGAAAGTCTTCGAACAATCCATTCGCGGAAAGGACGCCGCGAAACGGTTGCTTACTCTTTGTCAGGTTTCGCGAAGTGTGGCCAGGTATTCCATTGAGTTCTGGACCTTAGCCACAGACTCCGGGTGGAATGACGAGGCCCTACGGGAGGTGTTTCGACAGGGCCTCTCGGACCAGATAAAGGATGAGTTGGCCGCGAGGGACGACACGGACTGTCTGGACTCTCTGATCTCGCTTGCCATCCGATTAGATTACCGACTTCAGCAGCGTCAGAGAGAGAGAACCAGTCGCCCCGCTGCTTGGGGAGGCCGACAGTCTACCTGACCAGTCTCAGCCAGCCCCCCTTACCCATCCACTCCCAGTGTGGCTCCTGCTACGACCATCCCCACCCCCCCCCCACCCCCGGGGGAGGAAACAATGCAGCTGGAACGGAACCGTCTCTCCCCGGCCGAACGAACTCGGAGGTGGAGAGCTGGGGATTGTTACTAGTGTGGCCAGCCAGGACGTTTACGGGATACCTGCCCTCAGTGGCCAAAAGGGGAGGGATCACCGGTGAGAAAGGGAACTCTGGTGAGCCGAATGATACTCCCTTCAGACTCGGATGCAGATCCCAGCTACCATGAATTACCAACTGTCTCTGTCCCGATCCGCTTTGGTGGATTCCGGTGCTGAGGGCAATCTGCTGGATGAAGAGATAGCCAGCCAGGCCGGAATACCTCCCGAGCCGCTAACCACCCCACTGGAGGCCCGGGACCTGGACGGAAAACTGCTGGCTCACGTGACCCACTGTACGCCACCCCTGACCTTGATCCTATCCGGCAACCATTGGGAGGAGGTACGATTCAGTCTCATTCGTTCACCTCAAGCCCCGGTCATTCTAGGGTATCCATAGCTGACCCAACACAATCCCCACATCGACTAGTCTACTGGGAGGATAGCCGAATTGCCAACTGCCTGCGGTCGGCCCCGTCTCCCAGAGAAGCTACTGCAACCCTGCCTGTTTTGGAACCCCTTGACTTGTCCCGCGTCCCCACAGAGTACCATGACTTGGGACAGGTGTTCAGTAAACAGCGGGCCCTTTCCCTGCCGCCGCACCGCCCACATGATTGTGCCATCGACCTTCTCCCTGGGGCCCCGCTTGTCATGGTCCGGTCCGTGAAATCCGCATTCCGGTTCGCGGTCTGGTCCATGCTCCTTATTCCAGGTTTTCCGGTCTTCCCCAGTTTCTGTTGAGGCAGCTGATTCTCGTTTGGGCTGGCTTCATAAATAGCTTCAGGATTCAGCCTCTGGCGGCTGGATTGTCCCTGTCCAAACCCTCTGTCTGTAACACTTCCCTTCACCTTCTGCCTGGAGCCTCATCTGGAGCCTTGTAAAGGCCTGTAACCCTTGCCTTCACCGCTGTCAAGTTCTACCACTGGAGCAAGATAAGGAACTGTCTTTCGTTGTTTTGAACTGTCTTTGTGTCTACGCCTTCGCTAGGTAGGTCTGACCATCTGCCGCTACTTTGTGTTGCGAACCGTCTCGTCGTATTCTGCATTCTGCGTAATGAGTCCCGGCCCCACATCCTTTACCCAAGGAGGGGTCACGGCTCCGTGTTCTGTGTATTGAGTCCTGGCCCTAAGTCCTGTTTCCGAGGAGGGGTCCCGGCTCTGTGTTCCATGTTCCTGTCTCTCCCTCAACCGAAGATCTGCATTCCTGTCTCTTCCTCGACCAAGTCAAGGCTTTGGTCCAGTCCTAGCCACGTCCAAGAACCTTGTCCTGTCCAAGCCATGGCTTTGTGTTCTCATCTTGTCCACGTGCCTCGCCCAGCCCAGGGGTACCTTGCCTAGCCTGGTGCTGGGGTTCCTGTCCTGTGCTGGGGTACTCTTGTCCTGTCCAGGAGCCTCACGTCCAGTCCTGTTGCCTCTCCTTGTCCTGTAGCCACGTCTTGTCCTCGCCTGGTTCCGGGGTCCGAGCCCAAGTCAAGACCCAGGTCCCGGGTCCTTGTCCAATCTCTGGCTCGGAGTCCTATCCAGGTTCCTAATTCCTCATCTAGGTCCCACTTTCTTACTCTAGTCCTAGTCCAGGCCTGGAATCCTAGTCTTGTCCAGGGCCTGTGTCTTGTCCAGTGTCGTTTCTTCCCCACTTCCCCTGCTTTCTTAATACACCTGGTCTTCTCCCTAGTACTTCAGTGTCTGTGTCTTGCATTTGGGTCCATTCCCAATGCCCACCCTATGACACCACTACCCACCAGTCGCCTTTTTAACCCATCCCGACGGAGAGAGAGGTCATGGAGAAATACATTAGCGAGTCCCTCGCGGCAGGCATTATCAGGCCTTCATCCTCCCCGGTAGGCACCTGTTTCTTTTTTGTAGAAAAGAAGGACGGGATGCTTCGCCCTTGTATTGACTACTGAGGCCTAAATAATATAACAGTTAAGAACAAGTACCCTCTACCCCTCATTAGTTTGGCATTTGAATCACTGCATGGAGCCACCATCTTCTCAAAGCTGGACCTTCGCAACGCCTACCATTTAGTCAGGGTGAGGGAGGGGGACGAATGGAAGACGGCCTTCAATACACTTCTGGGCCACTTTGAATATTTGGTCATGCCGTTTGGCCTCACCAATGCCCCCGCCGTTTTCCAAACCCTGATCAATGACGTACTGAGGGACATCATCAATCGGTTCGTATTTGTTTACCTTGACAATATCCTGATATTTTCTAGCAGCCCCCAAGAACACGTACACCATGTCCGTCAAGTCCTCCAGCGATTGGGAAAACCAGTTATTTGCAAAGGCGGGAAAATGCGAGGCACGTCCGATCGGTCAGCTTCCTAGGCTATATCATTGAAAGCGGGAGACCCCGAGAAGATCCAGGCAGTGGAGGAATGGCCTAGAACCACAACACGCAAACAACTTCAACGATTCCTGGAGTCTGCAAACTTCTAACGCAGATTCATCAGGGACTAGAGTCGAGTGGCGACCCTCCCTTACTCGGCTTACCTCACCCACCACCCCGTTTTGCAGGGACTCCGAAACGGACTCGGCATTCACCGACCTGAAGAGGCGTTTCACCATCCTGGTCCATCGGGACCCATCCCGTCAATTCATCATGGAGATGGACGCCTCTGACTCCGGGGTAGGAGCGGTCCTATCCCAACGGGCAAGTTCGGATGAAAAACTTCACCTCTGCGCCTTCTACCCTCGCTGACTGTCCCCCGCCGAGTGGAATTACGACGTGGGGAATCGGGAACTGCTGGCACTGGAAGAATGGAGGAACTGGCTGGAGGGGGCAGAACACCCGTTTGTGGTGTGGACGGATCATAAGAACCTGGGATATATTCAGACCGCCAAACTATTGAACTCCCGCCAGGCCCGTTGGGCATTGTTTTTGGACGGTTCAAGTTTACCCTCACGTACGGTCCAGGATCCAAGAACGGGAAGCCGGACGCACTATCCCGCCAGCATGACTCCAACGATGACCCCTCCAGTCCCGAGACCATCCTCCCACCATCCGGCGTGGTGGCCACCCTCACCTGGGAGATCGAGGCTAAAGTAAGGGAAACCCAGCGGGACGACCCCGACCCTGGCAATGGACCCGGTGATCACCTGTACTGCCCGTCTCCGTCAGGCCTCAGGTTCTCCAATGGGGGCACACATCCTGGTTCACCTGCCACCCCGGGAGTGATCGGACCCTGGCTCTCCTGAGGAGGCACTTTTGGTGGCCGTCCATGGAGGGGGACACCCGCTCTTGTGTCTCGGCTTGTTCCATCTGTGCCCGGGGAAAGGTCTCTCATCAACCACCCGTGGGTTGTATTCATCCTCTACCTGTTCCCAGTCACACATCACCCTAGATTTCACCACTGGTCTACCCCCTTCCCGCGGTAACACCACTGTCCTCACCGTGGTAGACCAATTCTCCAAGGCGGTGCACTTTGTGGCCCTCCCTAAACTCCCTTAAGAAACCGCAGGTCTTCTCATCCGCCACGTCTTCCGCCTCCACAGAATCCCCGCGGGCATCGTCTCCGATCGAGATCCCCAGTTCATCCCGCAGGTATGGAAGGCCTTCGGTCAAGCCTTAGGTGCATTGGTCAGCTTGTCATCCGGCTTCCATCCCCAGACGAACGGGCAGACAGAACAGGTCAACCAAGACCTGGAGGCGACCCTACGTTGTGCTACAGCAAACAGCCCGTCGGCCTGGAGTGACCACCTCCCGTGGGTTGAGTACGCCCACAACTCCCTGGTGAGCTCTGCCATTGGGAGGTCTCCATTCGAGTGCTCTCTTGGGTACCAACCCCCGCTTTTCCCCGCGCAAGAAGAGGAGATTGCGGTACCATCAGTTCGGGACCATATTGATCGGTGCTTTAAAATTTGTGAGGAAACACGCACGGCCCTACTCAGATCAGCAAATCGAAATAAGAAGACAGCCGACCGACACTGGACTCCGGTGCCTGAGCACCAACCTGGGCAGATGGTGTGGCTTTCCTCCAAGGACATCCCGCTCAAAAACAAACATAGGAAACTCACCCCTCGCTTCCTGGGAGCATTCAAGGTTGAAAGGGTTATCAATCCCACAGCAGTCCGGCTAAAGCTGCCAAGGTCCATGCGCATCCACCCAACTTTTCTTGTGTCTCAGTTAAAGCCAGTTTCCGTCAGCCCCTTGTATCCCCCCAGCTGAGACTCCCCCACCGGCCCCTATCATCGACAACCATCTGGCATACACTGTCCAAAGACTACTGGATGTACGCCGTCGGGGCTGGGGTCTCCAATACCTGATGGACTGGGAAGGGTACGATCCAGAAGAGCATTCCTTGGTCCCCCGCTCCTTCATCCTAGACCCTTCCCTCACCCAGGATTGCCGGGAGGCTCCCGTTTGGGGGGGGGGGGGATACAGTCATGTTCCCTTCCGGCAGATGGCTATTTTCCTCAGGAATTGAGCCTCAATCACCTCGTTTAGTTCCCAGTCATTCCCAGGTTCCACTAACTACAAACACCTGCTTTCCATCAGATAATACGGTATAAAATCCTGTGATCACAACTAGGAGCTGCCAGTTCGTTGGTCGACTCGTGTCCGAGTCACCTCGTTCCATGGCTCTTAGGACTATCAGTTCTAAATCTAGCATGGTTCCTGAATTCTCTACTAAAACCAAGACTCCGGGTAAAGACTCCCTTGGCACCAATTCCACGCCCGTGTTCAGCACTTGGGTTCGTTCCACCACCGAGTCCTTGTAACAAAGGATGTAAATAAGATTGAAAGAGCACAGAGAAAATTTACAAAGGATGTTGCAGAGATTGGAGGCCCTGAGTTAGAATGAAAGATTGAATAAGTTATATTGCCTAGAATGTAGAAGATTGAGGGGAAATTTGACAGAGGCTTACAAAATTATCAGTGGTATAGATATGGTAAACGTAGGCAGACTTTTTCTACTGAGGTTGGTGGGACGACAACTAGGGCTCATAGGCTGAGGCAGAAAGTGAAAAATTTAAGAAACTTCTTCGCTCAGAGGGCGGTGAGAGTGTGGAGTGAGTGCCAGCTCAAGTGGTGCATGTAAACTTGATTTCAATGTTTAAGAGATGTGTAGATAGGAACATGGATGGTAGGAATATGGAGGGCTAAGTAAGTTACACAGATGGTCTAAGGACAATGGTATAAATAACTTGGGTGTGGTTTAATGTAGGCCAATTAACACTCCTGCATTGTCTTGTGTTGGGCTCATGCATGCAAGAGCTCACTTAGTCACTTCACTTTGCAAACCACATCCTTTAGCAGCCCCAGACTAGATGTGAAGCCCATCTGGAGGAAGTTGAGGTTCAGCACGTCACCAAGCACTCGAACAGTCATCCAAAGACTTACAGTTGACACTATCCTGACTGGGTGCATCCAGATTGTTTAATGTCATTTCCAGTACACAAGTATAAAGGAGAACTAGATAATTGTTACTCCAGATCCACTGCAGCACAAAAAAGAAACACATTAAGTTAAAGAACCGAATGAGATTTCCCTGAGGGTTTCCTTGACTCCAAGTGGCCTTGGGAATAACATGGCTGCCGAGACAATGGATGAGGTGGTGCCGGCTGAGATCAGCGACTGGTAAACAGCCCTGAGAAGGGCAAACAGCAGCGACTGGTGGTCGGCCTCACTCCCACACAGAGAGCGAGCAGGGCTGATATGGTGGGAAGGGAACGTAGATGTGGGAATGCTGGAGAGGATATCACAGGGTAAAGGAGGGAAGGGGAGGGAAAGGTCCAATTCTGGAAGAGATGGCGACTCCAGGAGTCAGATGGCAGGAGAGGTAACTGAAAGAAATGCAAACAAGGCAGAGGGGAGCTCTGGACAAAGATGTGGGGCAAGATTTTGTGCGTGTGTGTTAGTACATCTCTCTCTCTCTCTCTCTGGGACTGTATCCAGTGTGCCAAGTCTATGAGAGTGAGAGAATGGGAGTGTGAGAGTGTGAGAGATCATGCATATCCTTGTGTGCCAAGTCTATGTTGAACTTTGTCCCTAGTTTTCTTGGTTTTCTTACCATTTTAACAAGTCCTCACTCTGCTACCCCCATGTGACGGCTGAGGTGCAATAATGAAAGATCTCAGCCACAGGCATTTTCTAGCTCTCAGAATCAGAGTGAAGGCAAGTTGTGTTCAGACTGACAAAGACAACAGTGTGTAGATGTGTAATGAGAATTTAGAGCAACATAACAGGTTATTTGTCCCAACCGCAGGTGTTTCTGTTCCTCCCCTCAACCCTCTTCATCTCACCCTCAGTTACCAGGGAACTAGGGGTTGTCCTGGGTGTTGCCTCAGTGCTGCTCAACCCTCAGGGCAGACACTCCCTCTGAAATACCGGTGTGTAAATTGTTTAAACTTACACGAGTTTATTTCTCTCTCACATTTATTCAGCCTCCTCAGAAACTATCACCTCTGCTCACCTCAGCCACTCCCTGTCAATGCAAGGAGGAGGAGAAGATGGCGGCGTGACCTCGGCTTTGCTCGTTTCGGTGGCCGGGGCGAGGTCGAAGCCACTCGGCAGAGGATGGCGCTCGGGAGGTTGTATCGGAGAGGCTGGTCGGAGGCTCGAAATTTTCGGACGGACTCAGAGTCTGCTATCGTCGGGTGAGGCATTGTCAGTGCTGGAAGTTTATGGCAGGGAGAGTTCTCCCATTTGCTGCCTGATATCGGGACGATTGGAGTTGATCAGGACTTGAGACTTTTTAAACCACGACCATGGTCTGCGTTTATCGAATTACGGTATGGCTTTGCACTGCTGTAACTATATGCTATAATTATGTGGTTTTGTCAGTGTGAGTCTTGGTTTGTCTTTTTTTTAATTTTGTGATATCACTCCGGAGGAACATTGTATCATTTTTTAATGCATGCATGCATTTCTAAATGACAATAAACGAGGACTGAGTGTCCTCATAATCTAATCTAATCAATCTTTCCACTCTCTGACTGAAGTAACTCTGATACCTTTATTAATGCCTACCTGAACATTATTTCAGTCTGATCTTATATCAGTGGCAACCCTCGGTCCAGGCAAACAGCCCACATATCGAGTGGAGAAATGTTCCTTTGGTCACTGCATTAGTTTATGTGGGACAGGGAAGATTCTTTCCCCAGAACTAAGGTGGTGTCGGATTATGGGAACCTTCATTTCTAATGAGATTGTGCTAATTCAATTCCCAAGGTCACGGACTAATAACCAACTTAAATCAAGCACATCTGGATTTTAATTCACATTTTACTTTTGTTCCAAGGTATCAGTGGCTCTTTGGTTCTATTTGCCTCACCATTTCCCCTCTGCCACCGTCAGATCCCTCATCTACACTGTTCAAGGTGTTGTGTAGAGTGTTGCGCAGATAACAGCAAACAACTCACTGTCCTTGTGATGGGTCTACAATGGTGGCAAGGTATTCATTAGTCTCACAGCCTGGCAGAAGAAGCAAAGTTACCCAGTCTGTTTACAGGGAATTCAAGATCAATAATGTACCCTGTTGAGATGCTGAGATCTGCAGACATTTGCAGTGATAATGCCATCTTGACAAACGTCAGTGGGTACAAAATAAAGGGAACAAATAAAATGATGAACTCTATGTCAAGAGGACCTAGACGTAATCATCTCATAGAATAATTAGCAGATGTACCATAATTAGTACCATCTGAAACACTGAAAACCTACAGCACAATACAGGCCCTTTGGCCCACAAAGCTGTGTCGAACATGTCCTGACCTTAGAAATTACCTAGGCTTACCAATAGCTCTCTCTTTTTCTAAGCTCCATTACCTATCCAGGAGTCTCTTAAAAGACCCTGTTGTTTCCACCACAACCTCTGCCAGCAGCCCATTCCACACACTCATCACTCTCTGCATAAAAAACTTACCCCTGACATCTCCTTTGTATGTACTTCCAAGCACCTTAAAACTGTGCCCTCTCATTCTAGTCATTTCAGCCCTGGGGAAAAGCCTCTGACTATCCACATGATCAATAACTCTCATCATCTTATACACCTCTATCAAGTCACCTCTCATCCTCCTTCACTCGAAGGAGAAAAGGCTGAGTTCACTCAACCTATTATCATAAGGCATACTCCCCAATCCAGGCAACATCCTTGTAAATCTCCTCTGCACCCTTTCTATGGCTTCCACATCCTTCCTGTAGTGAGGCGACCAGAACTGAGCACAGTACTCCAAGTGGGTCTGACCAGGGTCCTATATAGCTGCAACATTACCTCTCGGCTCTTAAACTCAATCCCACAATAGATGAAGGCCAATGCACCATATGCCTTCTTAACCACAGAGTCAACCTGCGCAGCAGCTTTGAGTGTCCTATGGACTGGACCCCAAGATCCCTCTGATCCTCCACACTGCCAAGAGTCTTGCCATTAATACTATATTCTGCCATCATATTTGACCTATCAATGTCCCGCTGTAACCTCTGACAGCCCTCCGTGCTATCCACAATATCTCCAACCTTTGTGTCAACAGCAAATTTACTAACCCATCCACTTCCTCATCCAAATTATTTATGAAAATCACAAAGAGAAGGGGTCCCAGAACAGATCCCTGAGGCACACCACTGGTCTGCAACCTCCATGCAGAATATGACCCATCTACAACCACTCTTTACCCTCTGTGGGAAAGCCAGTTCTGGATCCACAAAGCAAGGGCCCCTTGGATCCCATGCCTCCTTACTTTCTCAATAAGCCTTGCATGAGGTACCTTATCAAATGCTTTGCTGAAATCCATATACACTACATCTACGGCTCCACCTACATCAATGTGTTTAATCACGTCCTCAAAATATTCAATCGAGGTTGTAAGGCACAACCTGCTTTTCACAAAGCTATGTTGACTATTCCTAATCATATTATGCCTCTCCAAATATTCATAAATCCTGACTCTCAGGATCTTCCCCATCAACTTACCAACCACTGAAGTAAGACTCACTGGTCTATAATTTCCTGGGCTGTCTCTACTCCCTTCCTTGAATAATGAAACAACATCCGCAACCCTCCAATCCTCTGGAACCTCTCCCGTCCCCGTTGATGATACAAGGATCATCACCAGAGGCTCAGCAATCTCCTCCCTCACTTCCCACAGTAGCCTGGGCTACATCCTGTCCAGTCTGGTCCACACACCCCAGGAAGGGTCACGTGGCCTAGGGGACATTGCAGTAGGAATTCACTAAGTACGGAATCAAAGAGATTCATGAGAATGATCTGCACAGATTCAGTTTGAACCCATGCAGTTCCAAATGATTAATGAGTGACATCTACTTTTACAGTATATGGAGTGTTGCAGCAGGAAAGCAGCATCCCTCGTCAGGGAACTCACCACCCAGGACGTGCTGTCTTCTCACTGCTGTCATCGGGCAGAAAGCTCTTGAGCCTTGGGACTCGCACCATCAGGTTCAGGAACAGTTATTACCCCTCAACTATTGGGCTCATGAACCAAAATGGAGAACTTCATTCAACTTCACTTGCCCCATCATTGAAATGTACGCACAACCTATGGACTTACTTTCAAAGACTCTTCATCTCATGTTCTTGATATTTATTTATTTATTTATTATTTATATATTTGCACAGCTTGTTGCTTTTTGCACACTGGTTGAACAGGTTGGTGCAGTCTTTTATTGATTATATGATGGTTATTATTATATTATGGGTTTATTGAGTACGCCCATGAGAAAATGTTATATATGGTGATATATATGAGCTTTGATAATAAATTTACTGGAACTTTGACTTCTGGCTGCTAACCCTTCCTCTTAAGAATATCTTAGACCTAATGTGAAACATCCCTGACCCTGGCACCTGGGAGGGTAATATACCTACTGGAATGTCTCCATCACATCCACAGGATATCATGTCTACTCCTGTAATTATGGAATCCCCAAATCAATATTCCAGTTCTCTTTGACCCCTTTTCCTTCTGAGCCACAGCTCCAGATTCCGTGCCAGTGTCCTGGTCACTGCAGCTTCCCCCCAGTAGGTCGACCTTCTCAACAGTATCTGAAATGGTGTATACTTATTGTTGAGGAAACAGCCACAAGGGTACTCTGCACTGGCTGCCCATTTCCCTTCCCTCTCCTAACAGTCACCCATTTGCCTACCTACTACAACTCAGAGGTGACTACTTCCCTGTAGCTCCTATCTATCACTTTCTCCGGTTCCTGTATGAAGCTTATCAAGCTGGAATTCCGGTTCCTTAACCCATTCGATCAGGTGGAAAGGGTGGACTTGTTGAGCCATGGATTGGGTTTTAAAATCTATCCGCATTGACCATCGCACGACTGTATTCAGAACCAATCGACCCAAAGGTACCAGATTTCCGATATTGCAACAGCGACGACAACTCAGTCAAAGGAGTTAATTAGATTCTTTATTTATGTTCTGCTGGTTCCTGTTTACACCAGCCCAGCACCCTCTTTACTCATCAGCAGTTACTTCCAGTGGCAGCTTGAATAAATATGATCAGCAATGAGAGACACAGCAGCAAGTACAGGAGCACTTGACACAGCCAATCCGCTGAGAACACAGGCACCAATAAATCCACCAATTAAACCTCTAACAGAAATAGCCTGTGGATAAAGATTACACAAATTACAGTAAAAATGCAATAAAACTGTTTCAAGTGACTGGTGGAGGCACAGCTCAAACGTCATCTATAAATTAGCCAATGGCACCACTGTTGTTGTCAGAATCTCATCTGGCACCAAGGAGACCTACAACTGTGAGATAGATCAGCTGGTTGAGTGGTGTCACAGCGACGACAGCCTTGCACCCAACGTCAGTCAGACCAATGAACTGATAATCGGACTTCTGGGAGATAAAGTCAGGCGAACCCACACCAGTTCTCATTGAGGGGTCACCAGTGGAAAGGGTGAGCGGCTTCAAGAAGAAGGCACATCAGCAGCTCCCTTTCATTAGTAGATTTCACATATCACCAAAGACTCTTAGAAATTTCTACCGTTACATGGTGGTGAACATTCACATCGGTAACATCGCCCCCTGGAATGGTAGCACCAATGTGCAGGGTCACAAGAGGGTACAGAGTGATGCTGACTCAGCCAGTTCCATCACTGGCATGCACTGCAGGGGTGGTCATGGCACAAACAATAGGAACATTGAGATTGACACATGACTGTAAAGGAAGTGGCAGGAAATGTGGACGTTGTGTAGTTAGAAGGAAAAGTTTAGTTGGCCGTTTGATTACTAATTTAATTATTTAGGCAGAGTGTTTGGGCTGAATGACCTGTTCCTGTGCTGTACTCTTCTATGTTCTGCTTTGGTCATTTTTGTGTCTTTGCACTGTACTCCTGCCACAGGGTGACACAATTTGATGCCATCCCAGTCAGTGATATTCATTGTGATTCTGATTCTGGTCCAGCCTTTTCTCCAACCCGAACCCTAGTGGACTGAGTGGAATCTCCCTGCCATTCCTGTTACATAAAGCCATTCAACATGGAACCCCCCTTGTAACATGTCCTGTATATTTAGATAGATTCTGGGTGGGAGAAATGTGCCCCCTAACCCCCACCCCAATCATGCTTTGCACTTACCTGATATGATATATTTATTCCATAACGAACAAAATTAACAAAGTGTTCACAATTTGCTTCCAATAATTTGTAACGCTTTCTTTTTCCAATTTTTGATATTGCCCTTTCTACAATCTCATCAGGGGGAAAAGGTTCCAAGATTTTGTCTGATTTGTTATTGATGCACCAGCGATCATTTCCAACGACCGTATCAAGAGGCTGTTTCTTAACCACGGCAATGGCTGCAAAACTAAAATATCCATAAGACACATCCACAGTTGCTCCACCTAGAACATATGTGAAAGGGTTTTGTTTTACTGAACCTGATCAAGTCCACATGCCAGTTAAATGAAATGTGCCAGAGATTGCTTCAATCCAAGATATGTTCAATAGGAAAAAAAAACAATAGCATTTACCTGAAGTTAAATGTACGACATCTCCACCTCCAATGTAGATGGCCCAATGTTTATAAACACTCCGGAATATTTGAATCAAGTCTCCAGGTTGTGGATGAGGGGAAGGCTGGAAATGAGGCAGGGGTCACATTAGAAAGCAGTAGTGGATATCTGAAAATGTATTTATTTATTGATCTATGGATTCTAGTGGTTAGGTCACCAAACAATAACTTGAGTCTGGGCTTGCAGGAGTGCATACCGAATCTGCAGGTCATTCTGGTCTCTCTCTATGCCTATTTTCCCGGTGAATCTGTGCTGCAATGTCTCTAAGGCTGCTTTACCTTTCCAGGATTGTGGGGTCTGGAATGGATGGAAGTAATTTAGATGAGCCTGCTAATTATACAGCAAGATAATTGTGATTCCTGGTGTTCCAGCTGCTTGAAAAACAGGTAAGTATTTCACTTGTCTTTGTGAGTGTTTCTCAGCTGATCGTCACTTCTGGTCAGGAAAATAATTGCAGCAGTCTGCTGATCCACGATTATCAGCATTATAAGTGACTCTGCCCAGGAATTATGGATTGCCTTATCAATGTACAGGAGCGATCAGATTGTGGCAGATGGGTTTAAGGAAGACATTCCCTGTCCATCGTTAGATTTCAATTACACTGGTGCCTGGGAAGAATGTGGTGTCCAGTAACACTTAGATCCACATTGATGAAGTGATTTGAGAGGTATCAAAACACATCACGTCAACATATCAACTCCTGTCTGAGAAATGACTTGGATGCTCTCCAATTTCCTTACTGAAGCAACAGGTCCACAGTAGATGCCATCTCATTGGCTCTTCACTCAAACCTGGAACATCTGGACAGCAAAGATACATACATCAAGATGTTCTTTGTCAACTTCAACTCAACATCCAATATTATCATCCCAGCAAAACTCAACAATAAGCTCCAAGCACTTGGTCCCAATGCCTGCTGTTCAATTGGATCCTGGATTTCCTCACTTGCAGACCCAGTCAGTTCTGATTAGCAACAACATCTCCTCCACAACTTCCTTCAGTACAGGTGTGCCACTAGGCTACAAAAAGTAGTGGATACAGCCCAGTCCATCATGGGTAAAGTCCTCTTCACCATTGAGCCTATCTACATGAAACGCTGTCGCAGGAACAAAAGCAGCATACATCATCAAAGACCCACCACCCAGGACTTACTGTCTTCTCACTGCTGCCATCAGGAGGAAGGTGCAGGAGCCTCAGGACCACATGACCAGGTTCAGGAACAGTTCTTACCCCTCAACCAACAGGTTCTTGAACTAAAAAGGATAACTTCATTCAACCTCACTTGCCCCATCATTAAAATGACCCACAACCTATGGACTCACTTTCAAGGACTCTTCATCTCATGTTCTTTATATTTATTGCGTATCTATAATTATTTTTCTTTTATTTCTCTATGTTCATAGCTTGTTATGTTTGGCACACTGGTTGAATGCCCTATGTTCTTTCACTGATTCTGCAATGGTTATTATTCTAGGGTGGATTTATTGAGTATGCCCACAAAAACATGAATCTCTGGGTTGTATATGGTGACATATATGTACTTTGACAATAAATTTACTTTGAACTTGAAACCAAAATCTGGGAAATAGAGACAGAGGTGAACCTGGAAGAAACAAGGGGTCCGAGATATCCTGGAACAATAACAAGACTGGAAATTAAATCCAAATGTTTGATTTTAGTGTGAAATTTGGTTGTTGCCTTGCTTATTCAATCAGTACAGCCTCTCACTGCTTGAAGTGAGGATTCTCATAAAAGCTTCCCCACCCTGGGGAGGGAGGGGATTGTGTCTTCCCTCTCCATCACAGACGTAAGCAGTGACCAAATGTCTCTGTACATCAGTCCCCAGATCATTAGTGTTCTTGAACTCTAAGCTGACTCCACAACCTATGGTCTCACTTTCAAGGACTCCAATACTCCTATTCTCAGTATTATTTCATTACTTATTTACTATTATTGTTGTACTTTTCGAATCTTTTCTCTGCTCAAGCTGGTACGGGCATAGCCGAACACACTCATTTCTCAATTGCTAGGAGCTTTTGTTCTGTTCTAGTGGTGTTTAGTATTGTGGCTTTTCTGAAGGTTTATATTGCTATTACTGTGTAGGTCTAATATGTGTGGTGTGTGGCAAAGTGGTTAAGGCATCAGTCTAGTGATCTGAGGGTCGCTAGTTCGAGCCTCAGCTCTGCGACGACACCAGTGCCAAGCTCTATGGGTCCGAGTGCCCTTCCCTTGGACAACATCGATGGCGTGGAGAGGGGAAAAAGCCTGTGTGCATCTCTATACCCCTCAGGACCTCCAGGAGAAGAAGTCAGGAGAAGGCACACCAGTTCTCATTGAGGGGTGAGCAGTGGAAAGGGTGAGCGGCTTCAAGAAAAAGGCACGTCAGCAGCTCCCTTTCATTAGTAGATTTCATATATCATCAAAGACCCTTAGAAACTTCTCACGATACATGGTGGAGAGCATTCACATCGGTAACATCGCCGCCTGCTACAGTGGATTTAATGTGCAGTGTCACAAGAGGGTACAGAATGATGCTGACTCAGCCAGTTCCATCACTGGCATGCACTGCAGGGGTGGTCATGGCACAAACAATAGGAACATTGAGATTGACACATGATTGTAAAGGAAGTAGCAGAACATGTGGATGTTGTGTAGGTAGAAGGAAAAGTTTAGTTGGCCATTTGATTACTAATTTAATTATTTCGGCAGAGTGGGCTGAATGACCTGTTCCTGTGCTGTACTCTTCTATGTTCTGCTTTGGTCATTTTTGTGTCTTTGCACTGTACTCCTGCCACAGGGTGACACAATTTGATGCCATCCCAGTCAGTGATATTCATTATGATTCTGATTCTGGTCCAGCCTTTTCTCCAACCCGAACACTACTGGACTGAGTGGAATCTCCCTGCCATTCCTGTTTCATAAAGCCATTCAACATGGAACCCCCCTTGTAACATGTCCTGTATATTTAGATAGATTCTGGGTGGGAGAAATGTGCCCCCTAACCCCCACCCCAATCGTGCTTTGCACTTACCTGATACGATATATTTATTCCATAACGAACAAAATTAACAAAGTGTTCACAATTTGCTTCCAATAATTTGTAACGCTTTCTTTTTCCAATTTTTGATATTGCCCTTTCTACAATCTCATCAGGGGGAAAAGGTTCCAAGATTTTGTCTGATTTGTTATTGATGCACCAGCGATCATTTCCAACGACCGTATCAAGAGGCTGTTTCTTAACCACTGCAATGGCTGTAGAACTAGAATATCCATAAGACACATCCACAGTTGCTCCATCTAGAACATATGTGAAAGGGTTTTGTTTTACTGAACCTGATCAAGTCCACAGTACCAGTTAAATGAAATGTGCCAGAGATTGCTTCAATCCAAGATATGTTCAATAGGAAAAAAAAACAGTAGCATTTACCTGAAGTTAAATGTACGACATCTCCACCTCCAATGTAGATGGCCCAATGTTTATAAACACTCCGGAATATTTGAATCAAGTCTCCAGGTTGTGGATGAGGGGAAGGCTGGAAATGAGGCAGGGGTCACATTAGAAAGCAGTAGTGGATATCTGAAAATGTATTTATTTATTGATCTATGGATTCTAGTGGTTAGGTCATCAAACAATAACTTGAGTCTGGGCTTGCAGGAGTGCATACCGAATCTGCAGGTCATTCTGGTCTCTCTCTATGCCTATTTTCCCGGTGAATCTGTGCTGCAATGTCTCTAAGGCTGCTTTACCTTTCCAGGATTGTGGGGTCTGGAATGGATGGAAGTAATTTAGATGAGCCTGCTAATTATACAGCAAGATAATTGTGATTCCTGGTGTTCCAGCCGCTTGAAAAACAGGTAAGTATTTCACTTGTCTTTGTGAGTGTTTCTCAGCTGATCGTCACTTCTGGTCAGGAAAATAATTGCAGCAGTCTGCTGATCCATGATTATCAGCATTATAAGTGACTCTGCCCAGGAATTATGGATTGCCTTATCAATGTACAGGAGCGATCAGATTGTGGCAGATGGGTTTAAGGAAGACATTCCCTGTCCATCGTTAGATTTCAATTACACTGGTGCCTGGGAAGAATGTGGTGTCCAGTAACACTTAGATCCACATTGATGAAGTGATTTGAGAGGTATCAAAACACATCACGTCAACATATCAACTCCTGTCTGAGAAATGACTTGGATGCTCTCCAATCTCCTTACTAAAGCAACAGGTCCACAGCAGATGCCATCTCATTGGCTCTTCACTCAAACCTGGAACATCTGGACAGCAAAGATACATACATCAAGATGTTCTTTGTCAACTTCAACTCAACATTCAATATTATCATCCCAACAAAACTGATCAATAAGCACCAAGACCTTGGTCCAAATGCCTCCCGTTCAATTGGATCCTGGATTTCCTCACTTGCAGACCCAGTCAGTTCAGATTAGCAACAACATCTCCTCCACAACTTCCTTCAGTACAGGTGTGCCACTAGGCTACAAAAAGTAGTGATTACACCCCGATCCATCATGGGTAAAGTCCTTTTCACCATTGAGCCTATCTACATGAAACGCTGTCGCAGGAACAAAAGCAGCATACATCATCAAAGACCCACCACCCAGGACTTACTGTCTTCTCACTGCTGCCATCAGGAGGAAGGTGCAGGAGCCTCAGGACCACATGACCAGGTTCAGGAACAGTTCTTACCCCTCAACCAACAGGTTCTTGAACTAAAAATGATAACTTCATTCAACCTCACTTGCCCCATCATTAAAATGACCCACAACCTATGGACTCACTTTCAAGGACTCTTCATCTCATGTTCTTTATATTTATTGCGTATCTATAATTATTTTTCTTTTATTTCTCTATGTTCATAGCTTGTTATGTTTGGCACACTGGTTGAATGCCCTATTGTTCTTTCACTGATTCTGCAATGGTTTTTATTCTAGGGTGGATTTATTGAGTATGCCCACAAAAACATGAATCTCTGGGTTGTATATGGTGACATATATGTACTTTGACAATAAATTTACTTTGAACTTGAAACCAAAATCTGGGAAATAGAGACAGAGGTGAACCTGGAAGAAACAAGGGGTCCGAGATATCCTGGAACAATAACAAGACTGGAAATTAAATCCAAATGTTTGATTTTAGTGTGAAATTTGGTTGTTGCCTTGCTTATTCAATCAGTACAGCCTCTCACTGCTTGAAGCGAGGATTCTCATAAAAGCTTCCCCACCCTGGGGAGGGAGGGGATTGTGTCTTCCCTCTCCATCACAGACGTAAGCAGTGACCAAATGTCTCTGTACATCAGTCCCCAGATCATTAGTGTTCTTGAACTCTAAGCTGACTCCACAACCTATGGTCTCACTTTCAAGGACTCCAATACTCCTATTCTCAGTATTATTTCATTACTTATTTACTATTATTGTTGTACTTTTTGAATCTTTTCTCTGCTCAAGCTGGTACGGGCATAGCCGAACACACTCATTTCTCAATTGCTAGGAGCTTTTGTTCTGTTCTAGTGGTGTTTAGTATTGTGGCTTTTCTGAAGGTTTATATTGCTATTACTGTGTAGGTCTAATATGTGTGGTGCATGGCCAAGTGGTTAAGGCATCAGTCTAGTGATCTGAAGGTCGCTAGTTCGAGCCTCAGCTCTGCGACGACACCAGTGCCAAGCTCTATGGGTCCGAGTGCCCTTCCCTTGGACAACATCAATGGCGTGGAGAGGGGAAAAAGCCTGTGTGCATCTCTATACCCCTCAGGACCTCCAGGAGAAGAAGTCAGGAGAAGGCACACCAGTTCTCATTGAGGGGTGAGCAGTGGAAAGGGTGAGCGGCTTCAAGAAAAAGGCACGTCAGCAGCTCCCTTTCATTAGTAGATTTCATATATCATCAAAGACCCTTAGAAACTTCTCACGATACATGGTGGAGAGCATTCACATCGGTAACATCGCCGCCTGCTACAGTGGATTTAATGTGCAGTGTCACAAGAGGGTACAGAGTGATGCTGACTCAGCCAGTTCCATCACTGGCATGCACTGCAGGGGTGGTCATGGCACAAACAATAGGAACATTGAGATTGACACATGACTGTAAAGGAAGTAGCAGAACATGTGGATGTTGTGTAGGTAGAAGGAAAAGTTTAGTTGGCCATTTGATTACTAATTTAATTATTTAGGCAGAGTGGGCTGAATGACCTGTTCCTGTGCTGTACTCTTCTATGTTCTGCTTTGGTCATTTTTGTGTCTTTGCACTGTACTCCTGCCACAGGGTGACACAATTTGATGCCATCCCAGTCAGTGATATTCATTGTGATTCTGATTCTGGTCCAGCCTTTTCTCCAACCCGAACACTACTGGACTGAGTGGAATCTCCCTGCCATTCCTGTTTCATAAAGCCATTAAACATGGAACCCCCCTTGTAACATGTCCTGTATATTTAGATAGATTCTGGATGGGAGAAATGTGCCCCCTAACCCCCACCCCAATCATGCTTTGCACTTACCTGATATGATATATTTATTCCATAACGAACAAAATTAACAAAGTGTTCGCAATTTGCTTCCAATAATTTGTAACGCTTTCTTTTTCCAATTTTTGATATTGCCCTTTCTACAACCTCATCAGGGGGAAAAGGTTCCAAGATTTTGTCTGATTTGTTATTGATGCACCAGCGATCATTTCCAACGACCGTATCAAGAGGCTGTTTCTTAACCACAGCAATGGCTGCAAAACTAAAATATCCATAAGACGCATCCACAGTTGCTCCACCTAGAACATATGTGAAAGGGTTTTGTTTTACTGAACCTGATCAAGTCCACAGTACCAGTTAAATGAAATGTGCCAGAGATTGCTTCAATCCAAGATATGTTCAATAGGAAAAAAAAACAGTAGCATTTACCTGAAGTTAAATGTACGACATCTCCACCTCCAATGTAGATGGCCCAATGTTTATAAACACTCCGGAATATTTGAATCAAGTCTCCAGGTTGTGGATGAGGGGAAGGCTGGAAATGAGGCAGGGGTCACATTAGAAAGCAGTAGTGGATATCTGAAAATGTATTTATTTATTGATCTATGGATTCTAGTGGTTAGGTCACCAAACAATAACTTGAGTCTGGGCTTGCAGAATCTGCAGGTCATTCTGCTTTCTCTCTATGCCTATTTTCCCGGTGAATCTGTGCTGCAATGTCTCTAAGGCTGCTTTACCTTTCCAGGATTGTGGGGTCTGGAATGGATGGAAGTAATTTAGATGAGCCTGCTAATTATACAGCAAGATAATTGTGATTCCTGGTGTTCCAGCTGCTTGAAAAACAGGTAAGTATTTCACTTGTCTTTGTGAGTGTTTCTCAGCTGATCGTCACTTCTGGTCAGGAAAATAATTGCAGCAGTCTGCTGATCCACGATTATCAGCATTATAAGTGACTCTGCCCAGGAATTATGGATTGCCTTATCAATGTACAGGAGCGATCAGATTGTGGCAGATGGGTTTAAGGAAGACATTCCCTGTCCATCGTTAGATTTCAATTACACTGGTGCCTGGGAAGAATGTGGTGTCCAGTAACACTTAGATCCACATTGATGAAGTGATTTGAGAGGTATCAAAACACATCACGTCAACATATCAACTCCTGTCTGAGAAATGTCTTGGATGCTCTCCAATCTCCTTACTGAAGCAACAGGTCCACAGCAGGTGCCATCTCATTGGCTCTTCACTCAAACCTGGAACATCTGGACAGCAAAGATACATACATCAAGATGTTCTTTATCAACTTCAACTCAACATTCAATATTATCATCCCAGCAAAACTGATCAATAAGCTCCAAGACCTTGATCCCAATGCCTCCTGTTCAATTGGATCCTGAATTTCCTCACTTGCAGACCCAGTCAGTTCAGATTAGCAACAACATCTCCTCCACATCTTCCATCAGTACAGGTGTACCACAAGGCTACAAAAAGTAGTGGATACAGCCCAGTCCATCACGGGTAAAGTCCTCTTCACCATTGAGCCTATCTACATGAAACGCTGTCGCAGGAACAAAAGCAACATACATCATCAAAGACCCACCACCCAGGACTTACTGTCTTCTCACTGCTGCCATCAGGAGGAAGGTGCAGGAGCCTCAGGACCACATGACCAGGTTCAGGAACAGTTCTTACCCCTCAACCAACAGGTTCTTGAACTAAAAAGGATAACTTCATTCAACCTCACTTGCCCCATCATTAAAATGACCCACAACCTATGGACTCACTTTCAAGGACTCTTCATCTCATGTTCTTTATATTTATTGCGTATCTATAATTATTTTTCTTTTATTTCTCTATGTTCATAGCTTGTTATGTTTGGCACACTGGTTGAATGCCCTATTGTTCTTTCACTGATTCTGCAATGGTTATTATTCTAGGGTGGATTTATTGAGTATGCCCACAAAAACATGAATCTCTGGGTTGTATATGGTGACATATATGTACTTTGACAATAAATTTACTTTGAACTTGAAACCAAAATCTGGGAAATAGAGACAGAGGTGAACCTGGAAGAAACAAGGGGTCCGAGATATCCTGGAACAATAACAAGACTGGAAATTAAATCCAAATGTTTGATTTTAGTGTGAAATTTGGTTGTTGCCTTGCTTATTCAATCAGTACAGCCTCTCACTGCTTGAAGCGAGGATTCTCATAAAAGCTTCCCCACCCTGGGGAGGGAGGGGATTGTGTCTTCCCTCTCCATCACAGACGTAAGCAGTGACCAAATGTCTCTGTACATCAGTCCCCAGATCATTAGTGTTCTTGAACTCTAAGCTGACTCCACAACCTATGGTCTCACTTTCAAGGACTCCAATACTCTTATTCTCAGTATTATTTCATTACTTATTTACTATTATTGTTGTACTTTTTGAATCTTTTCTCTGCTCAAGCTGGTACGGGCATAGCCGAACACACTCATTTCTCAATTGCTAGGAGCTTTTGTTCTGTTCTAGTGGTGTTTAGTATTGTGGCTTTTCTGAAGGTTTATATTGCTATTACTGTGTAGGTCTAATATGTGTGGTGCATGGCCAAGTGGTTAAGGCATCAGTCTAGTGATCTGAAGGTCGCTAGTTCGAGCCTCAGCTCTGCGACGACACCAGTGCCAAGCTCTATGGGTCCGAGTGCCCTTCCCTTGGACAACATCAATGGCGTGGAGAGGGGAAAAAGCCTGTGTGCATCTCTATACCCCTCAGGACCTCCAGGAGAAGAAGTCAGGAGAAGGCACACCAGTTCTCATTGAGGGGTGAGCAGTGGAAAGGGTGAGCGGCTTCAAGAAAAAGGCACGTCAGCAGCTCCCTTTCATTAGTAGATTTCATATATCATCAAAGACCCTTAGAAACTTCTCACGATACATGGTGGAGAGCATTCACATCGGTAACATCGCCGCCTGCTACAGTGGATTTAATGTGCAGTGTCACAAGAGGGTACAGAATGATGCTGACTCAGCCAGTTCCATCACTGGCATGCACTGCAGGGGTGGTCATGGCACAAACAATAGGAACATTGAGATTGACACATGATTGTAAAGGAAGTAGCAGAACATGTGGATGTTGTGTAGGTAGAAGGAAAAGTTTAGTTGGCCATTTGATTACTAATTTAATTATTTCGGCAGAGTGGGCTGAATGACCTGTTCCTGTGCTGTACTCTTCTATGTTCTGCTTTGGTCATTTTTGTGTCTTTGCACTGTACTCCTGCCACAGGGTGACACAATTTGATGCCATCCCAGTCAGTGATATTCATTATGATTCTGATTCTGGTCCAGCCTTTTCTCCAACCCGAACACTACTGGACTGAGTGGAATCTCCCTGCCATTCCTGTTTCATAAAGCCATTCAACATGGAACCCCCCTTGTAACATGTCCTGTATATTTAGATAGATTCTGGGTGGGAGAAATGTGCCCCCTAACCCCCACCCCAATCGTGCTTTGCACTTACCTGATACGATATATTTATTCCATAACGAACAAAATTAACAAAGTGTTCACAATTTGCTTCCAATAATTTGTAACGCTTTCTTTTTCCAATTTTTGATATTGCCCTTTCTACAATCTCATCAGGGGGAAAAGGTTCCAAGATTTTGTCTGATTTGTTATTGATGCACCAGCGATCATTTCCAACGACCGTATCAAGAGGCTGTTTCTTAACCACTGCAATGGCTGTAGAACTAGAATATCCATAAGACACATCCACAGTTGCTCCATCTAGAACATATGTGAAAGGGTTTTGTTTTACTGAACCTGATCAAGTCCACAGTACCAGTTAAATGAAATGTGCCAGAGATTGCTTCAATCCAAGATATGTTCAATAGGAAAAAAAAACAGTAGCATTTACCTGAAGTTAAATGTACGACATCTCCACCTCCAATGTAGATGGCCCAATGTTTATAAACACTCCGGAATATTTGAATCAAGTCTCCAGGTTGTGGATGAGGGGAAGGCTGGAAATGAGGCAGGGGTCACATTAGAAAGCAGTAGTGGATATCTGAAAATGTATTTATTTATTGATCTATGGATTCTAGTGGTTAGGTCACCAAACAATAACTTGAGTCTGGGCTTGCAGAATCTGCAGGTCATTCTGCTCTCTCTCTATGCCTATTTTCCCGGTGAATCTGTGCTGCAATGTCTCTAAGGCTGCTTTACCTTTCCAGGATTGTGGGGTCTGGAATGGATGGAAGTAATTTAGATGAGCCTGCTAATTATACAGCAAGATAATTGTGATTCCTGGTGTTCCAGCTGCTTGAAAAACAGGTAAGTATTTCACTTGTCTTTGTGAGTGTTTCTCAGCTGATCGTCACTTCTGGTCAGGAAAATAATTGCAGCAGTCTGCTGATCCACGATTATCAGCATTATAAGTGACTCTGCCCAGGAATTATGGATTGCCTTATCAATGTACAGGAGCGATCAGATTGTGGCAGATGGGTTTAAGGAAGACATTCCCTGTCCATCGTTAGATTTCAATTACACTGGTGCCTGGGAAGAATGTGGTGTCCAGTAACACTTAGATCCACATTGATGAAGTGATTTGAGAGGTATCAAAACACATCACGTCAACATATCAACTCCTGTCTGAGAAATGTCTTGGATGCTCTCCAATCTCCTTACTGAAGCAACAGGTCCACAGCAGGTGCCATCTCATTGGCTCTTCACTCAAACCTGGAACATCTGGACAGCAAAGATACATACATCAAGATGTTCTTTATCAACTTCAACTCAACATTCAATATTATCATCCCAGCAAAACTGATCAATAAGCACCAAGACCTTGGTCCAAATGCCTCCTGTTCAATTGGATCCTGAATTTCCTCACTTGCAGACCCAGTCAGTTCAGATTAGCAACAACATCTCCTCCACAACTTCCATCAGTACAGGTGTACCACAAGGCTACAAAAAGTAGTGGATACAGCCCAGTCCATCACGGGTAAAGTCCTCTTCACCATTGAGCCTATCTACATGAAACGCTGTCGCAGGAACAAAAGCAACATACATCATCAAAGACCCACCACCCAGGACTTACTGTCTTCTCACTGCTGCCATCGGGAGGAAGGTGCAGGAGCCTCAGGACCACATGACCAGGTTCAGGAACAGTTCTTACCCCTCAACCAACAGGTTCTTGAACTAAAAAGGATAACTTCATTCAACCTCACTTGCCCCATCATTAAAATGACCCACAACCTATGGACTCACTTTCAAGGACTCTTCATCTCATGTTCTTTATATTTATTGCGTATCTATAATTATTTTTCTTTTATTTCTCTATGTTCATAGCTTGTTATGTTTGGCACACTGGTTGAATGCCCTATTGTTCTTTCACTGATTCTGCAATGGTTATTATTCTAGGGTGGATTTATTGAGTATGCCCACAAAAACATGAATCTCTGGGTTGTATATGGTGACATATATGTACTTTGACAATAAATTTACTTTGAACTTGAAACCAAAATCTGGGAAATAGAGACAGAGGTGAACCTGGAAGAAACAAGGGGTCCGAGATATCCTGGAACAATAACAAGACTGGAAATTAAATCCAAATGTTTGATTTTAGTGTGAAATTTGGTTGTTGCCTTGCTTATTCAATCAGTACAGCCTCTCACTGCTTGAAGCGAGGATTCTCATAAAAGCTTCCCCACCCTGGGGAGGGAGGGGATTGTGTCTTCCCTCTCCATCACAGACGTAAGCAGTGACCAAATGTCTCTGTACATCAGTCCCCAGATCATTAGTGTTCTTGAACTCTAAGCTGACTCCACAACCTATGGTCTCACTTTCAAGGACTCCAATACTCCTATTCTCAGTATTATTTCATTACTTATTTACTATTATTGTTGTACTTTTTGAATCTTTTCTCTGCTCAAGCTGGTACGGGCATAGCCGAACACACTCATTTCTCAATTGCTAGGAGCTTTTGTTCTGTTCTAGTGGTGTTTAGTATTGTGGCTTTTCTGAAGGTTTATATTGCTATTACTGTGTAGGTCTAATATGTGTGGTGTGTGGCAAAGTGGTTAAGGCATCAGTCTAGTGATCTGAAGGTCGCTAGTTCGAGCCTCAGCTCTGCGACGACACCAGTGCCAAGCTCTATGGGTCCGAGTGCCCTTCCCTTGGACAACATCGATGGCGTGGAGAGGGGAAAAAGCCTGTGTGCATCTCTATACCCCTCAGGACCTCCAGGAGAAGAAGTCAGGAGAAGGCACACCAGTTCTCATTGAGGGGTGAGCAGTGGAAAGGGTGAGCGGCTTCAAGAAAAAGGCACGTCAGCAGCTCCCTTTCATTAGTAGATTTCATATATCATCAAAGACCCTTAGAAACTTCTCACGATACATGGTGGAGAGCATTCACATCGGTAACATCGCCGCCTGCTACAGTGGATTTAATGTGCAGTGTCACAAGAGGGTACAGAGTGATGCTGACTCAGCCAGTTCCATCACTGGCATGCACTGCAGGGGTGGTCATGGCACAAACAATAGGAACATTGAGATTGACACATGACTGTAAAGGAAGTAGCAGAACATGTGGATGTTGTGTAGGTAGAAGGAAAAGTTTAGTTGGCCATTTGATTACTAATTTAATTATTTCGGCAGAGTGGGCTGAATGACCTGTTCCTGTGCTGTACTCTTCTATGTTCTGCTTTGGTCATTTTTGTGTCTTTGCACTGTACTCCTGCCACAGGGTGACACAATTTGATGCCATCCCAGTCAGTGATATTCATTGTGATTCTGATTCTGGTCCAGCCTTTTCTCCAACCCGAACACTACTGGACTGAGTGGAATCTCCCTGCCATTCCTGTTTCATAAATCCATTAAACATGGAACCCTCTTGTAATATGTCCTGTATATTTAGATAGCTGCAGGGTGGGAGAAATATGCCCCCAAACCACCCCCCCAAATCATGCTTTGCACTTACCTGATATGATATATTTATTCCATAACGAACCAAATTAACAAAGTGTTCGCAATTTGCTTCCAATACTTTGTAAGGCATTCTTATTCCAATTTTTGATATTGCCCTTTCTGCAATCTCATCAGCGGGAAGAGGTCTCCAGATTCTGTCTGAATTGTTGTTGATGCGCCAGCGATCATCTCCAATGACCGTAGCAAAATGCTTTCTTTTAACCACAGCAATGGCTGTAGAACTAGAATATCCATAAGACACACCCACACTTGCTCCATCTAGAACATATGTGAAAGGGTTTTGTTTTACTGAACCTGATCAAGTCCACAGTGCCAATTAAATGAAATGTGTTAGAGATTGCATCAATCTCAGATATGGTCAATAGGAGAAAAAAATCAGTAGTGTTTACCTGAAGTTAAATGTACGACATCTCCACCTCCAATGTAGATGGCCCAATGTTTATAACCACTCCGGAGTATTTGAATCAAGTCTCCAGGTTGTGGATGAGGGGAAGGCTGGAAATGAGGCAGGGATCACATTAGAAAGCAGTAGTGGTTGTTTGAAAATGTACAGTATTTGTTTATAACTCTATGGATTCTAGTGGTTAGGTCACCAAACAATAACTTGAGTGATATTAATCTCTGAGCTTGCAGGAGTGCATACCGAATCTGCAGGTCATTCTCGTCTCTCTCTATGCCTATTTTCCCGGTGAATCTGTGCTGCAATGCCTCTAAGGCTGCTTTACCTTTCCAGGATTGTGGGGTCTGGAATGGATGGAAGTAATTTAGATGAGCCTGCTAATTATACAGCAAGATAATCGTGATTCCTGGTGTTCCAGCCGCTTGAGAAGCAGGTAAGTATTTCACTTGTCTTGGTGAGTGTTTCTCAGCTGATCGTCACTTCTGGTCAGGAAAATAATTGCAGCTGTCTGCTGTTCCACGATTATCAGCATTATAAGTGACTCTGCTCAGGGATTATGGATTGCCTTATCAATGTACAGGAGCGATCAGATTGTGGCAGATGGGTTTAAGGAAGACAATCCCTGTCCATCGTTAGATTTCAATTACACTGGTGCCTGGGAAGAATGTGGTGTCCAGTAACACTTAGATCCACATTGGTGAAGTGATTTGAGAGGTATCAAAACACATCACGTCAACATATCAACTCCTGTCTGAGAAATGACTTGGATGCTCTCCAATCTCCTTACTGAAGCAACAGGTCCACAGCAGATGCCATCTCATTGGCTCTTCACTCAAACCTGGAACATCTGGACAGCAAAGATACATACATCAAGATGTTCTTTGTCAACTTCAACTCAACATTCAATATTATCATCCCAGCAAAACTCAACAATAAGCTCCAAGCACTTGGTCCCAATGCCTCCTGTTCAACTGGATCCTGAATTTCCTCACTTGCAGACCCAGTCAGTTCGGGTTGGCAACAACATCTCCTCCACATCTTCCATCAGTACAGGTGCACCACAAGGCTACAAAAAGTAGTGGATACAGCCCACTCCATCACGGGTAAAGTCCTCCCCACCATTGAGCACATCTACATGAAACGCTCTCTCAGGAAAGAAAGCAGCATCCGTCATCAAAGACCCACCACCCAGGACTTACTGTCTTCTCACTGCTGCCATCAGGAGGAAGGTGCAGGAGTCTCAGGACCACATGACCAGGTTCAGGAACAGTTCTTGCCCCTCAACCAACAGGTTCTTGAACTGAAAGGGATAACTTCATTCAACCTCACTTGCCCCATCATTAAAATGACCCACAACCTATGGACTCACTTTCAAGGACTCTTCATCTCATGTTCTTTATATTTATTGCGTATCTATAATTATTATTCTTTTATTTCTCTATGTTCACAGCTTGTTGTGTTTTGCACACTGGTTGAATGCCCAAGTGTTCTTTCATTGATTCTGCGATGGTTATTATTCTAGTGTGGATCTATTGAGTATGCCCGCAAGAACATGATTCTCAGAGTTGTATATGGTGACATATATGTTCTTTGACAATAAATTTACTTTGAACTTGAAACCAAAATCTGGGAAATAGAGACAGAGGTGAACCTGAAAGAAATAAGGGGTCCCAGATATCTTGGAACAATAGCAAGATTGGAAATTAAATCCAAATGTTTGATTTTAGTGTGAAATTTGGTTGTTGCCTTGCTTATTCAATCAGTACAGCCTCTCACTGCTTGAAGTGAGGCTTCTCATAAAAACTTCCCCACCCTGGGGAGGGAGGGGATTGTGTCTTCCCTCTCTGTCACAGACGTAAGCAGTGACCAAATGTCTCTGTACATCAGTCCCCAAATCATTAGTGTCCTTCAACTCTCAGCTGACTCCACAACCTATGGTCTCACTTTCAAGGACTCCAAAACTCCTAGTCTCAGTATTGTTTCATTACTTATTTATTATTGTTGTACTTTTCAAATCTTTTCTCTGCTCAAGCTGGTACGGGCATAGCCAAGCACACTCATTTCTCAATTGCCAGGAGCTTTCGTTCTATTCTAGTGGTGTTTAGTATTGTGGCTTTTCTGAAGGTTTATATCAATATTACTGTGTAGGTCTAATATGTGTGGTGTGTGGCCAAGTGGTTAAGACATCGATCCAGTGATCTGAATGTCGCTAGATTGAGCCTTAGCGGAGGCAGTGTGTTGTGTCCTTGAGCAAGGCACTTAACCACACATTGCTGTGCAACGACACCGGTGCCAAGCTGTATGGGTCCTAATGCCCTTCCCTTGGACAACACCGGTGGTGTGGAGAGGGGAGACGTGCAGTATGGTCTTCCATACAACTGCTGGTCTTCCATACAACCTTGCCCAGGCCTCAGTCTTCATCGAAAATCGATGGACAGCTGAAGAAGAAGGCCTAATTCTTTAATGCCATTGTGTAGTTTGGGATGATACCAGTTGTTGAAATGACTATCAGGACAATGTATACCCTGTTCATGGTCTGTAGTCTTCCAATTACTCTCTTTTAGAATCACGGAGAAGTACAGTCAAGAAATAGATTCTTTGGCCCATCTAGTCTGTGCTGAAGCCATTTAAACTGCCTACTCCCATCGACCTGCACCAGGACCATAGCCCTCCAGACCCCTCTCTCCATGTACCTATCCAAACTTCCCTTAAATGTTGCAATTGAGCTTACATGCACCACTTCCGCTGTCAGCTCATTCCACTCTCTCACCAGCCTCTGAGTGAAGAAGTTTCCCCTAATGTCCCCCTTTAACTTCTCACCTCTCACCTTTAATCCATGACCTCTGGTTGTAGTCTCATCCAACCTCAGTGGAAAAATCCTGCTTGCATTTATCTATACCCCTCATAATTTTGTATTTCTCTATCAAATCTCCACTCAATCTTCTATGTTCTAAGGAATAGAGACCTTGCATCCTTTCCATATAACTCAGGTCCTCCAGACTCAGCAACAGCCTTGGGTCTGGGCCCAAAATGTCAAATGTACTTTTTCCCCCACAGATGCTGCCTGGCCTGCTGAGTTCCTCCAGCGTTTTGCGTGTGTCAGCAAAATCCTTGTAAATTTTCTCTCCATTCCTTCAACCTCATTTTCATCTTACCTGCAGGTAGGTGACCAAATTCAGCATTTTTTGAGTGTTGTTCTTTTATTGTATGTTGTTTGTGTTTGGAATGGCTATATCCATTAAGTGAGTTGTTATCACTTGTTTTATTGTATTTGTCCAGTTTGTCTTCATTTGCATATTGATTGTTTGTCCGTCTTGATTTGTGTGTGGATTTTCATTGATTCTATTGTATTTCGTTGTTCTACTGTGAATGCCTGCACAAAAATGAATCTTGGTGACATATGAGTACTTTGATAATAAATTTACTTTGTACTTTGGTTATCCCTGCATTTCATTCAGGACATTGGCCGCCTACTCATCCTTGACAAATCTGCCCCTTTACATTACTCACTCTGCTTCACCGGCCCTCTAAAGTCCTTTTTTAGAGAGAACGTGCAAAAGACAACAAATTGTGCAAGTGCAAAAGGAAAAGGGAAATACGCTATGAAGGAAAAAGGAAATGTCTGTGAAGAATAAGAATTTCGGGTTGTATATTGTATACATTTCTCTGATATTAAATGTACCTATTGATCTGGCCATAGAGCTATTGGTATTGCGTTTCGTAGCTGTATTGAATTGTTGGGGATTCGGGGGGGGTGGGTGTTGAGCATAAAGTTTCTCTTTATGCCAATGATCTTTTACTTTTTGTATCAAATCCGATTACCTCCTTACCCCCAATGTTTTCACTATTTAATATATTTAGCCGGCTTTCCGGATACAAACTTAATTTACACAAGAGCGAACTCTTCCCAATTACTAGAGAAGCACAAATATTAGAATTTCATAATCTCCCTTTTAAAATAGTATATAATCAATTCACTTACCTGGATATTACTGTAACAAGGAACTTTAAGCATCTTTGAGAAAATTTTACTAATCTTTTCAATCATACAAAACAGAGTTTGGCACACTGATCACCCCTGTCCATGTCTCTGGTAGGTCGAATTAATGTTGTTAAAATGTATATCCTTCCTAAATTTTTATACATTCCAATCTTTACCAATTTTTATTTCTAAAGCTTCCTTTGATATGTTAGATTCTATTGTTTCATCCTATTTATGGAAGGGCAAATGACCCAGACTTAATAAAGTTCACCTTCAAAAACCTAAAAGAAAAGGTGGTATGGCCTTGCCAATTTTTGTTTTTATTACTGGGCAGCCAATATTCATTGCCTTACGTTGTTCTTTCTTTCATAATCAGTCTATCCGTCCAAAATGGGTGGCAATGGATTTCTCCATTTCCGCACTTCCTTGTCGTTTGCCTAAACTAATTGTGAATCCTCTCATTAGACATACTCTGAGAATATGGGCTCAGTTCAGAAAACATTATGATCTTTATGGCTTCTCCTTTTCTAGTCCTGTCTTTCATAATCATCTTTTCCGACCTTCTATGCAAGACTTAACATTTCATGACTGGTACAGAAAGGGCATCAGGCGTTTTGAAGATCTTTCCATGGACAATTGCTTTGCAACTTTTGAACAACTGTCTGCAAAGTTTAAACTAAGTAATACTCATTCCTTTAGATATCTTCAAATTAGACATTTTATTAACCCTTTCATACCAAATTTTCCTGAGATGCCCGGAAAAAAATGTTGTGGACTTGTTTCTTTGTATAAACCCATTGGGTAGAAGTTTAATATCTACTATTTTGATAAGTTAGCGACCTTGAGGCGTGCCCCCTTTGGTAAAATTTAAACTGCCTGGGAGTACGATTTAAATATTTCTCTGTCCGATGAGGTTTGGGATTCAATTCTTCAGTCAGTTAACTCAACCTCTGTATGTGCTCACTACTGCCTTTTGCAGTTCAAGGTTGTACATAAGGCTCGTATATCTGAAGTCAAATTATCACGTATCTATTCTGCTATTAGTCCCTTCTGCGACAAGTGTATAGTGGCGAGGCTTCTCTTACCCACATGTATTGGGCTTGTCCTAGTTTGGAGAAATTTTGGAGAGGTGTCTTTTTAACTTTATCCCATATCCTTAATTGCCACTTAGAACCTAACCCTTTGATCGCTCTTTTTAGCATTTTGGGTGAAGTTGACACGCGTTTGAGCCCGACTAAATGGCAAACATTCTCCTTTGCCTGGACGCTTAGTTCTTCTTAGGTGGAGAGATGTTGCCCCACCCACTCATGCTCAATGGCTCAGAGACATTATGTCCTGCTTAGACCTTGAAAAGATTCATTATTCACTTCTTAATTTGGACATGAAGTTCCATAAGGTGTGGGGACCTTTTCTTGATTATTTTCATAACTCCTTTTTAGGTTAAAGGATTATCTTCCTTTTTCTTTCAGTGATTCAGTCCTTTACATCCAGCTTTCTTTTCTGGTTAATTTTTATGGGGTTATTTTTAATGATGTGAAATATACTACAGTTTAGGTAGTAGGCAATACACTTTTTTTATATTCACAGCTCTGTGGTGACAAAAGTTCTGATTAACTTTTCTTTATATCGTAACGGTTGGCTCGGAGTGTGTAGTGGGAGGGTGGAGCAGAAACTAACTTTATATGATTTTATTTCAGGTACTTTTGCATTATTGTTACAAATTGTACATCTGACACGTTTGTTTTGCACTGTTTAAATCTCCTTTTTGTTGATGGTTTTTTTTGGTTCTAATGTAAAAACTTATTTTAAAAATTAATAATTTTTTTTTAAATATATCTATTGAAATAAATAATAAATAAATAAGCTATAAATATCAGGAACATGAGATTAGTTCCTGAAAGTGAGTCCACAGGTTGTGGGAACAGTTCGGTGATGGGACTGTTCCTGAACTGTGTCACTGATTATAATCCTGATTCTGATTCATCACTTGAACATGGCATGAGAGCAAAGAAAACTACAGAAAAATATCCAACTACATCTAGTCCCACCTATTGCCTACAGTTGTCTACCTATTGTCTAGTCCTGCCTACAGATTCTGGTCTCCCGACGCCCTGTTGGCGGGTGGGCCTCGGCCATTTCCTAACTGGTGGACAGGGATCTACTTGGCATCACTATCTGGGAGCAACACACACAAAATTCTGGAGAAATTCAGCAGGTCAGGCAGCATCTATGGAAATGAATAAACTGTTGATGTTTTGGGCCAAGGAAGGTTGAACACACATATTTTTGTGAGTTGCCCTGGATTTCCAGCTCCTGTGGAATCTCTTTATCGATAAGTGGGTGTGGTGATATCAGAACGTGATTGGACAGAGTTCGGAGCATGCCTAGAAATGATGGAATGATCGAGAAGCATAGCAAGCAAAAGCATACAAAGCATAGTTTTTTGTTGCTGTTAAATAAAAGTTCGATTCTTCCAGAATATGGTTCGTTATTAGTACCCCACGGTACGTATTAATATAAAGAACACAACAGCCTGGTGACTGGAGATGAGATTAAAAAACGTTTCTAACAAACTTACCTTTCGACTTGACATATTCACTTTGAACACCGCTACAGATTGGAACATCTGTTTCTTTTCAAAGTACTTGTTCTTCTTGTTTTGCTCTTGGCATGAGTTTGGGCTTGATTTTGCTTTTTAACGCAAGAAATTCACAAATCTAATGCCGGAGAGGAGCCAAAACTGACTTTCTCTAGGACTTTGGAAATCACCCGCCACAGCACACTTCGGACCAGCGCACTGATCAAGTCCCAGGGATGTGGCGCATGCCTTGTCGACACATCCGTCTGGCGCTGGGTCTATCTGAGGACAGTGACGCCATTGGCAGTGAGCTAGCAAAGGGTTTCTGCTCTCTGGCCAAGATGTGAGTGCATCTGACATTGTCCGCGTAGCTGCGTGTGGTAGCATGGGAGGTGTGCACGCTTATTATTGGGGTCTTATGCACCTCAAAGGGCCTCTCGAGAAGTGTGGGGGATGGGGGCAGTGAGTTGCCTCTTAAAGTCGCAGAACATGAACATTACAGCATAATGTTTGGCCCATAAAGTTGTGCCGACCTTTTAACCTACTCTAAGATCCATCTAATGCTTTCCTCCCAAGTAGCCATCCAGTTTATGTCACCCACATACCTATCTAAGAGTCTCTTAAATTATCTGCTTCTACCACCACACTTGGCAGGGTGTTGCACACACCAGCACTCTCTGTGTGCTTTAAAAGATAAATTACCTCAGCCATCCTCCCTATACTTTCCTCCAATTACCCAAAAATAAAAACCTCCTTGAATTGGCTCCTTCTGGCCTGGGAAAGAAGACTGGAGCTGTCCACCCTATCTGTCCCTCTTCTCACCTTACACATTTCCATGAAGTCACTTCTGATCCTCATTCACACTGAAGAGAAGAGCCCTTGCTCGTTCACCCTAGCACTGGGAGACCGCCAGTCTCCCTGAGGTCTCCTACATCTAAGGAGAGACCGCACTGAGGAACCGGAGCTGGAACTGGATTACCTTCTGATCGTAAGGGAAAATGAGGAAGCGATAGATAGGAGCCACCCCTGACTTGCAGGCGGCAGGTACCCGGGTGACGGTCAGGAAAGGGACAGGGACTGGGCAGCCAGTGCAGAGTATCCCTGTGGCTGCTCACCACAGTACTGCTTCAATCGACAACCTACCAGTGGGAAAGTGCAGCGACCTGGTCCCTGATGCTGAGTCTGTCTCTGTGGCTCAGAAGGGGATGGGGGAAGAGGAGTGCAGTACTGATAGGGGATTCCATAATCAGAGAACAGACAGGAGACTGTGGATGTGGAAGAGACACCCGGATGGTATGTTGCCTCCATGTTCCAGGGTCAGGGATGTCTCGGATCGGGTCCACATCATTCTAAAAGGGGAGGGTGAACAGCCAGAAGCCATGGTACATACCGGTACCAAAGACAAAGGGAGGAAAAGGGAGGTGGTCCTGAAGGGAGAATATAGGGAGCTGTAGAAAGCTGAAAAGCGGGACCTTCAGGGTAGTAATCTCTGGATTGCTGCCTCTGCCACACACCAGTGGGGGTAGGAATAGGATGATTTGGCAGATGTCTGCATGGCTGAAGAATTGGTGCAGGGGGCAGAGGTTCAGATTTCTGGATAGTTGGGATCTCTCACAAAAAGGACGAGTTACACCTGAATCTGAGGGGGACCAATAACCTCGTGGGCAGGTTGGCTGGATCTGTTGGGGAGAGTTTAAACTACTTTGGCATGGGGGATGGGATAGGGCTGAGGCTGGGGCAGTGGGTATACAAGTAGATGCAATGTGTAATGAGACTGTGAGGAAGAACAGACAGATGATAGGGCAAAACTGCAGTTAGTGGGATGAGTTAAAGAGTAACAGGAGGCCAAAATCAGAAAGGGTGGCAAATACAGGACTGATGGCGTTATATTTGAATGCACACAGTAAACAGAATAAAGTAGGTAATGTTAGAGATTGGGGGGTATGTTGTCATGGGCATCACTAAGCTGTGGCTGAAAGAAGATCATAGTTAGGACCTTAACTTCCAAGATTAAACGTTGCATCAAAAGGACAGCCAGGTAGGCAGAGGGGGTGCGGTTAAAAATTGTTAAAAATTTTAAATCAAATCCTTGGAAAGAGGTGACATAGGACTTTAAGATATGGAATCTTTGTGGGTAGAGTTAAGAAACTGCAAGGGTAAAAAGTCTCTGATCAGAGTTATATACAGGACCCCGAACAGTAGCCAGAAAGTGGACTGCAAATTACAAGGGGAGATAGAAAATGCATGTCAAAAGGGCAATGTTGTGATAGTCAGGGAGGTTTTCAATATGAAAATCAGGTTGCTGATAGATTCTAAGAGAGAACATTTGTAGAATGCCTCCGAGATGAGTTTTTAGAGCAGTTTGTAGTTGTGCCCTCTAGGGTAAAAGCAATTCTGGATTGGGTGTTATGTAATGACCCAGATTTCATGAGGGAGCTTAAGATAAAGGAGCCATTAGTAGGCAGTGATCGTAATATGGTAGAATTCAGTCTGCAGTTTGGGGGGGGGGGGTTAAGTCATATGTAACAGTATTAATATGGAGTAAAGGGAAGTACACAGGTATGAGAAGTTGATTGGAAGGGGACACTAATAGGGATGACAGAAGAACAGCAATGGCTGGTGTTTCTGGGAGCAATTTGGAAGGTGTAGGAAAGATACGTCCCAAAGACGGACAAGTACTCTTAAGAGAGGATGGGTCAGCCGTGGCTTACAAGGGAAGTCAAAGACAGCATAAAAGCAAAAGAGAGGGCATATTATAGAGTAATTAGTGGGAAGCAGAGGATTCGGAAGCTTATAAATGAACAGAAGGCAACTAAAAAAGCTATAAAGAAAGAAAAGATTAACTATGAAGGTAAGATAGCCAATAATATCAAAGAAGATACCAACTGTTAATTGTTTCAGATATATAAAGTGTAAAAGAGAAGCAAGAGTAGATATTGGACTGCTGGAAAATGAAGCTGGAGAGGTAGTAATGGGGAGGGGGGACAAAGAAATGACTGACAAACGTATTATGTATTTTATGTCAGGCTTCACTGTTGAAGACACTAGCAGTATTCCAGAAGTTCGCGAGTGTTGGGGGCAGGGGTGTCATAGTGATTAACATGGAGAAAGTGCTTGATAAGCTGAAAGGTCTGACGGCAGAGAAGTCACCTGGACCAGATGGTGTACACCCCAGGGTTCTGAAAGAGGTGGCTGAAGAGATTGTGGAGGCATCAGTAATGATCTTCCAAGATTCAATGGATTGTGGCATGGTTCCTCAGGACTGGAATATTGCAAATGTTATTCCACTCTTTAAGAAGTGAGGCAGGCAGAAGAAAGGAAGGTCACCCTGACTTCAGCGGTTGGGAAGATATTGGAGTCGATTATTAAGGATGAGGCTTCAGGGTACGTGGACACACATGGCAAGAGAGGCCAAAGTCAGTTTGGTTTCCTTAAGGAGAAACGTTGCCTGGCAAATCTTTTGGAAATCTTTGAAGAAGTAACAAGCAGGGTAGACAAAGGGGACCCGGTGGATGTTGTGTGCTTGGATTTTCAGAATGCCCTTGACGAAATGCCACACGTGAGGCTGCTTAACAAGATAAGAGCCGATGTTATTACAGAAAAGATACTAGCATCGATAGAAGATTGGCTGACTGGCAGCAGGCAAAGAGTGAGAATAAGGTGCCTTTTCTGGTTGGTATGCCACAGGGGTCAGTGTTGGGATCACTTCTTTTCACTTTATATGTCAGTGATTTGGATGAAGGAATTGATGGCTTTGTGGCCATGTTTGCGGATGATATGAAAACAGGTGGAGTGGCAGATACTGTTCAGGAAGCAGGGAGTCTCCAGAACGAATGGCCAAAGAAGTGGCCGATGGAATACAGTGTCAGGAAGTGTATCGTCATGCACTTTGGTAGAAAGAATAAAGGCGTACACTATTTTCTAAATGGAGAGAAAATTCAAAGATCAGAGGTAAAAAGCGACTTTGGAGTCCGAGTGCAGGATTCCTTAAAGGTTAGCTTGCAACTGGAGTCGGTGATGAGGAAGGCAAATGCCCCGTTAGTATTCATTTTGAGAGGACTAGAATCCAAAAGCCAGGACGTGATGGTGATGCTTTATAAAGCATTGGCCAGACCGCACTTGAAGTGTTGTGAGCAGATTTGGGCTCCTTATCTAAGAAGGGATGTGCTGGCACTAGAGAGAGTCCATAGAACAATCACGAGAATGATCCCAGAAATGAAAAGGTTAACACATGTCGTGAGAACACTAAGAATACACAAAGCTATGTTGAGTTTCATTTTTATTGAAGAGTTTATTAATAGGACATCATGGAGAGCCTGAAGTAGTCAAGTCCACCACCGGAACTCTGAATTCTAGGTTATACAGAGTTCATGTTTATACAGCAAGCCAAACAACTGCACATAACTTTGTAAATCAGTACATGATCGATTAAAAGACATGTCAAGTATTCTCTCAGTGCGATTGTAAAAGTCCTCTATGTTCCCTGTACTCAGGGCTTATAATTTACCCTCAGAGGCATCCTCCCTCCTTGTTTCAGGGGCCTAGTGTCTTATTAATTCGAGTTTCTGGTACTGTGCTTATCATCCAAGGTTAGTCTCGACAAACACCAGCAGTCTTAAGCCCATCTGTTCCAGAATGGTCAAGTATCCCATCAGACACTAGTTTTAACCATTTCTACCACAAAACATGAGGAATATTTGATAGTTCTGGGCCTGTCTCACTGGAGTTTAGAAGAATGAAGAGAGAATCTCAATGAAAGCTTTTCAGTATTGAAAGATCTGGATGGAATGGATATGGAGAGGATGTTTCCTATAGTGGAAGAGTCTAGGACAAGAGGACACTATAGATAGAGTGGATGTGGAGAGGATGTTTCCGATAGTGGGGGAGTCTAGGACCAGAGGGCACAGATAGAGTGGATGTGGAGAGGATGTTTCCTATAGTGGAGGAGTCTAGGACCAGAGGACACAGATAGAGTGGATGTGGAGAGGATGTTTCCTATAGTGGGGGAGTCTAGGACCAGAGGCCACAGATAGAGTGGATGTGGAGAGGATGTTTCCTATAGTGGGGGAGTCTAGGACCAGAGGGCACAGATAGAGTGGATGTGGAGAGGATGTTTCCTATAGTGGGGGAGTCTAGGACCAGAGGGCACAGATAGAGTGGATGTGGAGAGGATGTTTCCTATAGTGGGGGAGTCTAGGACCAGAGGCCACAGATAGAGTGGATGTGGAGAGGATGTTTCCTATAGTGGGGGAGTCTAGGACCAGGGGGCACAGATAGAGTGGATGTGGAGAGGATGTTTCCTATAGTGGGGGAGTCTAGGACCAGAAGGCACAGATAGAGTGGATGTGGAGAGGATGTTTCCTATAGTGGGGGAGTCTAGGACCAGAAGACACAGATAGAGTTGATGTGGAGAGGATGTTTCCTATTGTGGGGGAGTCTAGGACCAGAGGGCACTGCCTCACAAAAGGAATGTCCATTTAGAACAGAAATGATGAGGAATTTCTTTAGCCAGAGGGTGGTGAATCTGTGGAATTCATTGCCACAGCTATGCAAGCTGTCATTGGATATATTTAAGAAGGAGGTTGGTCTGTAAAGGCTATGGGAAGAAGGCAGGGGAATGGGGTTGAGAGGGATAATAAATCAGTCATGATGGAATGGCGGTGCAGACTTGATGGGCTGAATGGCCTAATTCTGCTCCTACGTTTCATGGTCTTATGGTCTTATCCTCAGAAGGCATGTGCTCTGATGGAGTCATAAGAGTCTAGAACACCACCGCACAGTAACAGGCCCTTCAGCCCATCTAGTCCATGCCAAACCTTTAATCTGCCTTTTCCCATTGACCAGGGATAAGTGCCGGGTGGGAGTTCTGTGGGGAGGGACGTGTGGACCAGGTAGTCGCGGAGAGAATGATCCCTGCGAAAAGCTGAGAGGGGTAGGGAGGGAAAGATGTGCTGGAGTAAGCACAAATGCTACACCTGTCCCCACACCACCATTCCAGGCCCCAGACAGTCCTTCCAGGTGAGGCAACACTTCACCTGCGAGTCTGCTGGAGTCGTCTGTTGCATCTGGTGCTCCCGGTGCGGCCTCCTCTACATCGGCGAGACCCGACGCAGATTGGGGAACCGCTTCATCAAGCACCTACACTCCGTCCGTCACAATAGACAGGACCTCCCGGTTGCCACCCACTTCAACTCTGCCTCTCATTCCCATCTCGATATGTCCATACACGGCCTCCTCTACTGCCATGATGAGGCCAAACTCAGGTTGGAGGAGCAACACCTCATCTACCGTCTGGGTAGCCTCCAGCCTGGTGGTATGAACATTGAATTCTCCAATTTCTGGTAATTCCCTACCCCTCCCCCTTCCCCTATCCCAGGTCCCTCTCTGCCTCTCTCCCCTTTCAACTTTCTGCTCCTTTATCTCTATGGTTCTTTCATGCTCATCCCCTCCCCCTCCATCTTTCCTCTGATTGGTTTTCCACCTGGCGCCTCTAGGCCCTACCCCCTCCACTATCTCTATTACTGGGCTTCGGCCCTCTCTTCCCCCCCATTCCTGATGAAGGGTCTCGGCCCAAAACGTCGGCTACTCTTTTCTCACAGATGCTGCCTGACCTGCTGAGTTCTTCCAGCATTGTGTACGTATTCTCAGATATACACCCTTGTTTTTCCACCTACCCCTCAGCACCTTCTCTGCTACTGAAAACTGATTTGTATTTCTATCTTTCTGATGAAAGGTCCTTGGCTCAAAAGGTTCATGTTGCTGTCTCCATGTGAGGCTCTCTCTTGGTCGGGGTTAACCACGAATATTGTGTCCTAGCTGTCTGCCAGTCAGCGTTGAACCCAACATAGGACTGCCTCAGCTCTGGATTTTTCCTCGGGGTTTACTCGTGAGTGCGTATAGCCGCAAAGCAGCGGAGGCTTGGGATCATAGTTTCCTCCTCCAAGATGAGCTGCTGACCACGTCTGACAAGCCCGTCTGCCCAAAGCGACTGGTTTTAAGGCACCAGTAATGCAACTTTGTCAGTAGAAACAGTTCCACCAGCCACACGTGAAGGCCAGGAGTTGGGCTTTTGGGTGTCAGAGGCTGTTTGAGGCATTGGGAGCATTTAATAGACAGTGGGAGCTTAACCCCTCTACCCCTCCCAGCTATGACAACCTAAAGGAACCATTCCGCGTGACTTGGACGAGAATGGAGGTGGATCGATTGCTGGGTTTGCTGATGAGCCAAGAGTTATCAGGGTAGTAGATAAAGGAGTGACAAGGTACAAAAGGACATGGATCAAGTTTATTGTCTTGTGCACCTATTCCATTCCCCTGGGTGGAGATACGTCTCCACCAAAGGAGGTGTAAGGCACTCCTTCCCTCCGCTAGCCTGCAGGTCACCCTTGGGCAAGGTGTAGCACCTGCTTAGCCCACCGATCAGGGCCACGTGGAGCCATGAGAACAGTTGGTGGATGGTCGTCTGAGCAGCTAGTACGTATCACAAGTCCCGGTTATGTGATCACTGATGCCATACAGACAGTCTCTTAAGAGTATTGATAATGGCTGGGGGTGGGGTCACCTATCTGGTAAAGACACTCCCCAAAAGAAGGCAATGGCAAACCACTTCTGTAGAAAAATTTGCCAAGAACAATCACGGTCAAGGCATATACAACATGCACAACACGGCACATGATGAGCGAACGCATTCCCAAGGCATAAATGTTGTGTACAAATTAGATTTTTGTAACAGCTGCACAGTATATTACAGACATAACAAACATAGCATAAACTAATGTTAATATTATACTTCTATTTATTTAGAGGGTAAGAAAATTCTTCGAAGAGCATAACTTCCCTTAGCCTAGCACGCTATTTCACTTCCTGGAGATGGGGTAGGAGTATATTTGAAGGATGAGAAGGGTACACACATTAACAAAGGGACAATTGCTTTACTGACTTCAAAGTATCATCGGGTGTCAGCTTGTGGTCTCTACTGACTTTTAAAGCCTATAACGTGAATGGCGATGGATCTTGCCAGTAAGGAATTTGAAAATACATATTTTTTAATGGTCGATATCTGTAATTAGACAATAGACAGTAGGTGCAGGAGTAGGCCATTCAGCCCTTCTAGCCAGCACTGTCATTCACTGTGATCATACACAATCAGTACCCCGTTCCTGCCCTCTCCCCATATCCCTCTCCCCATATCCCTATCTGCTAATTGCTCATCAACAGGTCATTTCATCATGACCAATTAACCTCGAAGCTGGCCGTTGGTGTAGTGGCGTCAGCAAGTGGTCCCGGGTTTGAATCCTTCCATGCTGGGTTGAGGGCCGAGGTAGCAACTCGGCCTTGTAAAAAACAGACAAATGCTAAGGGAACGGCAAAAGATGCCACCCGATGTGCCACAAGGCGTGAGAAGAGATTGGATTCTAACCTAAGCAATTGTACAGATTGGATGGGTTGCACCTGAACTCGAGGGGGAGCAATGTCCTTGCTGGTAGGTTTGCTAGCATGGTTCGGGAGGGTTTAAACTAATTTGCAAGGGGGGTGGGACCTGGAGCGATAGAGCAGTGAAAGAAGTGCATGGAGTAAAGCCAGATCTAACATATAGAGAGGCTTTGAGGAAAGAGCAGCAGAATAAAGGGTGTAAAGATAGTAAGGTAGAAGGACTACAGTGTGTGTACTTCAATGCAAGAAGCATCAGGAACAAAGGTGATGAACTGAGAGCTTGGATACATACATGGAATTATGATGTAGTGGCCATTACGGAGACTTGGCTGGCACCAGGGCAGGAATGGATTCTCAATATTCCTGGATTTCAGTGCTTTAAAAGGGATAGAGAGGGGGAAAAAGGGGAGGAGGGGTGGCATTACTGGTCAGGGATACTATTACAGCTGCAGAAAGGGTGGGTAATGTAGCAGGATCCTCTTTTGGGTCAGTATGGGTGGAAGTCAGGAACAGGAAGGGAGCAGTTACTCTACTGGGGGTATTCTATAGGCCCCCTAGTAGAAGCAGAGATACCGAGGAGCAGATTTTGGAAAGGTGCAAAAATAACAGGGTTGTTATCATGGGTGACTTTAACTTCCCTAATATTGATTGGCACCTGATTAGTTCCAATGGTTTAGACGGGGCAGAGTTTGTCAAGTGCGTCCAGGGTGGATTCCTGTCACAGTATGTTGACAGGCCGACTAGGGGGAATGCCATACTAGATCTAGTATTAGGTAATGAACCGGGTCAGGTCACAGATCTGTCAGTGGGTTGGCATCTGGGAGACAGTGATCACCGCTCCCTGACCTTTAGCATTATCATGGAAAAGGATACAATCAGAGAGGACAGGAAAATTTTTAATTGGGGAAGGGCAAATTATGAGGCTATAAGGCTAGAACTTGCGGGAGTGAATTGGGATGATGTTTTTGCAGGAAAATGTACTATGGACATGTGGTCGATGTTTAGGGATATCTTGCAGGATGTTAGGGATAAATTTGTCCCGGTGAGGAAGATAAAGAATGGTAGGGTGAAGGAACCATGGGTGACAAGTGAGGTGGAAAATCTAGTCAGGTGGAAAAAGGCAGCATACATGAGGTTTAGGAAGCAAGGATCAGATGGGTCTACTGAGGAATATAGGGTAGCAAGAAAGGAGCTTAAGAAGGGTCTGAGAAGGGCAAGAAGGGGTCATGAGAAGGCCTTGGTGAGTAGGGTAAAGGAAAACCCCAAGGCATTCTTCAATTATGTGAAGAACAAAAGGATGACTGGAGTGAAGGTAGGACCGATTAGAGATAAAAGTGGGAAGATGTGCCTGGAGGCTGTGGAAGTGAGTGAGGTCCTCAATGAATACTTCTCTTCGGTATTCACCAATGAGAGGGACCTTGATGACGGTGAGGACAATATGAGTGAGATTGATGTTTTGGAGCATGTTGACATTAAGGGAGAGGAGGTGTTGGAGTTGTTAAAATACATTAGGACGGATAAGTCCCTGGGGCCTGACAGAATATTCCCCAGGCTGCTCCACGAGGTGAGGGAAGAGATTGCTGAGCTCTTTGAGGAGGTGACCAGGCATATAGATGAGGGTAGTGCAGTGGATGTGATCTACATGGATTTTAGTAAGGCAATTGGCAAGGTTCCACACGGTAGGCTTATTCAGAAAGTCAGAAGGCATGGGATCCAGGGAAGTTTGGCCAGGTGGATTCAGAATTGGCTTGCCTGCAGAAGGCAGAGGGTTGTGGTGGAGGGAGTACATTCAGATTGGAGGGTTGTGACTAGTGGTGTCCCACAAGGATCTGTTCTGGAACCTCTACTTTTCGTGATTTTTATTAACGACCTGGATGTGGGGGTAGAAGGGTGGGTTGGCAAGTTTGCAGATGACACAAAGGTTGGTGGTGTTGTAGATAGTGTAGAGGATTGGTGAAGATTGCAGAGAGACATTGATAGGATGCAGAAGTGGGCTGAGCAGTGGCAGATGGAGTTCAACCCGGAGAAGTTTGAGGTGGTACACTTTGGAAGGACAAACTCCAAGGTAGAGTACAAAGTAAATGGCAGGATACTTGGTAGTGTGGAGGAGCAGAGGGATCTGGGGGTACATGTCCACAGATCCCTTAAAGTTGCCTCACAGGTAGATAGGGTAGTTATGAAAGCTTATGGAGTGTTAGCTTTCATAAGTCGAGGGACAGAGTTTAAGAGACGTGATGTAATGATGCAGCTCTATAAAACTCTAGTTAGGCCACACTTGGAGTACTGTGTCCAGTTCTGGTCGCCTCACTATAGGAAGGATGTGGAAGCATTGGAAAGAGTACAGGGGAGATTTACCAGGATGATGCCTGGTTTAGAGAGTATGGATTATGATCAGAGATTAAGGGAGCTAGTGCTTTACTCTTTGGAGAGAAGGAGGATGAGAGGAGATATGATAGAGGTATACAAGATATTAAGAGGAATAGACAGCGTGGACAGCCAGCGCCTCTTCCCCAGAGCACCACTGCTCAGTACAAGAGGACATGGCTTTAAGTTAAGGAAAGGGAAGTTCAAGGAAGGTTTTTCACTCAGAGAGTGGTTGGTGCATGGAATGCACTGCCTGAGTCAGTGGTGGAGGCAGATACACTAGTGAAGTTTAAGAGACTACTAGACAGGTATATGGAGGAATTTAAGGTGGGGGGTTATATGTGAGGCAGGATTTGAGGGTCAGCACAGCATTGTGGGCCGAAGGGCCTGTAATGTGCTGTACTGTTCTATGTTCTAAGAGACTCTTGGACAGTTACATGGATAGGAAATGCTTAGACTCTGGAGGAATGAGGGTAAGAGGGACTAGCTGGGATAGCTGGCATGGATGAGTTGGGCCGAAGGGTCTTTTTCGGTGCTGTATGACTCTGACTATTTACACTGGGGCATAGGTGACAATTCTAGATGTAATTATCTAGGGTGATTAAGGAGATGTAAGTTGGCCTTCAAGAGCTGCGATGTAATGCTATAGCCCAACAAAACGCTGGTTGGACCACACTTGGAGTATTTATTTATATAGAGGTACCTTCCAGCCCATCAAGTTGTGCTGCCCAGTAACCCACCTATTTAACCCCAGCCCCAATCACAGGGCAATTTACAGTGACCAATTAGCCTACTAACAGATACGCCTTTGAAATGTGGGAGGCCTGAAATGTCTCTTCATCTTCGCCCCCCCCCCCCCCCCATAGATGCTGCCTGACCTGCTGAGTTCCTCCGGCATTTTGAGTGTGTTGCTCAAGACTTGCAGCATCTGCAGAGTCTCTTCCGTTGAACCTGGAGGTGCGGGTCTTCAGGCTGCTGTACCTCCTGCCCGGTAGCAGCATTGAGAAGAGGGTATGGTCCAGATGGTGGGGATCCCTGATAAGGGATGTCACCTTAGAGACATCGCCTCCTGTCGATGTTCCTCGGCGGTGCGGTGAGCAGATTAGAACTGGCTGAGCCCCACCTCTCTCTGTAGCCTCAGTTGAAAAGCTAGTCGGAGCAGTAGCAGGTAGAATTTAATCTGGTCAAGTGTGTGATGATGCATTTTGTGACATTGCACATTTACAGTAAAAACACCGTGTTGTTGCTGATAACTGGACTCTGAAAACTCGCACTCATTCCTCAACCGCACTTTATTTTACTTGTGCACAGAGAGAACGGCGTGGCCCCTGTCGCCAAACTGTTCTGAGGCCAGGACAGAGTGTGACGGACATAGACTGTGCCTTTAAAAGGGAGAGAGAGAGACAGAGAGAAGCTAATTACAGTACTGCTGCCTGCTTCTGGGTTGCTATGGTGAGAGAGAGATGGAGTTATGTGATGGACAGTTCGATGTTTCCAGTTGCTCCGCAGCGTGTTTAATTAAGCAAGGGTCAGATGACTCTCACAGACACAGAGTGGAACTCTGGTTAAGGCGACCGGTCAATGAAAGGAAGCCAGTGACAGAGGAGTCACTGGGTGGAACTTTCAAGTGCCCACAAGGGTGGTTTCAGATTCAGATTCAGTTTATTGTCATTTAGAAACCACAAATGCAATGCAGTTAAAAAATGAGACAACGTTCCTCCACAATGATATCACAAAAGCACATGACAAAACAGACTACACCAGAAAATCCACATAATGTTTGGCAATCACCAAATCCAGAGTCCAGAGAGGCTGCTGTGTATTAATATCGCACTACCATCTTAGTGTGTTCCCCGGAAAGGAGCTCCAATCCCACCAGACAAAACAAGACCAAAAACTAAAGCTACAAGACCTGCACAAAACCACATAGTTACAACATATAGTTACAACAGTGCAAACAATAGCATAATTGATAAAAAAACAGACCATGGGCACAGTAAAAATAGTCCAAAGATGTTAAAAGACTATAAGTTCAAAAGAAACCACCACACAGTTTCCACAAGTCCTCAGGGTCCCCGATAGACTCGCCATCCCACGCAGGCGGCAGAAGGGAATACCCCCGCTATGGACTTCCAAGGTGCCGCCAGACTCAGCCTCACAGACGCAGCAGACAATGAAAGCTCCGTCAAACCCAGCCTTGCAGGCACAGCACACACTGAAAGCGACCTGATCGCAGCGGACTCCGAGTCCATCGAACCTCCGAGCCTCCGATCATCCCCTCCGGCACAGCTTCTCCGAGCACCATCCTCTGCCGAGCGTATTAAGCGTAAGCGTTTGCGGATCGATCAGGAGAATCGATCAGTGGCTATCACGGTGTGTCGAAGGGGTGATCCTGTGGAGGCTACCGGTGTGTCTACCCTTGCCTGTGAGTGGTAGTTCTCCCTCGAAGACGGTCCCCTTTGTGATAAGCTACGTTTGGCTAACTCGAGAGCGGATTCGGAGTCCGACGACAGAAGACCGACGGCACCTGTTAATTCGTTGTTCTCCTGTTGTGGATTTCACCTCGGCTTACAAACACCTCTCTCTCTCCCCACCAACTCGGTGCATTGAGCTTCCTTACATTACCATCGTAAAACTTTAAATCTTGCCACCCGAGCTTGAACAAGTTTGGGAATTGTATTTACACACACACACACATTTTATATATATATATTCATAACACTGATAACCTCGGATTTACCTGGTTGGAGTTACTATATTAAGTAGTTACTAATAAATAGTGGTTTTAACATCAGAACCAGACTCCAGGTGAGTTCTATTGCTGCTGGGTCATTTAAACCATTGCGTGTAAGTAACAAGAGAAATGCCATTTTTAATACAAAATTGATGAGCAATTACAGATATCGACCATTAATACGTATGTTCTGTTTTTTACAAGGCCGAGTTGCTAGCTCGGCACTCAACCCAGCATGGAAGGATTCAAACCCGGGACCACTTGCTGACGCCACTACACCAACGGCCAGCTTCAAGGTTAATTGGTCATGATGAAATGACCTGTTGATGAGCAATTAGCAGATAGGGATATGGGGAGAGGGCAGGAACAGGGTACTGATTGTGTATGATCAGCCGTGATCACAGTGAATGGCGGTGCTGGCTAGAAGGGCCGAATGGCCTACTCCCGCACCTACTGTCTATTGTCTAATTACAGATATCGACCATTAAAAAATATGTATTTTCAAATTCCTTACTGGCAAGATCCATCGCCATTCACGTTACAGGTTTTAAAAGTCAGTAGAGACCACAAGCTGACACCCGATGATACTTTGAAGTCAGTAAAGCAATTGTCCCTTTGTTAATGTGTGTGCCCTTCTCATCCTTCAAATATACTCCTACCCCATCTCCAGGAAGTGAAATAGCCTGCTAGGCTAAGGGAGGTTATGCTCTTCGAAGACCTTTCTAGCCTGGGCTTTTTGCACTCTATCTCCGATCCATCCTTGCCTAGCCACAGTGTTGATGTACAGGGGACCCTCGGGGGTCCAACTTCACAGCTCCTTGAAAGCGAAGACATATTGGATAAGGAAGCATTTGGCATGCTGGACTTCATAGGCTGAAGCACTGAGTGAGGTCGCATATTGCAGCTGGACAAACGGGGGTCAGACCACAGCCAGAGAATTATTTAAAGTTCTGGTCAACACACCACGAGAACGATGTGGTGGCATTAGAAAGTGCAGGGCCTCTACTCACTGGATTTCAGAAGAATGAAGGGTGACCTCATTGAAACCGGTGGAATGTTGAAAGGCCTCGATAGAGTGGAAGGTGGTGGGGGAGGGTAGGGGGCTCTAAGACCAGAGGAATAGAGGGATGTCCTTTTAGAATGGAGATGAGGAGGAATTTGTTTAGCCAGAGAGTGGTGAATCTGTGGAATTTGTTGCTACAGGAGGATGGAGGAAGAGTGGGGATGATGTAAGTAGTTGGGAGGTGGTGGGTGGATCCAAGTGAGAGAAGGAGGGAGAAGAATGATGTACAGAGGCCAAGTTATTGGGTATATTTAAGGCAGAGGTTGACAGATATGAAGGGATACAGGGAGAAGGCAGGAGATTGGGGCTGAGAAGGAAATGGATCAACCATGATGAAATGGTGAAGCAGACTCGATGGGCCAAATGGCCTAATTCTGCTCCTATAACTTATAGTGTAATGGACAAAATTTAGGTTATGTCCTGGAATAGAAGTATTCTCAACATATTAGTTTTTTTTCACTCCTGTAAACTTATCTAGTCTTTACTTATTAGGAGATGCTGGATAGATTGGGTTTACAGGCGTAAAAATAACAAATAGTTGCTGTTTTCCTGTCCCGGTACAGCCATGTAGATGGCATGGGCGAGAAAGCTCACCAGCACCTCTACTTCCTCAGGAGGCTAAAGAAATTTGGCGTGTCCCCGTTGATTCACCAATTACTACAGAAAGCATCCTGTCCATTTTTAACTTTGTACAGCTCTGCCTAGTTCACATCACCAGCCAGTCTTTGACCCTAATCAATTATTATTGACGCACCACAGAAGGCACCCTGTCCGGATGCGTCACAGCTCAGCCCGTGACCGCAAGGAACTCAGCATATCACAAACAAATGTACAGAAATATATTATCAAAGTACATGTGTGTCACCTGTACCACCTTGAAATCCATTTTCATACAGGCATTCACAGCAGAGCAGAGAAATCTATTTATTCATTGAGGTACAATGAGGAATAGGCCCTTCCAGCCCTTTGATCAGCAATCCCCCGATTTAACCTTCGCCTAATCACAGGACAATTTACAACGACCAACTAGCTTACCAACTGGTACGTCTTTGCACTGTGGCGGGAAACCGGAGCACCCGGAGGAAATCCAACATGGTCACAGGGCAAACGTGCAATCTCCCCACAGGCAGTAACAGGAACTGAACCCAGGTCGCTGGTACTGTAAAGCGTTGTGCTAACCACTACGCTACCGTCCCACACTTAAATATTTAGGAACAAAATAGGATCGGTGAAAACGAAGACTGACGAACAACCAATGTGCGAAAGAAGACAAACTGCGCCAATAAAAAAGACAATACTGAGGACGAGTTGTACAGTCTTAGCACATCACGGAAACCAGACTCCCCTCCGTGGGCTCTGTCTACACTTTTCACCACCTCAGTAAAGCAGCCAGCATAATCAAAGACCCCACCCACCCCGGACATTCCCTCTTCTCCTCTCTTCCACTGATAACCGTGACAATAATCAACCAGTCCAGTGGATTCTGATTAATTGGGACTTTGGTTAAACGTGGCAGCCAGCTCTTAAAGAAATAAAACTAATAGCTCTTCCCACCCTGTCACTAGTAAAGATACCACCCCCTTCTCTCAGTTCCTCCATCTCTGCCGTATCTGCTCTCAGGATGAGGCTTTCATTCCCGAACTAATGAGATGTCCTCTTTCTTCAAAGGAAGGGGCTTCCTTTCCTCCACCATCGACCCCGCCCTCACCCATCCCTTTCATTTCTTGCATGTCCACCCTCACCCCATCCTCCCGCTACCCCACCAGGGATAGGGCTCCTCCTGTCCTCACCTACCAGCCCACCAGCCTCCGCGTCCAGCACGTAATTCTCCGTAACTTCTGCCATCTTCGATAGGGTCCCATCACCAAGCTCATCTTTCTCTCCTCCTCATTTTCCACTTTCCTAGGCAACTCCCTTGTCCATCCATCCCTCCCCTCTGATCACCCCCCCCCCCGGTACTTAGTGGAACAAGTGTTACACCTGCCTCTACACCTCCTCCGTTGCTATCATTCAGGGCCCTTAACAGTCCTTTCAGGTGTGGTGACACTTCACCTGTGAGTTTGTTGGGGTCATATACTGTGTCTGGTGCTCCCGGTGTGGTCTCTTGTGTATCGGTGAGACCTGATGTAGACTGGGAGACACCTCGCCAAGCACCATTAAAAACAGGATCTCCTGGTGGCCAAACAATACACACAGCAGGCCAGGCAGCATCTATAGGAAGAAGCACTATAGAAGAAGTCCTGACGAAGGCTCTCAGCCCGAAACGTCGACAATGCCTGGCCTGATGTGTTCCACCAGCATTTTGTGTGTGTGTTGTTTGAATTTCCAGCATCTGCAGATTTCCTCGTGTGTGATCTCCCGGTGGCCACCCATTTCTGTTCTGCTTCCCATTCCCATTCCGACACGTCAGTGCATGGCCTACTCTATTGTTGCGATGAGGTCACATTCAGGTTGGAGGAACAACACCTTGTATTCCATCTGGGTAGCTTCCAACCTGATGGCATGAACATTAATTTCTCAAACTTCCAGTAAATACCCCCCCCCCTTCACCATTCCCATTTCTCTCTCTCTCACCTTATCTCTTTACGTACCCATCACCACCTGCTCCTTCCCTTTCTTCCATGAAGATTCTCCCTTATCCAGTCCTTGATCTCTTTCACCAATCAACTTCCCAGCTCTTTACCCCTCCCCCTATCACCTACCCCATTGTACTTCTTGCCCCACTTCCCCCACCTTCTTGCCCTGACTTCTCATCTTTTTTTTCCAGAACTGATGAAGGGTCTCAGCTCAAAACGTCAACTGTTTATTCTCCTCCATAGAAGCCGCCTGGCCTGCTGAGTTACTCCAGTATTTTGCGTGTGTTGTTTGGATTCACTTTGTTTATTTGGGTCGCTGTGCCGCCTAATTACGACAGGAGACTGTTGCCAAACCATTTCCAGCAAGTGTCGTTTGCGTGTATGTCGTGTGGCTGTTAGACACGACACTGTTTTAAATAGCAGCACACACAAAATGCTGGAGGAAATGAGCAGGTCAGGCAGCATCTATGAAAACTATCAAACAGTTGACATGTCGGGCTGAAACCTTTCTTCAGAACTGGAAAGGAAGGGAAAAGGTGTCAGAATAGAAAGGCGAGTTGGAGGGGAAGGAGGCTAGTTGGAAGGTTATAGGTGAAGCCAGGTGGGTGGGAAAGGTCAAGGGCTGGAGAGGAAGGAATCTGGTAGGAGAGAGTGAACCACAGGAGAAAGGTGAAGGAGGAGGGGCTCTAGGGGGAGGTGACAGGCAGGTTAAATATCATCAGTTGCTTATGTTTGTATTAAAAAGACTGATTTTGTCACTAATAGTTGGCGAGAAATAAGTAATAAGACAATTCATAACTGTTCCTCTCATTGTGGTTTCAAGCAATCGAGCTTGAAAATACATGAAATGGCTGGCAGTGTGATGCACCATCAATAACTCTCTCTGAGACGTGAAGGCGAGATAGCGGCGTTTATTGACTGGAAGAAAGACCAAGCAGTAGTTGACCACGATACTACATCCTGGAGACTGAGGGCCGGGCTCAGGCCTCAATCACCTTTATACCGGGGTCTGTGGGAGGAGCCACGGTCAGTGGGAGGGGACACAGGAGCAGTCAGCGGGGGGCGTGTCCAGACAGGTATATGTAGTTCACCACAGAGTGCAATTAAACAATTTCACTACCTCAACAAGTTAGTAACTATGAAGCTACCGACAACCATCCTGAAGGTTTCAGTGATAATGGAGATTTGGAGGATGCAATTGTCGACAGCATTGTATGAAGGCAGTGCACTATCCGCGCTAGGTGTCTGCACTGGTTTTGTTCATCGTGATGGAATCTTAAGTATTATTCATTACGGACTGCGCCTTTAAGAATCATGCCTGTAAGAGAGAGAGAGAGAGAGGTACAACGCAGGCAGCTTGCTGCAGAGAGAGAGCGAAAGACAGGGGAGGAGCTACATGATGAACAGCTGGTGTTCAGCACACCGGTATCTAAACAAGCCTGACTCTCTCTTTCGCAGGACACGCAGACGTACGAAGGCCAGTGGCGGAATTGCCACTGAACTTTCAAGTGCCCACAAGGGTGGGGCTGGGGACCGATTAAGAGGAATCGAATCGTTCCGTGACTATCAGTGCGTGTAAGGGTGACCCTGTAGAATCTACCAGTGTGTCTAACCCTTGCCTGGGTTGATAGATTATGACTTGAAGACAGTGTTCTTAAGTTGGTCACGGTTGGCTAACTTGGAAGATTTGGAGAACATCGAGGAGGATCGGCGACACCTGTTTACTGGGATTACAAATCTCTCTCTCTATCACTTCATTCCCGTGCCTGAACTTCCTTACCATACCATCGTAAGACTATATCACTTACCACCTGAGCTTGAACGAGTTTGGGGATTTATATATTTACACCTACATGTGTGCATCAACCGTTAATTCTTGATTTCCCTGGTTTAAGTTACTGTGTGACGTAGTTACTAATAAAATAGTGTTTTGTTAACTGCAAAACCGGACTCCCAAGTTTGTTCAATTGCTGCTGATATTTTTGCAGGGTTGCGTGTACGTGACATCATTTACAGTCAATCAGAAGAACAGGAAATGCCTCATTACACTGGATGAAATCCTCTGTTGATAACAATCAGGAACTAATACACAGTTTTATAGTACTGTAAAGGTATCAGTAGTTTTTTCCTGCATTTCATTTAAATTCGTAATCTGTGAACCAGTTAAACAGTAGTTTGTATTTTTTATACCTTTTTAACTATGTCCATGAAACTTTGGCTAATTGGGGCAGCCGCTTAATTGGGCCAAAGTGTACTGGTTCCTTCTCACTGGAGTGTAAGAGCTGAGAGGTGACCTTATATAGAGGGTTATAAAATTATTAGCGACAAAGATAGTGTAGATAGTTAGAATCTAAGTTAATAATTTTATTTAGAAATAAGGCATGGAACAGGCCCTTCTGGCCCAACAAGCTGCAGCACCCAGCAAACTCACCGACTTAACCTTAGCGTAAGCACTGGACAATTTACAGTGACTAATTAACCAACTAACCGGTACCTATTTAGACTGTGGGAGGAAACCAGAGCACCCAGAGGAAACCCAAGAAGGACATACAAACTTCTTACAGGTGGGGTCAAACTCCAATGCCCCAAGCTACAATATTGTGGCACCACGTTTTCTCATGGGGGGAGTCTAGAACTAGAGGGCACGGGTTTAAGGCGAGAGGGAAGAATTATAAAGAAGTTACGAGGGCAGATTTTCCATTCAGAGGTCGTTGGTGATCTGGGACAAGCTCCCACTGTTGATGGCCGAGACTGATGGAATTACAGTGCTTAAATGACAATTGAACAGGAATCGAGGGAGACGGGCCAGAAAGATTCAAAGTACATTTACTATCAAAGTATGTATGCAGTATACAACCCTGAGAATCACCTTCTCCACAGACAGCCACAAAACAAAGAAAACCTTGGAGACCGTTCAAGAAAAACATCAACCACCCCCTCCCCATGTGCAAAAAATAGTCATGCTTATTGTCATTTAACCGTATACATATATAACCATAAATGTATATAGAAATGAGACACCGTTTCTCTAAACCAGAGTGTAAAACACAGTAGTACACACAACACACAGTAACTTATGAAGGTAAGGATAAATAACTCATAAATAAATAAATCACACACAAATAACGAACTAAAGTTCATTAGTATGAAATATTGTCAGGTTCTGAACAGACTTTCCGGTGACACTTCGAATGCGACGCGGCGGGGAGTTCAGAAGCCTGACGGCCTGAGGGAAGAAACTGTTTCCCATCCTGACCGTTCCTGTCTTTATGCATCGGAGTCTCCTGCCTGATGGTAGAAAGTCAGAGAGGATGCCGGATGGACGGGTGGGTCCTCGATAATGCTAAGGGCCCTGCGTACACAGCGCTCCTGATAAACGTCCCCGATGGACGGTAGGGAGACCCCTATGATTCTCTCAGCTGTTCTCATAGTCCTTTGTCAGGACTTACGGTCCGAAGCTCGGCTGCTCCCAGACCAGATGGAGATGCAACTTGTCAGGATGTTCTCAATGGTGCTCCTGTAAAAAGCAGTTAAGATGGGTGGGGTCGACCCTTGCTTGCCTCAATCTTCGTAGGATGTGGAGGCACTGCTGTGCCTTCTCGTTCAGGGAGGTGACTGGGCGAGGCGATGTGAACTCCCAGGAACATGGTGCACGTAACTCTCTCTATTGAGAGAGAGCCAGGTATTCACAGAGGGGAATGGTTTGTCTGCACTTTCCTGAAGTCCTCAATGATTTCCTTTGTCTTCTCCACGTTCAGGCTTAGGTTGGTCATCTCACACCACTCCACTTCCCCTCTACACTCCATCTCATCATCGTTAGTGGCCAACCACTACATGTATCATCCACAAACTTGACGTTTGAGCTGGACCCTGCGACATAGTCATGCGTCAGCAGCGCAAACAACAGCGGGCTGAGCACACAGCCTTGGGGAGCGCCAGTGCTGAGCGTAATGGGACATGTCGCTGCCCACACGGACTGACTGTGGCCTCACTATCAGGATGTCCAGTATCCAATAGCAAAGGGAGGTGTTGAGACCCAGCAGGCCACCCCAATTCAAAGTCGGCCAAAATAATACAAAAGGATAAAGGAGTGGATGGAAACCAGGAAACACATCATGATGTGAACTACAGTCTGATCCACAAGCGTCAATTAAACCTTGCTCCGGCATCATCCTCTGAGAGCATCGAGGAGAGAGGGGGGGATCATTCAAACGCAGAGACCTTCCTTCAGGAGCAGATTTGAGCAAGGGGGGGAGAGAGAGAGACCGCCACTCATAGATACCTTCCTCCAACAGCAGCAAACAAGAGGCGGGTAGACGGCATTGAACGCTCGCTCACCTCGATGTTTTCAGTCTTCCCCAGCGTTTCAGTTGGTGAGAAGTGGAGTCGATCATGGTCTCCAAGCTTCTTGGCCTCGAGGAGGACCAATTGAGGCAACTGGGATAATCAGCATGGGCGAGCTAGGCCAAAGGGTCTCTTACTGTTTAGTATAACTTTGATGCTGCTGGAACTGTTGAACGATTTGCCATTTTATTTTATTTTTTATTTCAGAGCCATATAAATTTCTCCATTGAATTGTTGCAAAAAAGTTTACATTCAGCCTATCCCTGTCACAGAAAGCTACCAAACCCAAAGACACCTTTTCCCCAATTAACGTGGCATCTATTATAAAATATTGAAAGTTAGTAGTTCATTTAAGGTACAATTTCAGAAAATTGACTGTCAAGGTTGTTCATGAACGTCTTGGACCTGGGAACGAGTTACTGAAGAATGGATGTTGTTGGAAGTCCTCCCATCCTCTAGAGGCGCCGATCTCGGAGGTTTCCATCATCAACTGTCCAATGAAAACGCGAGTATCTTTGTAAGCCGGTGAGTGGTTGGGGGGGTTGTTGCCTCGCTTCCGCGTGATTGGGTGGTTAGGGGATTTTATCCCGCCTTCCACGTCGATTGGCTATCTTGCACATGATCTGCACGCTGATTGGCCTAATAGGTTTTACAGTCCTGAGGAAGGGGTTCGGCCCGAAACATCCATGGGTGCTGCTGGGCCTGCTGAGTTCCCCCAGCATTTTGTGTGTGCTGCGATAGAGTGTCGATGTTGCACACCAATTCGTTGAAATTGCCTGCAGACTGATTGGCTAGAGGACCGAAGTGCTGCAGAAGGATTGGCTGGAAGACCGGCGTGCTGCGGACTGATTGGGTGGAGCCCCGAGTGCTGCTGACTAATTGGCTCTAGTACGACTGTGCTGCAGAAGGATTGGCTGGAGGACCTCAGCGCCGCAGACGGATTGGCTGGAGGACCAATAGTAAGGGGGAGGAGGAACTGTACGCGCGGGAGAATCAGAGTGCTCTCTGCGGGGTCACGTTTGGAGCTGATTAAAAGTAAATGAGCTTTACTTGGAGCTGAGGTAAACAAAGCCGCGGAGATGCCGATAGAAGCGAATAAAATAGCCGAGGAGCTGGAAACTTTCGACGTGACCGTTGAAGATGACAGCTTGCTGGAGAAACGTGAGTCTGAGTACGGACGTGATAAGAAATGATAGCAGAGACTGGACAGGCCGTGGTTCTCTTCAAATCAGTTTGTGAAATTCAATAGGGGTAGATCATATGGGAGGAGAGTAAGGAAAGCGACTCCATTTATCCCTGAGAATGGAAAGCAGAGTGGTGAACAAGGCATCTAGCTTGCTTGCATTCATTGGCCAGGGTACAGGATACAGAATACAAGTCTTGGGGCGGTCTATTGCAACTTTTCACGACGCTGGATGCCGCAATAAAGTAATTTCTCGGGGACCAAGGTGCAAAACGGTACATGGATCACACACAGCACATAAAATAATATCAACACAGTCATTAGACCGGTAGGAAGATGACCAAGTGAGAGACTGCCGATGCCGGAATCCGGAGCAACAGGTTCCGCTGGAGGAACTCAGCGGGTCGGGCAGCAAAGGGTACTTCCTGCAGATGCTACCTTCCAGCTTTTTCTGGGTTGTCAGGAAAATGACGTCTGCTTTCAAAGAAAGAGAATCTAATTTATTATCAGTGACTTTTCTGACATGAAATTTGTTCTTTCATGGCAGCAGTACAGTGCAAAGACAAAAAATTATTAATTACAAAAATGGGGAAATAAACCATGCAATTAAAATTAGTATTCATGGGTTAATGGACGTTTCAGAAATCTGATAGTGAAGGGGAAAGAAGTTGTTCCTTCTATGTTATGTTGAAACAGCAATGCCCTTGAATGAAAAATCTTACAAGAAGTAGAGGATTTGGCCCAGTGCATAACGGGTTAAGCCCTCCCCACCACTGAGCACATCTACATGAAACAGAGCTGCAGGAAAGCAGCATCCATTGTCAGGGACCCCCACCACCCAGGACATGCTCTCTTCCCGATGCTGCCATTGGGCAGGAGGTACAGGAGCCTCAGGGCCCACACCACCAGGTTCAGAATCAATTATTACTTTTCTTTATTGTCACCAGACAATTGATACCAGAGCGTACAATCATCACAGTGATATTTATTTCTGTGCTTCGCGCTCCCTGAAGTACAAATCGAAGTAAATATAATAAAAATTTAAATTATAAATCATAATTAGAAAATAGAAAAGGGAAAGTAAGGTAGTGCAAGTCAGGTCCGGATATTTGGAAGGTACGGCCCAGATCCGGGTCAGGATCTGTTCAGCAGTCGTATCACAGTTGGAAAGAAGCTGTTCCCAAATCTGGCCGTACAAACCTTCAAGCTCCTGAACCTTCTCCCGGAGGGAAGGGGGACAAAAAGTGTGTTGGCTGGGTGGGTCGTGTCCTTGATTATCCTGGCAGCACTGCTCCGACAGCGTGCGGTGTAAAGTGAGTCCAAGGATGGAAGTTTGGTTTGTGTGATGTGCTAGGCTATGTTCACGATCTTCTGCAGCTTCTTCCGGTCTTGGACAGGACAGCTTCCATACCAGGTTGTGATGCACCCTAGAAGAATGCTTTCTACGGTGCATCTATAAAAATTAGTGAGGGTTTTAGGGGACAGGCCAAATTTCTTCAGCTTTCTCAGGAAGTAAAGGCGCTGGTGGGCCTTCTTGGCAGTGGACTCTGCTTGGTTAGACCAAGTCAGGTCATTTGTGATATTCACCCCAAGGAACTTAAAGCTTTTGACCCGTTCCACGTGCGCATCACCGATGTAGATGGGGTCGTGCGGTCCGCTACTCCTGAAGTCAACAACCAATTCCTTCGTCTTGCTGACCTTCAACCATCAGGAGTGGGTACAGCCTCAGGGCAGCGGAGGTTTGAGATCAGAGTTTTCCTTCTAGGTGAGCTGCCAATTGTGGCTGATGAGCCCCATCTGCCCGAAGCGACTGGTTTTGAGGTGCCAGTAACCCGCCTTTGCCCCTTCTCCCGTCAGTCGAAACAGTTACTTCGGGCTTAGTAGCTAAGCCACAGGAGTAGGCCAGGAGCTGGACTTGGTTGTCAGAGGCTGTTTGAGATGCACGTCATTAGGAGCATTTAATAGGTGGTGGGAACTTGTCCCCTTTACCACCCCCACCCCCACCCCACCAGTTATGACATCGTTGTCATGGGAGCGCCATTACTAACACAGGCAATGGAGTCTGAATGAGCTTTATTATTTCCGACAAATGTCACGAAATTTGTTCTTTTGCAACACTAGTACACTAAAAAAATTGCTACAAGTTACAATAAAAATATTTTTATAAAGTGGTGCAAAAAGAGAGCAGAATAGTGAGGGGGTGTTCGTTTAGAAATCTGATGGAGGAAAAGAAGCTGTTCCAAAAATACTGAGTGTGTGTCTTCAGACTTCCGTACCTCCTCCCTGATGAGAAGAGGGATGTCCTGGATGTTGGAGGTTCTTGCTGACGGATGCTGCCTTCTTGAGGCATCGCCTTTTGAGGATGCCCTCAACAGTGGGGGGGGGGGAGGAGCTGGCTGACCCTTTATCCGATTCTGTGCACTGGAGCCTCCAGTAATGCAACCAGAATGCTCGCCGCCATAGAGCGAACGCCGGGGTCTCCCTCCCACGTTTGTGACGTTTACTGGGAACATGGCAGATGAAGGGCCCAAAATTGTGTTGAGGATCCCCACCACCCATCCCACAAACTCTTCCAGCTGCTGCCATCGGGAAGGGGGTACAGGAGCACCAGGACTGGGACTGTCAGGCAGGGTAACAACTTGTTCCCTCAGGCTGTGAGACTAACGAATACCCTACCTCCACTGAGGTCCCGTCACCAGGGCAGTGAGCTGTGGACTGTGCACTGAATACGCTTAGAGTAATATTTTATTCACTTATTTGTGGAAATATTTTGGTTTATGGTGTATGTTTTGTGGGTGCACTGTGACCGTTGTTTCGTTTGGTTATATACTTGTCCAGTCAGTCAGATGACTGTCAGCTTGAACTTGTGTATTTATAGAAACTTGTAAGCATCTTCGCCAACATACCAGATCCCCTCAAGCTCCTAATGAAGTATTCAAGGTTCAGTCTTGTTAATGTCATTTCCAGTAGATGAGTGTAGAGGAGAATGAAATAATTGTTACTCCGGATCCGATCCAGTGCAAAAACAAAACACAATAGCACGATAAGCATCACAATAATATAAAGACATAAGATAACTTGTATACGTAAATTGATTGTATGCCCATAGAGTGAGACATGGCAAAGGAGTGCCTATACATAAGGTGACTCTGACAGGAATCAGAATCGGGATTAATATCACTGCCATGCGTCGTGAAATTTGTTTTCTTTGTGATAGCAGTGCCAAGCAATTCATAGTAGTAGAGAAAAACCTACTACAGAAAGAATATACATTAAATGGTTAAATAAGTAGTGAGGTAGTGTTCGTGGGTTCAATGTCCGTTCAGAAATCGGATGGCAGAGGGGAAGAAGCTGTTCCTGAATCGTTGATTCACCACAGGCTCATGCAGGCTCCTGTACCTCCTCCCTAGTGGTAGCAATGAGAAGAGGGCATCATGTCCTGAGGCATCGCTCCCTGAAGATGCCCTGGATACTCCAGAGATTGGTGCCCATGATGGAGCTGACTGAGTTTACAACTCTCTGCAGTTTGTTTTGAGTCGAGAGAGGAGAATGTCCTGGGATGGTAGGGGTCTTTGATTGCACTGGCTGCAGTAAAGCAGAGAGAAGGTATAATTTCAGAAAATTGACTGTCATAACTGTGTGTATGATGTCTGTTTATCTTTTTAATCTATTTATCTGTCTAGGGTGCCTAAGGCTTTTGCAAAGTTCTGTAGTAATTTTACGTATCTCACTGTACTGCTGTCGCAAAAAGAAACAAATCTCTCGACATCTGAGAGTGATGATAAACCTGATTCTGATACGGGTCTCTGCTGTGGACTGAGAGTGGGAAGAGGGCAGGGAGACGGGAATCACGGTTGGGAAAAGGGGAAGGGAGAGGGGAGGGAGTGGGAAGCACAACAGAGTTCATCAAATTAGTTTATTTTGCGGCTGGACCACCGAGGTGAGAGACGGAGGAGGAGGAGGACACCGAGAGGGTGGTGGTGGACACGTGAGGAGAGCAGTGGTGAGAGGGGAGCCGGAATGGGGGAAAGTAAAAAGAGAGAAGGGGGAGGAGAGGAGAAATTACCGGAGGTTGTTGAGATTGATCGTGCCGTCAGGGTGGAGGCTACCCAGACGGAACATGAGGTGTGGCTCCTCCAGCCCGAGGGTGGCCTCATCAGGCCTGTAGAGGAGGCCTCGGACCGACGAGCCGGAATGGGTTGTGGAATTTAAATGGGTGACCACCGGGAAATCCTGCCCTTTGCGGTGGGTTTGATGTTGAATTGAACCGATGTTATTGCTGTCAGGTGGGAGGCTACCTGCATCAGGACAGGAATGAAGGTTAACACTGGACGACAAACTTTCTCGGAAGTGTTACTTGCTCAGAAATAACTTTTGTTTATGATCGACCGCTTGGAGCTGAGCGCAGATGTAATTTCAGGCTACTTGTGCCACGTAGGAATTTGGAGAAATAAGAAATTAACTTGCATTGAAATAAACTGGCCCGCTGCGTTCCACCAGCACTTTGTGTGTGTTGCTTGAATTGAATTATTAAGCTTTTAATTGCACGATGGTGCCGACACTTTGCAGTGGTTCAGCTAAGCTGAAAATGTTTTGTCGATGATTTTCATTTGTCTGAGGCTTCCCGCTTAAGTGTCCGACACTAATCAGCCGGCGTTGATGGATTCCAGTTGCCCTGATACAGTTTCTCCATGACCGCAATGTCCCGGTGAAACCTTTCACCGTGCTCGTCACTGACAGCGCCAAGATCTGCGGGGAAGAAGTCTAAATGGGAATGCAGGAAATGAACGTTTAATCACAAACCAGAGAAAATCTGCAGACGCTGGAAATCCAAGCAACACGCTCAAAATGCTCCAGGAGCTTGGAAGGCCGGGCAGCATCTATGGAAAAGAATAAACGGTCAACATTTTGGGCCGAGACCCTTCATCGGGACTGAATCTTTAGTGACATGTTGACTTCATGGTTTTGTGTGCTCAAAGCATGTTGCCAACCAGCTCCGCGTAGTTTGAGCTCTGGTAGTTGCCAAGAAAAAAATGTTTCCAAAAAAATGGTGCATAGTTCCCTGAAGGTGGAATCTCATGTGGATAGGGTAGTGAAGAAAGCTTTTGGTATGCTGGCCTTTATAAATCAGAGCATTGAGTATAGGAGTTGGGATGTAATGTTAAAATTGTACAAGACACTGGTGAGGTCGAATTTGGAGTATTGTGTACAGCTCTGGTCACCGAATTGTAGGAAAGATGTCAACAAAATAGAGAGAGTACAGAGGAGATTTACTAGAATGTTACCTGGGTTTCAGCACCTAAGTTACAGAGAGAGGCTGAACAAGTTAGGTCTTTATTCTTTGGAGCGTAGAAGGTTGAGGGGGTCTTGACAGAGGTATTTAAAATTATGAGGGGGATAGATAGAGTTGACGTGGATAGGCCTTTTCCATTGGGAGTTGGGGAGATTCAAGCAAGAGGACATGAGTTGAGAGTTAAGGGGCAAAAGTTTAGGGGTAACACGAGGGGGAACTTCTTTACTCAGAGAGTGGTAGCTGTGTGGAACAAGCTTCCAGTCGAAGTGGTAGAAGTAGGTTCGGTATTGTCATTTAAAGTAAAATTGGATAGGTATATGGACAGGAAAGGAATGGAGGGTTACGGGCTGAGTGCAGGTCGATGGGACTAGGTGAGAGTAAGCGTTCGGCACGGACTAGAAGGGCCAAGATGGCCTGTTTCCGTGCTGTAATTGTTATGTGGATATAACATCTTTGAATGCCTCCCATGTGATTTTCTCCGGTCCCACTAGAAGCTCTTCGAATGGCCTGTCATTGATGACTTGTTTGATTTGTGGACCAACAAAAAATGCCTTCCTTAATCTTGGCATCAGTTAATCTGACTTGAGCCATGAATTGAAATAACAAATGTAGGCGATTTTTTTAAAAAATGATGCGTGATCTGGAAGTTTCATGGTGATTTTCATGATCAGCAGCCCAAAATCCATAAGGTACACACAAAAGTATTCAGGAAGCAAAATCTTTGTTGGCCAGTGTTATCGCTGAGTCTGTGTTTTCTAGAAGGTTCACTGGCTGTTTTATAAGTCAGCTGTTATCACTGGGATGTTATTTCTGGTCTGAGTGTGAGATGGTCACAACTTTTTCAATGGTTCCATTTGATATCAGAATTGTTCGGGATACAACCCGAAAATGTTACTCTCCGCAGACATGCGTGAAACTGAAGAAAAGCCCCAAAGGATGGATGATGGGAAAGCTTTAGAGCCCTAAAGCCCCCCTCCCCCTCCCACACACAAGCAGCAGCAAAATATCAACACTCCCCCCTCCTGCCTCAGCAAAAAGCATCAGCCCCCCCCCACCACCACTACCCGCCATGCAAGGGATAGCAGGCCCCGAAGAGACTGTGATCCAGAGTTCATCAAACCCACTGATACATCCCCCCACCCCCAGCAGTTTGACCTGCCACAGGCTCTCTCCCTCCATCATGAGGGAGGGGAAGATATTGCCCCTGCCTCAACGATGTTACAATCTGCAGCTTCGCTTATTCCGACAGCGGCGTACTCTGCTGTCTCTGCGTTCCGATCTTCAGTCGGCGGCGCTGGCGAGGAGCCGAGGGTGCGTGTCTCCCTGGTGATACCGAAGACGCCGGGGCCGCTCGGCGAGCCCTGAGAGCGGGAACCCGCCGCCGTTTGAGTGCTCGCTGGAGATCACAGACTCCGACTTCTGTTTCGTCCCTCCTTTGTTCGGACTTTCTTCTCGCGACACTTAATAATTGGCCGTGACCATGAACTCTTTGCCTCTTCCTTGACTTTGTGAGAGCCTCTGGAGCAGCATCACCTGATCCAAGAGTCAGCGAGCGGTCACACTAAAGAATTCTGGTGAAGTGAGTTGTAGTGAGGATAATGTTACAGAATCAGGTTTATTAACACCCGCAGGTGTCATGAAATGTGTTCTCTTCGCAGCAGCTGTATATCGCAATACGTAACGATAGAAAAAATCTGAATTACTGTCATTTTACTTGTATATATTTTATGATGTATTTGTGTGTGTGTGTGTATAGTATGTATCTATTATATATTTTTTGACCTTTTTAATAGTTAAGTAAGTCATGCAAAAAATAGAAATAAAAGGCAGTGAGGTAGTGTTCGTGGGTTCGATGTCCATTCAGAAATCGGACAGCAGAGGGGAAGAAGCTGTCCCTGAATCGTTGAGTGTGTGTCTTCAGGCTCCTGTACCTCCTCCCTGATGGCAGAGGGGAGGAAGCTGTTCCTGAATCGCTGAGTGTGTGTCTTCAGGCTCCTGTACCTCCTCCCTGATGGCAGAGGGGAAGAAGCAGTTCCTGAATCGCTGAGTGTGTGTCTTCAGGCTCCTGTACCCCCTCCCTGATGGCAGAGGGGAAGAAGCAGTTCCTGAATCGCTGAGTGTGTGTCTTCAGGCTCCTGTACCTCCTCCCTGATGGCAGAGGGGAAGAAGCTGTTCCTGAATCGCTGAGTGTGTGTCTTCAGGCTCCTGTACCTCCTCCCTGATGGCAGAGGGGAAGAAGCTGTTCCTGAATCACTGAGTGTGTGTCTTCAGGCTCCTGTACCTCCTCCCTGATGGCAGAGGGGAAGAAGCTGTTCCTGAATTGCTGAGTGTGTGTCTTCAGGCTCCTGTACCTCCTCCCTGATGGCAGAGGGGAAGAAGCTGTTCCCGAATCGTTGAGTGTGTGTCTCCAGGCTCCTGTACCTCCTCCCTGATGGCAGAGGGGAAGAAGCTGTTCCTGAATCGCTGAGTGTGTGTCTTCAGGCTCCTGTACCTCCTCCCTGATGGCAGAGGAGAAGAAGCTGTTCCTGAATCGCTGAGTGTGTGTCTTCAGGCTCCTGTACCCCCTCCCTGATGGCAGAGGGGAAGAAGCAGTTCCTGAATCGCTGAGTGTGTGTCTTCAGGCTCCTGTACCTCCTCCCTGATGGCAGAGGGGAAGAAGCTGTTCCTGAATCGCTGAGTGTGTGTCTCCGGGCTCCTGTACCTCCTCCCTGATGGTATCAGTGAGAAGAGGGCACGTCCTGGGTGGTGGGGTCCTTAATGATGGATGCCGCCTTTTTGAGGCACCGCTCCTCGAAGATGTCCTGGACACTACAGAGGCTGGTGCCCATGAAGGAGCTGACTGAGTTTACAACTCTCTGCAACTTATTTCAACCCTGTGCAGTAGCCCCCCACCACCACCCCCATACGAGACGGTGATGCAGCCAGTCAGAATGCTCTCCACCGTACACCTGTAGAAATTTGCAAGTGTTTATTTCACAACTTTATTTTGCTCCTTGAAGATCTCCTGGATTTCTACATATAACCTGTAATTAACTATTTAAACGAACAAGAATGCTTAATCTGCCAAGATGACTCAAGTATTATTGAAATACTACACAACAGCTCGATTCAGACAACTTTGTATAATTGATTTATTTTGAATCTGTATCAGATTTAATATCACCGGCATATGTCATGAAATTTGTTGTTTCTGCGGCAGCAGTACAATGCAATACAGGATATTATAGAAATAAATCTGTGACTTACGGTAAGTATATATTTAATTAAATAAGCAGTGCAAAACAGAAACAAAGACTACTGAGGTGGTATTCACGGGTTCGATGTCCATTTAGGAATCAGATGGCAGAGGGGAAGAAGCTGTTCCTGAATCGTTGAGTGTGTGTCTTCGGGCTCCTGTACCTCCTCCCTGATGGCAGAGGGGAAGAAGCTGTTCCTGAATCGCTGAGTGTGTGTCTTCGGGCTCCTGTACCTCCTCCCTGATGGCAGAGGGGAAGAAGCTGTTCCTGAATCGTTGAGTGTGTGTCTTCGGGCTCCTGTACCCCCTCCCTGATGGTAGCAATGAGAACAAGTCACGACCTGGGTGAGGGGCGACCTTAATGCTGCCTTTCTGAGGCATCGCTCCTTGAAGTTGTCCTGGGTATCACAGAGGCTGGTGCCCGTGATGGAGCTGACTGAGTTTACAACTCTCTGCAGCTTATTTTGATTCTGTTCAGAAGCCCCTCCCCGATAGCAGGCAGTGATGCAGCCAGTCAGAATTCCCTCCACGTACATCGGCAGGAGCGCAGAATGATTGTCGCACATTTTCTCATTCCTGATTGTTTTTCTCTCCCTTTTCTGTGAACGTGCAGTGGTGAACTTCTGCAGCAGGTACCGCTTGAAGGAAGAAGGGATTGTGAACGAATGGATTGCGTTCAGCAGCACGCGGTTCGGGATTCCCCTGACAGACGACAACCTGGACGTCTTTGAGAGCGAGGTAATTCGGTTAAACCTTACACGTCCTTGGGGCTGTGCGAGTGCTCACGGTATCGAGTCCACACGAAACGCTGGAGGAGGTAGTCAGCGGAACAGGCTCGATCCTCGGTGGCGGCAATGGCACCGTAGCGGTTAGAGTGACACTGTTACAACGCCAGCGACCTGGGTTTCGATCGCCGCCACTGTCTGTTAGGGGTCTGCGCAGTCTCCCCGTGACCGCGTGGGTTTCCTCAGCGCGATCCGGTTTCCGATCACGTATGGGATACGATTCGCGAGTTGTGGGCGTCGGAAACACGCCTGTGGACTGGGTTGGTTGTTGGCGCAGGCGATGCTTATTGATATATGTGAGACAAATAAGGTGAATCTTTAAACTTTAAAAATCGGTTCTTCTCTCCTCTGGTGTTGCCCATTCTCAGAAAGTGTTTTTGTCTTTGGCAGGTGCTTGTCAAAAAAGTCCATAAGATGGGTCCAGCAACAGGAAAACGAAACTTCCGGGCACCAATACAGGACCTGAACTCACTTGAAGATCTGTATCCTTTTAAACCAAATATAAAGCGTGATTAGACATTGGCTCAATGGGAGAAGTCAGAGAGTGGTAGTGGAGGATTGCTACTCTGAGTGGAGGCCTGTGACTAGTGGTTTGCCACAGGGATCAGTGCTGGGTCCATTGTTATTTGTCATCTATATCAATGATCTGGATGATAATGTGGCAAATTGGATCAGCAAATTTGCTGATGATACAAAGATTGGAGGTGTAGTGGACAGTGAGGAAGGTTTTCAAAGCTTGCAGAGGGATTTGGACCAGCTGGAGGAATGGGCTGAAAAATGGCAGATGGAGTTTAATGCGGACAAGTGTGAGGTATTGCACTTCGGAAGGTCAAACCAAGGTAGAACATACAAGGTAAATGGTAGGACACTGAGGAGTGCAGTAGAACAGAGGGATCTGGGAGTACAGGTACATAATTCCCTAAAAGTGGTGTCACAAGTAGATAGGGTTGTAAAGAGAGCTTTTGGTACATTGGCCTTTTATAAATCAAAGTAATGAGTATAAGAGTTGGAATGTAATGGTGAGGTTGTATAAGACATTGGTGAGACCGAATTTGGAGTATTGTGTGCAGTTTTGGTCACCGAATTACAAGAAGGATATTAATAAGATTGAAAGAGTGCAGAGAAGGTTTACAAGGATGTTGCCGGGATTTGAGAAACTGAGTTACAGAGAAAGGTTGAATAGGTTAGGACTTTATTCCCTGGAGCGTAGGAGAACGAGGGGAGATTCGATAGAGGTGTATAAAATTATGATGGGTATAGATAGAGTGAATGCAAGCAGGCTTTTTCTACTGAGGTCAGGGGAGAAAAAAACCAGAGGACATGGGTTAAGGGGGAAAAGTTTAAAGGGAGCATTTGGGGGGCTTCTTCACGCAGAGAGTGGTGGGAGTGTGGAATGAGCTGCCAGATGAAGTGGTGAATGCAGGCTCACTTTTGACATTTAAGAAAAACTTGGACAGGTACATGGATGAGAGGGGTATGGAGGGATATGGCCCAGGTGCAGGTCAGTGGGAATAGGCAGAAAAATGGTTCGGCACAGCCAAGAAGGGCCAAAAGGCCTGTTTCTGTGCTGTAATGTTCTATGGTAAAACTTTCTCCTCCTCATTTTCAGGCGAGAGGTAATGTTATAAAGAATAGAAAGGGTGCAGAGGAGATTTACAAGGATGTTGCCTGGATTGGGGAGCATGCCTTATGAGAACAGGTTGAGTGAACTCGGCCTTTTCTCCTTGGAGCAACGGAGGATGAGAGGTGACCTGATAGAGGTGTATAAGATGATGAGGGGCATTGATCATGTGGATAGCCAGTGGCTGTTTCCCAGGCTGAAATGACTAGCACGAGAGGGCACAGGTTTAAGGGACCGAGGGGATGTCAGAGTTAAGTTTTCCACACAGAGAGTGGTGAGTGCGTGGAATGCACTACCAGCGACGGTGGTGGAGGCGGACACAATAGGGTCCATTAAGAGACTCTTAGAGAGGTACATGGAGCTTAGAAAAAATAGAGGGCTTTGCGGTAGGGAAATTCTAGGCAGTTTCTAGAGTAGGTGACAGGGTCGGCACAACATTGTGGGCCGAAGGGCCTGTAATGCGCTGTAGGTTTCTATGAGAGTAGAAACAGGCCCTGTGGCTGGACTCACCTTCCACCCATTTTCAGTCTTCCCATTTTGTGCTCCCCATAGTCCCACCAACCCCGGAATTTACCACCCGGCTCAGCTTCAAAGTAAATTCATTATCGAAGTGCACACGTGTCACCATAGACGGCCCTGAGATTCATTTTCCTGTGGACTGTCACAGTGAGTACAAAGAAACACAAAGGAATCAGTGAAAAACTGCACATAAGACAGACAAATGACCAACGTGTAAAGAGAAAACAACAAGCTGTGCAAATGCAGAAAGGAAAAATAAATAATAATAGTAAATCAATAAGCAGGAACCCCAGCCACCCAGGGCGCGCTCTCTTCTCGCTGCTGCCATCGGGAAGGAGGTACGGGAGCCTCAGGACTCACACCAAGCGCTGGAGGAACTCAGCAGGCCAGGCAGTATCGATAGGAAGGAGAAAAGTGCAGTCGGCATTTCTTCTGCCAACGACGAGGTCCTTGGCGTTTCTGTAGCTCTGGGATTTTACGGGATGGGGTCGCCGGCCCCATGTCCAACCCTCCTCCTCCCGCAGGCGGGCTCGGCACCGTCCGTGGCGGAGGTGGCACCTGCGTACTTTGGGGAGTGAACTCCCCTCGATTTACTTTGAGCTCTGACCGGCGGCACGTTGTCGGGATGCAGAGGAGAACGTAATCCGCCGGAGAGGGGGGGGGGATCCCGTGTGTTCACGGGAGGCACACGGTTGGCACAGGAGGTGAGGGTCGAGCTTGCCTCGCTGGAGTTACGAGGCAGCAGTCCTATCCACCGCACCCTGCCGTGACTTCAGGAAGAGGAGGTCGAGGGAACAGGCCAAGCCTCATTGAAAGATCGGCGGTGGATAGGGGGAGCAGCTTCAAGCTCCTGGGCGTCAACATCTCTGGAAGTCGAGCCTGGGTCCAACATTTCGATGGCACTACAACGAAGCAGTATTTCACTAGGAGTTCGAGGGGATTTGGTAGGCCAGCAAAGACGCTCACGGATTTCTATGGACGGAGAGCACTCTTAACTGGTTGCATCAGTGTGTGTGTGTGTGGTCATGCGGAGGGGCCCACTGCGCAGGATCGGGCAAAGCTGTTGTAAGTCGAACCATGTCCTCCATGGGCAGTAGCCTCCACAGGGCTGGGTACATTTTCGAAAGGCGGCGTCCATCGTTTATGGCTCCCCTCAAGCTCAAGTTGGTCGTCTGACCATGCCCGTATGCAACCGAACAGATCAACGTTTCTCCGGACCGCGGCGCTCCCACAACGCACACGGCACAAAGACCACAAATACATTAATAAAATCTCATTCAAACTGCATGTGTGGTACGCAGTGCAGGTGAATGGGAAACACCGCCCAGGGCGTGCCCTCTTCTCTCTGCTCCCGTCAAAGGGGAAGTATATAAAACCCTGAAATCCCCGAAACCTCGGCTCTTTATTCCTCTCCACAGATGCTGCCCGACCTGCCGAGCTCCTGTGTTCCTCTGGATTTCCAGCAATCTGCAGAATCTCCCATGCTTACGATTTTCACCCCTGTGCATCTGAACAGCTGTACGAGACCTGTCAGGGTCCTTTCAAAAGTACGTCTACCGAAGCTGCCTGACAGAAGAAAGGGTGGCGAGCTTCTCTCTCATTGGGAATTAATTTATTCTCTTGTTTATCCAAAGAAAGGATAAATTGATAGATTCTTGATTAGGGATACGGGGAGAAGGCTGGAGATTGGGGCTGAGAGGGAAATGGATCAGCCATGATGAAATGGCGGAACAGACTCGATGAACCAAATGGCCTAATTCTGCTCCTATACCCTATGGTCTAAATAACACGAGATTCTGCCGATGCTGGACATCTTGAGGAACGCGCAGAAAATACCGGAGCAACTCAGCAGGTCAGGCAGCATCTATGGAGGGAAATAAATAATTGACGTTTCGGGCCGAGGCCCTTCATCAGAACTGGAAAGGAAGGGGGAAGAAGCCCGAATAAGAAAGTTGGGGGGGGGAGGGATGGAGGACAAGGTGGCAGGTGATAGGTGAGACCAGGTGAAGGTGGGGGTGGGGGGGAGATGTAGTTAGAAGCTGTGATGTGATGGGTAGAAGAGGCTGAAGAAGGAGGAATCTGATAGGAGAGGAGAGTGGACCATGGAAGAAAGGGGAGGAGGAGGAGGAGGAGAACCAGAGGGAGGTGAGGAGGTTTGAGAGGGAAACCAGAATGGGCTATGGAGAAACAGATGAGGGAGGGGCGAGAAAGAACCAGAAGCTGGAGAAATTGATGTTCATGCCATCAGGTTGGAGGCTAACCCAGATGGAATATGAGGCTCTGCTCCTCCAGCCTGAGAGTGGCCTCATTGTGGCAGAAGAGGCGTGGATGGACATTTCGGAACGGGAATGGGTGGCCAACGGGAAATCTGGCCATTTGTTCAAGTTTAAATTACCATTCAACCGTACACGAATAGAACCAAACGTGAAACCGCGTTCCTTTGGGGCCAAGGTACAAAACATAGTACCAACAATCACACACAGCACAAGGTGCATAGGTCCCATTCACGACAGCAGTCAGACAAAAAGGAACTAATATAGCCCAAGTCTCTGAGTGACGTGTCCTGCAGATTGATGGTGCATGGATGATTGTCGGCAAGAACGAGCCCTCAGCGGCCCGCAATCGAACACGCACAATCCGCCATGGCTTTTTCGAGCACACACTGGAGGGCAGCACCAACGGACAGAGCGAAGGTGCATAAGATAACGTGGCCCGTTTGGAACAGTAAGAGGGTAATTTGTAGGTAGCAGTGGTAACTGTGAGTTCCCTTGAGACCAACATGTTTACTTAACACTGGCCAGTGTTCAAGCCGAGGTGGAGGAAGAGGATCTGCTGGACTCGTACGCCACACCAGGAAGGGTATGTACCTCTTTCTCTCATGGATTCCCTCCTCTAGTGCTTTGCTAAATCTGTGGTGCAACTTGAGAACCGCCTGGACCGCGTGTCCTCCCCACGATTCCAGATTCAGATCGATATTTGTACAATGCAATTCCTCGTTTGCATTAACGGCCTAGGACGTGCTGGGGGTGGGGGGGGGCTGCCCACACGTGTCACCGCGTACTCCGGTGCCAACGTAGCAGACCCACAACGTTCAGCAGAGCGAGTAGCAGCAAAACAAGCCCCTTCCCTCCCTTCCCTGCGCATTCGTGTGTCTAACAGCCTCTTGAACACCTCGGTCGTACGGCCTTCACCAGCCCGGTAACACATTCCGGGCACCCACAAGTATCGGAATCAGGTTTAATATCACCAGCGGGTGTCATGAAATGTTTGAACTTTGTGGCAGCAGTACAATACATGATAAATGTACTTCTATAAAAAGCTCAGTTATAGCAAGTATGTGTGTGTAGGCCTACATTAGTCTCGAGCCTGGGCAAGGTTCTTCTTTATGGGAGACCGGCAGTTGCCCAAGCTGCAAGTCTCCCCTCTCCACGCCACCGATGTTGTCCAAGGGAAGGGCATATGTATGTTAAATTAAAAATAGTGCAAAAACAGCACAGCAATTTTTTTTAAAAAAAAAGTAGTGAAGCAGCGTTCATGGGTTCAGTGTCCATTCAGAAATCGGTTGGCAGAGGGGAAGAAGCTGTTCCTGAATCGCTGAGTGTGTGTCTTCAGGCTCCTGTACCTCCTCCCTGATGGCAGCGGGGAAGAAGCTGTTCCTGAATCGCTGAGTGTGTGTCTTCAGGCTCCTGTACCTCCTCCCTGATGGCAGCGGGGAAGAAGCTGTTCCTGAATCACTGAGTGTGTGTCTTCAGGCTCCTGTACCTCCTCCCTGATGGCACAGGGGAAGAAGCTGTTCCTGAATCACTGAGTGTGTGCCTTCAGGCTCCTGTACCTCCTCCCTGACGGTAGCAATGAGAAGAGGGCACGTCCTGGGTGATGGAGGTCCCTAATGATGCCTTTTTGAGGCATTGCTCCTTGACAATATCCTGGATACAACTCTCTTTGTTTTTAAAAAAAAAAACTTGCCCCGCATATCTCCTTTAAACTTTCCCCCACTCACTTTTAAACCTATATCCTTTGGTTTTTACGAGGAAATCTGCAGATACTGGAAATCCAAGCAGCACACACAAATTGCTGGTGGAACGCAGCAGGCCAGGCATTTTGTGTGTGTCCTCTGGTTTTTGACATTTCCGCCCCGGGCAAAATAAAGATTCTGACCGTCTTATCTACGCCTTTCGTAAATATATAAACGTCAATCTGTAAGTAACTGCCGACACCCTGGTGAAGGGTCTCAGCCTGAAACGTCGACTGTTTATTCCCCTCCATAGATGCTGCCTGGTGCGTCCAGCATCTTGTGTGTGTTGTAACCTGAAGTTTGGTTGTTATAGTTTGCACTGGTTCAGATTCAGACCTGCAGTAGTGTGCAAAAGTCTTGTATAGCTAGGGAGCCTAAGACTTACGTACATTATTGTAGTAATTTTATGTATTGCACTGTACTGCTGCAATACAGTACAAAAAATACAAATTTCATGACATGTAAGAGATGATAAATCTGATATCGGTCTTTAATGTGGACTGAGAGCGGGAAGTGGGCAGGGAGAGGGTTGGGAAAAGGGGAAGGGAGAGGCGAGGCGAGGGAGCGGGAAGCACCAGAGAGATATTCTGTCATGATCAATAAACCAATTGTTTGGAATCAAGTGGCCTTGCCTGGTGTCTCAGGGCTGGGTGTGTCTGTATCCACACCAATCTCTTCCCCGCCCCCCCCACCACCCCTGGCTCTGCTTCTCTGCCACCTTCCACACACCCCTCCCGCGGCGCTCCACCCTCACCATTCCCAACATCCTTTTCTCCTGCCAGATTTACAGACTCGCTCCCCGCTCCCAGTTGACAAACGCCTCAGTTACCCTAACTACTGTATGTGTGCCAAAGACTTTTACATCTAAAGATGCGGTAAAGTGCGTGGTTTGGACCAATAACCAACCAGCCGGCAACTGTTGCCGCATATTCCGGCGCTAGCGTAGCATACCCACAATGTTCAGCAGAACAATACGACATGCCTCTCTGCCACTCACTCACCTCCAACCCCAGACAGACCGCCTCCGGGCCTCCGACTTCCAAGTTCCTGGACTCGCAGACATCAGGCCTCCGAAGTCTTGACCCGCTGACTGCTGGCAGGTGACCAGTTGCAAATTATTCTTGTGCAGAATCGCTCCTCAGAAGTTGGTGAGATGGGCAGCGACGCCGGGCTTTGAACTCGGACTCCTTTTGCGGCTCTGGGCTCAGTTTTGTGGGTCGCTCGTGCTCCGTGCTTCCCTAAAACTTGTTCCCTTTTGCAGGCTGCTTCACAGAAACGGTCGCTGACCACCCCGGAGAACCGGCAATCGAAGAAGGCGTCGGCTGCCCGCAGCCCGCGAATCCTCTTCTCCCCGGCCTCCTTCTCTCCCAGGTAACCGTCCGCGATGCCAGCTGAGCCCGATGAGCACAAGAAGTCTTGGGAAACGGGCACAAAATGCTGGAGGAACCTAGCAAGGCAGGGCCAGCATTGGGTCGTAGAGCGTTACAGCACAGGAACAAGCCCTGTGCTGAACTGTGATTCTGTCTAGTCCCATCGACCTGCAGCTGAGCCATGGCCCCTCCCATCCACGCAGTTATCCAAGCTCGTTCCACACTTGCACAAGTGGAGAAGATTCCCTATCTAATGGTTTTTTTAAAAAAATGTCCCTAGTGTATCTGCCTGGACCACCACCTCGGCAGCTCGAACAAAATGTCAAACTCTGACGTTCCTCCCCCCATACTTTCCTACAAACACCCTAAAATGATAAGACCATAAGATATAGGGGCAGAATTAGCCCATCGAGTCTGCTCCGCCATTTCATCATGGCTGATCCATTTTCCCTCTCAGCTCCAGTCTCCTGCTTTCACCCCGTATCCCTTCATGCCCTGAATCTATCGACCTCCGCCTTAAATATACCCAATGACTTGGCCTGTGGCAAAGAATTCCACAGATTCACCACTCTCTGGCTAAAGAAGTTGCTCCTCACTCCCCGCAGTGCCACCCCGTCGCAGAAGTACGGCTCCAGAACGAACCGCGGCGAGGTGGTCTCCTCCTTCGGCGTGGTCCGCGGGGCCGCGTGGCGCGGTGCGGGGGGCAGGAGCGCCAGCGTGCAGCTCTTCACCGCCCCCGAGGACTCGGTCACGACGAGGTTTAAGCACATGTTCCAGAAGCTCTACGACATCCGAGAAGGTAATGGCCGCCCCGTGGCTACGTTCGGGTTTCACGAGCTTCGTTGGCTCGGAACGCGGTTTAAAAAGTCGGCAACGCAGTTTTTAAAAAAAACTTGTTGGTTGCAGCCGTTCTCTCGAATGTTCCCAGAGCCCAGACCGAAGAAAGAAAGAAAAGGAAGTCTAGAAGTTTAGAAAAAAGAAAATTGGGCACCACGGTAGTGTAGGGGTTAACGAGATATTACAGTAGACAATAATTTGTTTTGGAGGTGGCTGGCAGAGGGAGGGAGCGCCTGGTCCCCTCCTTTGGTAGGGGATGCCTCACCGCCCCGACACCCGAAGGTAAAGTTAAACCACAAAGAAAAATGACCACCTCCGCCCTGTGCGCATTGATTGACCCAGTGCAGGACGTCCTTGGTTAGCTGGCGTTGGAAAGGATGAGCCTGTAGAGGGAACGAGGCCCTGGGGTCAGCGTTGTGGCCATGAACTCCACAGATTTGCCATCCTCTGGCTAAAGAAATTCTTCCTCATTTCTATTCTAAAGTGAGGCCCTTTAAACATAGGAGCAGGATTAGGCCATCTGGCCCATCGAGTCTGCTCTGCCATTCAATTACGGCTGATCCTTTTCTTGGTCTCCTCCTCAACCCCAGTTCCCAGCCTTCTCCCCGTAACCTTTGATGCCATGTCCAATCAACCTCTGCCTTAAATACACCCAGTGACCCGGCCTCCACAGCTGCTCGTGGCAACAAATTCCACAAATTCACCACCCTCTGGCTAAAGAAATTTCTCCGCATCTCCGTTTTGAAAGGGCGCCCCTCTATCCTGAGGCTGTGCCCTCTTGTCCTAGATTCCCCCACCATGGGAAACATCCTTTCCACATCTACTCTGTCTAGGCCTTTCAACATTCGAAAGGTTTCAGTGAGATCCGCCTCATCCTTCTGAATTCCAGTGAGTACAGACCCAGAGCCATCAAACGTCCCTCGTATTTCATTCCTGGAATCATCCTTGTGAACCTCCTCTGGATCCTCTCCAATGCCAGCACATCTTTTCTAAGATGAGGAGCCCAAAACTGTTCACAATACTCAAGGTGAGGCCTCACCAATGCCTTATAAACCCTCAGCATCACACCCTTGCTGTTTTAGAACTGATAAAATTACAGCACAGTAATTGGTCCTTTGGCAAACGACCTTTTAATCTATTGAAAACATTCCAACTTTTCCCTGCTATTTTACTACATATTGAATCTGTAATATATTTAATAATTGCCTCATACCCTTATTATACACCTGTACACCTGCTCGTCAATGCAAATATCTCGTCAGCCAATCCTGTGGCAGCAACTCGATGCGTAAAAGCATGCTGACATGGTCAGGAGGTTCGGTTGCTCAGACCAAACGTCAGAGCGCGAAAGAAACGTGATCGAAGTGGCCCTGGAATGACTGTTGGCGCCAGATGGGGTGGTTTGAGTATCTTAGAAACTGCTCATCTCCAGGGATTTTCATGCACAAACAGTCCGGAGGGTAGGAGTTCCCACCCTGGGACCCCCTTGCTCATTGGTGTTGGTCCATGGCATAAAAGGTTGGGAACGTCTGGTCTAGGGTTTACGGAGGATGGTGCGAGAAACACAAAAACACCCGGTGAGCGGCAGTTCAGTGGGCGAAAACGCCTCGTTAATGAGAGCGGTCAGGGGAGATTGGCCAGACTGGGTCAAGATGACGGGAAGGCGACAGTAACTCAAATAACCACACGTTACAGCCGTGGTGTTCAGGGGAGCGCCATGTCTTGCAGTGGATTGGCTATAGCAGTAGAAAGAGCACAGAGGCCTCTTTATTAGGCAGAGGAGATACCTGTGTATTTAATCCTTGGTATTTGATATTGCCTTCCTGGGTGGGTGAAACTTCTTGCTCACAAGACTTGAAGCATGAGATTGTTGGGGGGAGAGTAGGAATTCCTGACCCGACCCCTTCTTCGTTTACCATTTCAGTTTTAAACTACAGAATTGAGGACTTGGCCCAGTCTTTGTCAGATCATCACAACATCGAGGACTTCAGGCCAGTCGCTGCGCTGGCACAGGTGAGATGCCGAAGAGTAGGGGCGGGCTGTAGTCTTTGATCGAGGTCTGTTTGGGGGGGGGGGGGCTTTTGCTATTGCCTGCACGGTGAGGCGGGGGGGGGGGGGTCGGTGCTTCTGCTGGTGTGGGAGGAGGGAAGGAGGGGGCAAAGCCAAAAGAGGCTTTCCTCGCTCTTGGACCTGGGCCCTGCCACTTGGAGTGGCTCACGGGCATGGGACCCGCTGTCTCGTTTCAGCCTGCAGCCGACCATTCCTATCTGGCCCGGCGCTTAAAAGTGGTCAAACAACAGCTTGTCCCTCACTCTTGGGTCCAGGCACCACTGCCTCGCTTCTGTTCTGACGCGTGGAATCGGGTTTGTGGTTATGTATTTGGTGTTAAATTGGAAGTTCTTGAGATTGTAATGGGTCCAGGCGTTTACGATCTGGATGTTAAATGTCTTTATGCCACCTGCTGGTAATATCCAGTATTACCTCCATTGTATTAATCAGTATTTATCACTCTTCCCAAGAAACCTGGGGCAATAGAATGTGAATTACACAGGACCATAAGTTTAATGAGTCATATCACCAAGATACTTCTAAGTTCTTGTCATCAAAATTCTAAAAGTAAGATACAAGCTGAAATAGGTAAAGAACAATGTGGTTTTGTGAAACTCAAAGGTAGAAGAAACGGGATATTGATGTTAAGGATACTATCAGAACGAGCTATTCAAGTGCAAAAAGATTTGTTTGTTTTATCGACTACACAAAAGCATTTGATACACATTTGAAGCACAATAAGTTATTTGAAATATTACAGGAAACTCTAGATCTAGATTCGAAAGACCTCCGCCTAATCAGAAATCTGTACTGGGAACAAACTGCCGCTGTAAGAACAGATGGAGATGAAGTGAGTCAGTTTACGAAAATCAAGAGAGGCGTTAGACAAGAGGGTGTTTCTCCCCCCCCCCCGCGATTTGTTTAATGTGTACAGTGAAACAATATTACAAAAAATAAGAGTCATCTTGGGAATCAAAGTTGGCGGTGAAAACCTCAATAATTTCAGATATGCGGATGACTGTGTTAATTGCAAGTACAGAGGAAGAACTACAAAGCTTAATTGATATAGTTGTTGAAGAAAGTGCTAAAATGGGTCTATCTATCAATTGCAAAAAGACAATGTATGGTGATATCCAAAAAGAAGGAGAATCCTATCTGCAGGCCGAGAATAAACGGGGAAGACATAAAACAAGTACAGAACTTTTGCTACTTAGGAAGCTGGGTGACATCAGATGGCAGGTGCGACATGGACATCAAAAGAAGAATTGGAATGGCAAAGGACACCTTTACGAGAATGAAGAGTTTACTGACCAACACTAAACTAGGCATGACAACCCACCTCAGAGTACTGAAATGTTACGTTTATCCAGTTATGTTATATGGTTCAGAATGTTGGGACAATATCTAGTAACATGAGGAAACAAATTGAAGCAGCAGAGATGTGGTTTTTGAGGAGGATGCAAGGAATATCATGGACGAAATGAATATCTAATGAGGACGTCACGAACAGAGCAAGCACACAAAGAGAAATAATGTATGAGATCATGAAAAGGCAACGTAACTTCATCGGACATGTGATTAGGAAAGAGGAGTTAGAATGCACGGTAATTATGGGAAGGATTGAAGGGAAGAAAGCAAGAGGAAGGCAAAGACAAATGACGATGGAGACAGCAACCAGAGAACTGGAAATGAATACCAATGAATTGATCCACTTGACCCGAAACAGGAGTGTGTGGGCCATGGCGGTCAAAGCTCAAACTGGGCACGGCACCTGATGATGATGATGATGATGATGATGATGATGATGATGATGCCTCCATTGAGAAGTTGTGGCTTTATGCCACCTGCTGGTAATGTTTGGTATTTCAGCCATTGAAAAGTGACTTTATACTGCCAACACACACTCAGACAGACAGACACACACACACACACACACACACACACACACACACACACACACAGTAGGCCAGGCAGCATCAATGGGGATGAGAAAAGTACAGTCGTTTCCTTCACCTGGCATTGTCTCCATTAAAGATCATCTTTAATTGCCATGTACACTTAGTGGCCACTTTATTAGGTACACCCGTAGAGCCGCTCATTAATGCAGATATCTAATCAGCCAATCGTGTGGCAGCAAGTCAAAGCACAAAAGTGTGCAGGCACGGTCAAGAGGTTCAGTTTTTGTTCAGACCAAATGTCAGAGTGGGGGAGGAAATGTGACCTAAGCGACTTTGACAGTGGAACGATTGTTGGTGCCCAGATGGTTGGAGTGACTCAGGATCTGCTGATCCCCTGGGCTCTCCATGCATAGCGGTCTCTAGAGGTTACAGAGATTGGTGCGAGAAACAGGAAAGCATCCAGTGAGCGACAGTTCTGTGGGCAAAAACGCCTTGTTAATGAGAGAGGTCCGAGGCTGTCTGGCCACAGTAACTCAAATGGTCCTGCCGAAGGGTCTCAGCCCGAAACTTCGGGTGAGAGGGGTAGTCGACGTTTCAATTCAAACCCTGCATAATCCTGGGATGGCAGGACTTTCATACAGAGACTGGATCGACTAGGCTTATACTCGCTGGAATTTAGAAGATTGAGGGGGGATCTTATTGAAACGTATAAAATTCTAAAGGGGTTGGACAGGCTAGATGCAGGAAGATTGTTTCCGATGTTGGGGAAGTCCAGAACGAGGGGTCACAGTTTAAGGATAAAGGGGAAGCCTTTTAGGACCGAGATGAGGAAAAACTTCTTCACACAGAGAGTGGTGAATCTGTAGAATTCTCTGCCACAGGAAACAGTTGAGGCCGGTTCATTGGCTATATTTAAGAGGAAGTTAGATATGGCCCTTGTGGCTAAAGGGATCGGGGGTATGGAGAGAAAGCAGGTACAGGGTTCTGAGTTGGATGATCAGCCATGACCATACTGAATGGCGGTGCAGGCTCGAAGGGCCGAAAGGCCTACTCCTGCACCTATTTTCTATGTTTCTATAATAAATTGGCTCCTGCTTTATCCATTGCATTTTAAAATAATTACCCTGTCTTTATGCCAGCTGCTGGTAATATCTGGTATTGCCTCCAATTGAGAAGTTGCGGCTTTATGCCATCTGCTGGTAGTGTTCGGTATTGCAGCCATTGAGAACTTACCGGTAATTGCATGTATTGCAGGAAACGGTGAAGTTTCTGGGACAGATCGCCTGTGACAGCAATGGAAAGCTTAACGCAAAGTCAGTGATGTTGCAGGGAGATCTGGAGCACTCGGCGGGAATGCAAGTTCCGGTGGATCTGTCGGAGCTAAAGGAATACTCTCTCTTCCCGGGGCAGGTGCGTGGAGCTGTCAGAGTGCGTTCGGTCCGTGCGTGTTTGAGCTGCATCGAGGCTCGTTCACCGCTGGGCGTTAAGTGTGACCTTTTGCGAGACTTGAGATACGACCTCTCACTGTACATGCTGTTTATTCAGAATCACTATAATTTGCACAGTGCGCATTCAGACGTAACGTAAAGATATTTACTCAGGTACGTGAAGGACGTAAGAAATAAAATCATTTCAATTTAATTTTTTTTTAATTGGAATATCAAAAAGTTTATTAAGGGACCAAAATTGTTTCCGTAGTTAAAAATGTTGAGACCACTGACAGATTTTCACACTGCGTTCAGGCTTTGATAATTATGGCCCGGTGGCAGAAGGTTGGGTGGAATGGGAAGTATCTTACCCAGTGTGCATTGCAACAGGGAAACCACTCTATAGGTTAAGCTAGGGATAGTCTTAAGTCTATCGTCATGGGCGCACAATGATAGAAAGGTTATATGTGTAGTGTCTGAATCAGGTTATTTATCTCTGACCTGCGTCGTGAAATTTCTTGTTTTGTGGCAACTGTACATACAAATTACTATAAGTTAGAAGAAGTTACAGAGAGGCTGAGCAAAAAGTGCTAAAAGGCAGCATATTGTTGAGGTAGTGTTCAGAGGTCCAATGTGAGGGGAAGAAGCTGTTCCTGAAACATTGACTGTGGGTCTTCAGGCTCCTGTACCTCCTCCCTGATGGTGGCGGTGGGAGGAGGGCCCTCAATGCCTGAGGCTGCCTTCACCTCAGGATTTCCTCATGGGTGGAGAGGGTTGTGCCCCAGACAGAGCTGGTGCTTAACTCCCTCTGCAGCTCCAATCCAGTGCATGGGAGCCCCCACACGAGACGGAATGCAGCCAGTCAGACTGCTGTCTACGGTCCATCTGTAGAATTTTGTGAGTGTCTTTGTTGACAAACCATCTCACCTCAAACTCCTAATGAAATGTAGCCGCTGTCGCGCCTTCTTTGTAACCGCATTGATGTGTTGGGCCCGGGGTAGATCCTCCCAGATGTTGACCTTGGAGCTCCTTGCCCTTTCCACTGCAGACCCCTCGATGACGGGGGCTTGGGGGCAGACAGCGCACGGAATATAAACTGTCCCATACAGTAGAGGAAAGGAGCGTGCAAGAGCAGGACCTTAACGTAAAGAAAAGCCGGGCGCAGTCGGGGACCAGTCTGACGGCAGTGTTCCGTCGCAGAGGTGCGGTTAGAATCGTGCAGGTCTCATCCAGGGCCTGACGGTCGCTGGAAAGCGACTGCTGCTGAACGTGGCCGTGAAGAATATTGGGCCAGAATTAGGCCATTCAGCCCGTCGAGTCTGCTCTGCCATCCCATCATTTTCTCTCTCAACCCCATTCTCCTGCCTCCCCCACCCCACCGCAACCTTTGACGCCCTTAGTCATCGAGTGTGTGTCAACCTCTGCTCTGAATGTACCCAGTGACGTAGGCATTTGTGGGAAGGCAGTCCACAGATTCAGCAGACTGGCTGAAGAAATTCAGGGGGTGGCACAGTGGTGTGGTGGTCAGCACAAGGGTTTACAGTGCCAGCGACCCGGGTTCAATTCCCGCCGCTGCCTGTGAGGAGTTTGTACGTCCTCCCGGTGACCACCTTGGTTTCCTCCGGGTGCTCTGGATTCCTCCCACTGTCCAAAGACGTCCCGGTAGGTAGGTTAATTGGTCACTGTAAATTGTCCCGGGATAAGGCCAGGGTTAAATCAGGGGGGGGGGGGGGGGGGAGAGGGGTTGCTGGTGGCGAGGCTCAAAAGCCGGAAGGGCCTATTCTGTGCTGTATCGCAGCAAAATAAAAAATAAATAAAATAAAAATTAAAAAATAAAATACCTCCTCTCTGTTGCTGCTGCACGATTGGCTGATTAGATATAGAACATAGAAAACCTACAGCACAATACAGGCCCTTCGGCCCACAAAGCTGTGCCAAACATGTCCTTACCTGAGAAATTACCTCAGGTTGCCATTGCCCTCTATTTTTCCTGAGCTCCATGTACCTGTCCAGGAGTCTCCTAGAAGACCCTATCGTATCCGCCTCCACCACTGTCGCCAGCAGCCCATTCCACGCACTCACCACTCTCTGAGTAAAAAACTTACCCCTGACATCTCCTCTGTACCTACCTTCAAGTAGCTTAAAACTGCGCCCTCTCGTGCTAGCCATTTCAGCCCTGGGATAAAGCCTCTGACTACCCACACGATCAATGCCTTTTATCATCTTATACACCTCTATCAGGTCACCTCTCATCCTCCATCGCTCCAAGGAGAAAAGGCCGAGTTCACTCAACCTATTCTCATTAGGCATGTTCCCCAATCCAGGCAACATCCTTGTAAATCTCCTCTGCACCCTTTCTATGGCTTCCACATCCTTCCTGGAGTGAGGCAACCAGAACTGAGCACAGTACTCCAAGTGGGGTCTGACTAGGGTCCTATATAGCTGCAACATTACCTCTCGGCTCCTAAACTCAATCCCATGATTGATGAAGGCCAATGCACCGTATGCCTTCTTAACCACAGAGTCAACCTGCACAGCAGCTTTGAGTGTCCAATGGACTCGGACCCCAAGATCCCTCTGATCCTCCACACTGCCAAGAGTCTTACCATTAATACTATATTCTGCCATCATATTTGACCTACCAAAATGAACCACCTCACACTTATCTGGGTTGAACTCCATCTGCCACTTCTCAGCCCAGTTTTGCATCCTATCAATATCTCGCTGTAACCTCTGACAACCCTCCACAATATCCATAACACCCCCAACCTTTGTGTCATCAGCAAACTTACTTAATCCATCCCTCCACTTCCTCATGCAGGTCATTTATAAAAATCACGAAGAGTAAGGGTCCCAGAACAGATCCCTGAGGCACACCACTGGTCCCCGACCTCCATACAGAATATGACCCGTCTACAACCACTCTTTGTCTTCTGTGGTCAAGCCATTTCTCCACAAAGCAATGTTCCCTTGGATCCCAGACCTCCTTACTTTCTCAATAAGCCTTGCGTGCACGTGTATCTAATGAAGTAGCCTCTGAGTGTATACTGAGGCGCTAGATCTGACCACAGGGGTGTTTGCTCTTGCAGGTGGTGGCCCTGGACGGGATAAACAGCACCGGCCGCTGCATCGTGGCTTCCCGGTTGTATGAGGTCAGTACTCGTGCAATGTTCGGACTTTGTTACCGCAGTAACAGTGGCTCCGTGCATTCTGCCCCGTACTTCAATTCAGGTTTAATTGTCACTAAAACCATGCGCGCATCCTCGTGAACGCAGCCAAACGAGACAGCGTTACTCCGGGATCAAGGTACAAAGCGAGGTAGCAGCAGTCACACACAGCACAAAGCGCACATAATACAGGGAGATACAGCCGCGCGATAAATTCAAGCCGTCCGTCAGCAGGGCTTGTCTTCTGCAGAGAGAACACCAGGGGGCAGCACCGACTCCGGCCACACCGCCCCCTGGTGGAGCGCACCGGTTCTGACGCCTCTCCCCCAACAGCTGTAAACAGGCAACGCCACGGCTTGAGGCCTAGTCCTTGCACATACAGAATAGCAAGCACTTATGGGAGAATATAATCACACAAAATATACACCCACAGTCCCGACCCGGAGTCTTTTGTTCTGCCCAACGAACGGCGGGGGGGGAGGGTCAGCACCAACTCCAGCCCCAGTGCTGCACCATGCTACCCCCAGTTGGAACACACTGGCTCCGCTGTCTACTCTCCCGGCAGCTGTACTCGCCTTGGAGAGAGATTACAGATTAGTTTCAGATCCCTCTCCGGGGATCGTCACCCTGTCGTGGTGAGTTCTTAATGAGTTGGCTACTGAGTTCCTGAGATCACGAGAGCGATTTCGTCTGGAGTTTGTTCACCTGGCACTTGGTGGGGTCACCCAAGGACTGGGGGGAGGTTCCAGTAGTTCCATTTAATATCGGAGAAATGTACACCATATTCTTGTTCCTCACAAAAATGGAAGAGTACCCCAAAGAATGAATGACAGTAAAAATGTTAGAACCCCCCCCAAATCCCCACCTACTCCCCCCTCCCGCGCGCAGGCGACAACTCTTCCCTCTCCCGCGTACTTCAGCAAAAAAAAAGCATCAGCACCTTCCACCCACCCAGCAAGTGATTGCAAAGCCCCCCCCCCCCGAGAAAGGCCACTGTCTGCAGTATAACAAAAAAGAATCGTTCGCCCAACAGTTTGACACACCACAGACTCTCTCCCTCCCCCAAGTAAAAGGACAGGGAGGTGTCACCCTCTCACAGCGAGAGGGGAGGCATAACAAAACTGCCCGCTGATAAAGACTGTCGCGCTGTGTTTCTCCCGCCGACTCACGAATTGGCAGCAAACTCTCCCCTACCAATGAGAGAGAGGGCGAGGGCGAGGGTGCACCATTCGCCGATTACAGAGGCCCCCCCCCCCCCCCGACGGCTGATCCACCGTTCCCCGCGTTCCGTTTTCTCCCGCGACGCTTCAATTGGCGGCATTGGCACGGAGTCGGCTCGTCCCCAGGGCCGGAGCTCCTCGGATCCCCCCGAAGGCGCGCTGTTCCGTTAGGCCACCTCCTCGGGACATCGGAGAGCGGGCGGTCGCGAGCCCCCGGGAGTGGGTCCCACCGCCGCAAAGGACAGCTCCAGGTCAGGGTCTTCGACAGGACCCCACCCACCTTGAGAAAGGAAAAGGAGAGGCATCAAAGATAGAAACGAGCTGGGAGGAGTCGCTGTTGAACGCCTCGGCGGTGGGGCTGGTGGAAGAAGATGACCCACGCCATGGCAGTGAAGGCGGGGGATGCCTGTAGATGTGAAGTGCAGGTCAGGCAGCATCTTGATGCCCTCCGTTGGTCAGGGTTGGCCGTGGGTGTTGAATCCGGGCTGTCTAAACACACAAGCCTCCACACACAATATGGAGGGCAAGCCGCGGCCCGTGTAGCGAGCTCCCCCTCTCCACGCGTCTGATGAACCCAAGGGAACGGCAGGGACCGACACAGCTTGGCACCGGCGGCGTCGCAGGAGTCGCCAGTCAGCGTTGAACTCAACGTAGGTTTGCCTCGGGGACTCCATCCCCGGATTTTTCCCTCGGGGTTCACTCCCGAAGCCTCCCGCGTGAGTGGGTGTAGCCTCAAGGCAGCGGAGGTTTGAGATCAGAGTTTTCCTTCTCCTAGATGGACTGCCAATCGCGGCCGCCGAGCCCCGTCTGACTGGGGTGACTGGGTTTAAGGTGCCGGGACCCTTCTGTCAGTAGAAACTATTCCGCCAGGCTTAGAAGCCAAGCCAGATGTGATGGCCAGGTGTTGGATAGTTGTCAGAGGCTATTTGAGATGCACGCCACTGGGAGCTCGTCCTCCCCCAGCTATGACAACCTCAAGAACTTTAAGTGTCCTGTAGTAACACACAAAGTGCTGGAGGAACTCGGCAGCGTCTATGGAGAGGAATGAACAGTCGACGTATCAGGCCGAGACCCTTCATCAGGACTCGTCCTGTGCATAATTCTCGTTTATCCTTCGTTTGTCCCTCGTCCTCCCCTCCGGCGTTTGTTCCTAACTCCCGCAGCTGGAGCGGGGTCTGTCCGTAAAGCCGGCTGAATGTTTGAGGGTTTGTGGTCCAAGGAGACGATGTCTTGAACTTTCGCTCCTCCCTGTTGCAGGGCGTCCCGCTGCCTTTCCACAAACCCCCCCAGAAGGAATTGGAGGAGGAGGAGGAGGTGGAGGATTTGGAAGGTAAGTGAGGAACGTACAAAGTTATCAATAATACCTGCAGGCAGAATTGTTTGTGGCATTTAGATTTATTAGTGACTATTTACTGAGATTTATTTATTCCCAAGTACATTGAAACATATCGGGCTATGTGTCATTTGTGTTAAGGAGCAGAAGTAGGCCATTCAGCCCATCGAGTCTGCCCCACCATCCCATCATGGCTGATCCCAGATCCCACTATAAGACACGGGAGCGGGATTGAGGCCGTTCAGCCCATCGAGTCTGATTGCAGGTGTCACCACGCATTCCGACGCCAGCATAACATGACCACAACACGGAGCAGTACAAACAGTGACAACGAGACTACAGCGGCAAAGCAGCTCCTTCTTTCACGCACACACACACACGTGCACGCACGCACCTTCAAACCCTGGACAGTCCGCCTCCGGTCTCGGACCCACAGGCACCCAGGTCTCCAACCTCCAGACCTGCCGACCCAGGGGCGTCGACTTCCGCCTGTTTGCCGTCGACCCCATGACTTGCCGATCGCGGGGCTTTGAACCGTGGGCTCTGGAACTCCGGGCTCAGGCGGGCCCCCGACCCCTGGGACTCGCTAATCAGTGGAGTTCGCAACGGTCCGGACTTGCAGACGTTGGGTCTACGACTTCGGTCTTTTATTCTTATCAAACCCCCCCCACACACACACACACACACCGCATCCTCTTTGCCAGAGTCCACGCTATCTTCCTCTCCCTCTCCCCCTCCATAATTAAAGTAGTCTGCTGGGTCGCCCGTTAATCTTGATTGTACAAAAAGACAATCGGGAAAAGATTGGAGATTAAAGATCCGTTCTGTTTGTCACATGGGCACCAGGACGCTTACAGCGAAGCGCGCTGTTTGCGTCAAATCGAGCACGGAGCAGCCCGCCAGTGTGGCCAGTCTTCGGCGCCATCGTTAGCACGCCCACAGCTCGCTGACCCTAACCCACGGACGTGGGAGGAACGCCACGCGGTCACGGCGAGGACACAGGAGGGGATTGAGTCCCGATCTTACAGCTCCGTGTTAACCGTGCCGCCGGGCGTAACTGCGGCTGAACGGACCGTAGCTTCATTTTTCCGGCTGATCCAACTCGCTTCAAAGGGAACCATTGACCTCCGGTTGCCCAGCAACAAGCAAAGCTGTGTGTTATTCACGATAGGTTTTTGTTGTTTGGAGATGCAGCCCATTCTGGCCCAGCAAGCCACACCGTACCTCAACCCACCGATTCAACCCTGGCCTGACCGCAGGGTAATTCACAATGACGGAATATCCTATTCATTTAAACCTCACCACCGTCCCACAAAGTGAGGGAGTAAAAATCTTCGCGTCGCAATGCACGGACGCGTGAATTTAAAAGTCTAATGGCTTGTAGAAAGAGGCTGTCCCGTCGCCTGTCGGCCTCGGCTTTAATGCTGTGGTACCGTTTGCCAGACGGAAGCAGCTGGAACAGTTCACGGTCGGGGTGGCTGGCGTCCCCGATGATCTTCCAGGCCTTCTTTCTGCCCCTGCTGCTGTAAATGTCCTCACTGGAGGGAGGGTCACATCCACAGATGCGCTGGGCTGTCCGTACCACACCCGGCAACGCCCTGCGATCGAGGTTGGTGCGGTTCCCGTACCAGGCGGTGATACAGCCAGTCAGGATGTTCTCAATGGTGCCCCTGTAGAAAGGTCTTAGAATCTGGGGGCTCGTGCCAAACTTCTTCAATCGCCTGAGGTGGAAGAGATGCCGTTGTGCTTTTTTCTGCCACAGAGCCGGTGTGTACAGATCATCGGTGATGTGTATCCCGAGGAACTTGAAACCACTCACCCTCTCAACTGCAGACCCATCGATGTTGATCCTGTCTCCGTTCCTCCTGTCATCCACGATCAGCTGTTTTGTTTTTTTGGGACTTTGAGGGAGAGGTTGTTACCTTGCCACCACTGTGTCAGGGTGTTAACCTCTCCTCTGTCAGCTTGATCAGCAGATTGGAGCTGTGTGTGGCAGTACAGTCGCGGGTGTAAAGGGAGTAGAGGTGGGGAGTTAGGACACAACCCTGGGGGGCACTTGTGTTGAGGTGAGGGAGCCCATCTTTACCACCTGTCGGCGATATGATGGGAAGTCTAGGATCCAGCTGGGGCGCAGGCCGAGGTCTCTGAGCTTCCTGCCTAGTCTGGAGGGAATTATGGTGTTGGATGCTGAACTGTGTTCCAGGAACAGCGTTCCCACATCCGCACCCCTCTCCTCCAGCTGAGTGAGGACGGTGTGTGGTGCCGTGGCGTCATTGGTAGACCGGTTACGTCGGTAGGCGAGTTGTAGGGGGTCCAGTGCGGGTGGTAGCACGCTGCAGGTGTAGCCTTTAACCAGCCTCTCGAAGCGTTTGATCGCAAAGCCGGTAATGTCTTTTCACTGTGGGCGGGGCGGCGAGCTGGCGTAGTGGTTAGCACAACGGTTTACGGTACAGGCGATCCGGGTTCAATTCCTGTGAGGAGTTTGCACGTTCTCCCCGTGACCGCGTGGATTTCCTCCGGGTGCTCTGGGTTCCTCTCAAAGACGTTCCCAGTAGGTAGGTCAATTGGCCATTGTAAGTCGTCCTGTGATTAGTCTAGGATTAGATCGGGAGGTTGCTGAGTGGTGTGGCTCGAAGGGCTGCAAAGGCCTAAACAAAAAAGAAACCCACGCGATCACGGGGAGAGCGCCCCCTTGCGCTCAGCACCGGAACTGAACTCCGAGATCCACCACCCTGAGCTGTAATAACGTCGTGCTAATGGCTACACCACCGTGGTCATTAAACGAGGCGTCTCCGTACAGAACCTCGGGACTTCTGTGGCTACTCATTACTGACTGGTCCAGAGAAATCTCTAGCCTCTGCGTTTGACGTGTGTAATGCCCTGGTGAAGGTTTCCACTGCTATGCTGTGGGGTCATTTCCATTTCCGTGCCGTGCTGGGAAGTGGGCTTTGGCTCCGGCCAAGATAAGGGACACGTGTTGGAATGTGAGTCAGCCGGTCAGGATTGAAGGGGGAAGAGTTTTCTGAAGGGCAGGGCAGCGGCCTGCTGCGGGGGCTTTTGGCGGGAGCTGCGGAGCGGGACAGGAGGGAAGATGCCGCAGAAGTGTTTTCTGCAGATGAGTGGCTCCAGGGAGGAAGGGCCAATACTCGAGAGAGGGAGATGGACTTCAAGGGAAGTTCAGAATGTGGCGTGTGCTTTCACGCAGACCAGCGTGTGAGTAAAAGACAGCTCCAATATGAGATCCGGTGTTCTCGTGCACATGGTAAAGGGCCCTTCTACTCCTATTAACAGTTTGATAAAACTGGAGTTCATAAGTATGCTTTCTTTATAATCTTATGTATAGTGTACAACCTGTTATTTCTGGCCTACCGGCATTCTGTATGGATATTAACACAGCATTCGCTCAAAACGGGGTTCCTTTAGTCGGAAAATCACCATGTTCCTGTTTGATTGAATCATGCAGACACTAGGCATATATTGTCCTGAAAGGTGGCCCTCTCGTCCCGTGGCCGTTAGCGGGGCTAGCCGGCGAGCCAGGTTTGTGTACGAGCCCGGTGAGAGGGCTGCACGAGGGCCGGAAGGCGCTCTCGGCTCAAGGTTCTAGTGTAGAGTGGGTTGACGAGCAGTGGACTCTCTCGCGCCCCCAGGTCTGGAGCAGCAGATGGTTCTGGTGGCCTGTGGGCCCTACACCACGTCGGACAGCATCACCTACGACCCCATGATGGACATCATCGATGTCATCAACAAGGACCAACCAGACGTCTGTATACTGGTGCGTAGCCTCTTTACCCTAGTAACTTAAAGTTATCACATGTCACACTCTTTCCTGTGTCTCCTTCCCCACCCCAACTCCTCCCCCCCCCCCGTCAGCTCGTCTTCCTTCCCCTCTCTGCCACCTTATTTCAGCTTCTGCCCTCTTCTGTTCCAGTCCTAAAGAAGAGTCTCAGCCTGAAACGTCAACTGTTTATTCCCCCCACAGATGCTGCCTGGCCTGCTCAGTTCCTCCAGCGTTTTGTGTTTATATCACCTGCCTACTAGTGCTGGTCTCTCCTCTCCTATCAGATTCCTCCTCATTCAACCTCTTCCACCTGTCCCTTTCCATCTTCATGGGTCATTCCCATCCCACCCACCTTCCCCCTCACCTGGTCTCACCTATCACCTCCCAGTGTCTCACTTCATCCCCCGTCTCCCCACCCACCTTCCCCCTCACCTGGTCTCACCCATCACCTCCCAGTGTCTCACTTCATTCCCCCCCCTCCCCCCACCCACCCACCTTCCCCCTCACCTGGTCTCACCTATCACCTCCCAGTGTCTCACTTCATCCCCCCTCTCCCCCACCCACCCACCTTCCCCCTCACCTGGTCTCACCTATCACCTCCCAGTGTCTCACTTCATCCCCCCTCTCCCCCACCCACCCACCTTCCCCCTCACCTGGTCTCACCCATCACCTCCCAGTGTCTCACTTCATCCCCCCTCTCCCCCACCCACCCACCTTCCCCCTCACCCGGTCTCACCTATCACCTCCCAGTGTCTCACTTCATCCCCCTTCTCCCCCACCCACCCACCTTCCCCCTCACCCGGTCTCACCTATCACCTCCCAGTGTCTTCCCAACCACCGAGGCCAGGCTAACTGGCCTGTAATTTCCCTCCTCCTGCCTCCCTCCCTTCTTAAAGAGTGGAGCGACATTTGCAGTTTTCCAGTCCTCAGACCCTAGTGACTCATGAAAGACCGTAATGTGCCGACTCTGCCACTCGGCCACTGAAGTGGGTTAATTATCGTCACGGGCACGGACCTGCAGTGAGAAGCTTTGTTTTTCAAAGTGTCCATACAGAACGTTGAATCACATCGATACTTCGAGGTAGTACGAGAGGCAAGCCGCGTCAGAACGCAGAATGAAGTGCGGTGCAGGGAGACAGTGAGGGGCAAGGGTCACAATGAGGTCAATTGTGAAGTCAGGAGACCATTTTATCGTACGAAGGTCCTAGAGCATAGAATAGTACAGGCCCTTCGGCCCACCAGGTTGTGCCAGCCCTCCATTTTTCTATCGTCAGCCAGAATTCTGGCAGCTAGCCAGAATAGGATCCCTTTATTCCCATTCCGTTTTCTGCCAATGCTCCACCCGTGCTAGTAACTCCCCTGTAATTCCATGGGCTCTTATCTTGCTAAGCAGCCTCATGTGCGGCACCTTGTCAAAGGCCTTCTGAAAATCCAAGTACACCACATCTACTACATCTCCTTTGTCTACCCTGCTTGTAATTTCCTCAAAGAATTGAAGTCGGTTTGTCAGGCAGGATTGTCCTTTCAGGAAACCATGCTGGCTTTGGCCAATCTTGTCACGTGCCTCCAGGTATTCCGTAATCTCATCCCTAACAATCGATTCCAACAACTTCCCAACCACAGATGTCAGGATAACAGGTCTAAACAGTCGGCCCTCCTTGTCCGCGGTCCCACATCCGTGGATTCAACCAAACCGCGGAGCGGGAAAACCCGGAAGTTCTCTCTCCGGCACTCGTTGTTTGAGCATTGTTATGTAAGGGATTTGCGTATCCGCGGAACCAATCCCCTGCGGATAAGGAGGGCCGACTCTAGTTTCCTTTCTGCTGCCTCCCACCTTTTTAAATAGCAGAGTAAGATTTGCCATTTTCCAGTCATCCGGTACAATGCCAGAATCTATCGATTCTTGAAAGATCATTGTTAATGCCTCTGCAATCTCTCCAGCTACTTCCTTCAGAACCCGAGGGTGCATTCCATAAGGTCCAGGAGATTTATCCACCCTCAGAAGATTAATCTTCCTGAGCACCTTCTCAGTCGTAATTTTCACTGCACAGACTTCACTTCCCTGACACTCTTGAATGTTTGGTACACTGCAGACGTCTTCCACTGTGAAGACTGATGCAGAATACGCAATCAGTTCCTCTGCCCTCTCTGCGTCTCTCATTACAGTATCTCCAGCATCATTTTGTATTGGTCCTATACCTACCCTCAACCCTATATAAGAACTTTTTTAAATACTTAAAAAAAGCTTTTAATGTCTTCTTTGATATTAGTCGCCAGCTTCCTCTCATAATTCGTCTTTTCCTTCCAAAGGATCTTCTTTTGCAAGTTTTTAAAAGCTCCCCAATTCTCTATCTTCCCACTAGTTCTGGCTTCCTTGTATGTCTTCTCTTTTACTTTTACTTTGGCTCTGACTTCACTTGTCAGACACGGTAGTGTCCTTATTCCCTGAGAATATCTTCTACTTCTGTAGAAAAATTGGCCAAGAGCAGTCATGATCACCCACATCATGCGACACGGCCACCTAACGACAGAACGGACTCTCTTTCCTGACTGAATTTGTATTAATATCCCAGCCTTTCTCCCCGGTGTCTCTTGTAAATAACGTGCTTGTTCCTGTTTTATTTCCTTTTAGTTGGGACCATTTGTGGACAGCAAGCATGAGCAGATTGAGGTGAGATCGTGTTTAATGATGATTTTATTCAGAGATGTAACAAGGAACCTCCCTTTCCAGCCCAGTGCCTGCTTGACCCGAGCGTAATCCCGGGACTGTTTACAATGACCAATCAAGTCTGTCTATGGAAACTGAAACTCACGCCCTAACGGGAACGACATGCCGACTGGTAGATGGCGTCGTAATTAAACTCCGAACTCCGGTGCCCGGAGCTGTAATAAAGTTCAAAGTAAATTTATTGTCAGAGATCGTACACGTCACCGTGTACGACCCTGAGATTCATTTTCCTGTGGGCAGACTTGGCAAATCTATAGAGCAGTAACTGTAAACAGGATCAATGGACAGCAAATTGTGCAAATGCAGAAATGACAAGATAAAAGAGCCCTTAAATTAGTGTAGTTATCCCCTGACGGTCGAGGGGTAGTAGCTGTTCCTGAACCTGGCGGTGTGAGTCCTGAGGCTCCTGTACCTTCTACCTGATGGCAGCAGTGAGAAGAGAGCACGGCCTGGGTGGTGGGGATCTCTGATGATGGATGCTGCTTTCCTGCCACAGCGTTTCATGTAGACGTGCTCAGTGGTGGGGAGGGCTTTACCCGTGATGGACTGGGCCGAATCCACTACCTTTCATAGGATTTTCCACTCAAGGGCATTGGTGTGCCCTTACCAGGCCGTAACAAAGCCAGTCAGCACACTTCCCACCACTCATCTATTTGTAGCATCCGTGCCCCCAATTTACCCCCAACGGTGAACCGCCAATAGTGCAATACTTCGGCGTAAATACGGTGTAATGCCCCCCGTACATACTCGCAACACAAATATCAGACAATACACCAAAGGTGAGTAAATAATTACAACTTTATAGTTATTTCTTAGTGATGGGTTAGTAGAAATAGATAACCTAAAGGCACCAAATCAGTAAGTTTATCTGTTTGTGCACATAATATTTTAATACGTTGGAGCTCACGCCTCCGGTTCCATCCACAACGACCGTCCGAGCCTTCGGCCACCGTCCGAACCGCCGACGTCCAGCATCCGTCGCTCTGGAACCGCTGTCCGCTCCTCACACGTCCGTCCTCCTCGCTCGCCTCCCGAAAAAAGACCGCGAATTCCCGCTCAGCTCACACATACAAGATAGCGTAACAATTCTCCATTGGTTAGCTCCCCCCTTATCTGCAGTTATAACCCAAACATTTCCAGACACAGAAACCCATTACAGCATTAAATAACATCACAGAGAAGCCATTTTGTTAGCCTGAACAGTTAACACGGTTACTGGTACTGAGAGCCCTACATATAGATTTTTGATGACGTGCCGAATCTCCACAGACTCCAGAGGAAGCGTTGCCGTGCTTTCTTGGCAAATATAAGATGGGTCCAGGCGGCTGATAGCGTCATGCTAGCTGCTATGCTAACAAGAGTTGAAGGGTTAAGTTTAACTGCGTTAATGTTCTATTTTTTGAGATACAGTGAAGAACAGGTCCTGGAATCCCCAATTTAACCCTGGCCTGATCACAAGACAGTTTACAATGACCAATTAACCTATTAACCCCTAGAGCTTTGGACTGTGGGAGGAGAGTCACGCATTCCACGGAGAGGATGCTGGGATTGAACTCCGAACTCCGACACCCCGAGCTGTGATAGGGTCGTGCCAACCACGGCGCCCTTTCTCGCGGTGCAGCAAACGATTCTGCCCCCGCCTCTTCCTGTCTTCCACCCCTGCTCGAGTGGAAATGGCCGGTCACAGTGGGCTAAACGAGGGCAGGAATGGGCAGTGGCGGTGCTCTCTACACCATGGGTGTCTTCGGTTTGCGTGGAACTAGGGGACGTAGCCTCGAGATTCCGGGGGGGGGGGGAGGAGATTTAGGACGGGGATGAGGAGGAACTGCTTTTCCCAAAGGGTGGAATTCTCTGCCCGATGAAGCAGTGGAGGCTGCCTCAGTAAATATATTTAAGACCAGGTTGGATAGATTTTTGCATAGCTCAAGGGTTACGGGGAAAAGGCAGGTAGGTGGAGATGAGCCCATGGCCAGATCAGCCACGATCTTACTGAATGGCAGAGCAGGCTCGACCGGATGGCCGACCCCTGCCCCCGTTTCTTGTGTTCTTGTGACCCAGTGGAGTACCTTCCATTGCTTCTGTTGTCCTCTTCACAGAACTGCAAGCTGACAGTGACGTTCCAGGAGGTTTTCAAGCAGTGTATGAAGGGATTTGTGGAAGGAACGAGGAGGTACGTGTCCGTCTTTATTTATCCAGCCGAAGTCTGTTCGAGTTCACATTTATTGGCTTCTGACTGTACGTGTGTACAACCAAACAGCGTTCCACCGGACCACGGTGCTCCCACAGAACATGCATCACACACAGCATATAAAACAGAATATTACCACAAATAAGTTAATAAAATGTAACTCAAAATGCCTGTGATGTGCAGAGCGCAGGTAACCAACTCCACGTTCAAAGTACGTTGATTATCAAAGTATGTGTACATTATACAACTTTGAGATTTGTCTCCTTACAGACAGCCACAGCACAAAGATGACTGGATGATAGCCAATGGTGTTCCAGTGTTTTTAAAAAAAAGTCCCTAAACATAAACCAGGAAATTATAGGCTGCTGAGCTACGTCAGTTGTTGGAAAGTTATTGGACGGTATTCTCAGGGACTGGATATCTAAGTATTTGGATAGACAGGGACTGATTAAGGATAGTCAGCATGGCTTTGTCTGTGGTAGGTCGAGTCTAACCAATCTTTGAGACTTTTTCAAGGAAGTTCCCAGGAAAGTGGATGAAGGGAAGGCAGTGGATGTTGTCTACGTGGACTTCAGCAAGGCATTTGACCAGGTCCGGCATGGGAGGCTGGTCAAGAAGGTTCAGTCGCTCGGCATTCAGGGTGAGGTAGTAAATTGGATTAGACACTGGCTTTGTGGGAGGAGACAGAGAGTGGGAGTAGAGGGTTGCCTCTCTGACTGGAGGCCTCTGACTAGCAGAGTGCCGCAGGGATCGGTACTGGGCCCGTTGTTGTTTGTTGATCTGGATGATTTTGTGGTTAACTGGATCAGCAAATTTGCAGTAACACCAAGATTGTGGGGTGGGGGGGGGGAATATAGTGAACAGCGGGGAGGACTATCAGAGCTCGCAGAGGGATCTGGACCAGCTGGAAAATGGCAGATGGAATTTAATGCAGACAAGTGTGAGTATTTTCACTTCGGTAGGACCAGCCAGGGTGGGTCTTACACGGTGAACGGTCGGGCACTGAGGAGTGTGGTAGAACAGAGGGATCTGGGAATACGGGTCCATAATTCATTGAAAGTGGCGTCACAGGTAGACGGGGTCGTAAAGGGAGCTTTTGGCAGATTGGCCTTCATAAATCAAAGTATTGAGTACAGGAGAGGGGATGTTATGTTAAAGTTGTTTAAGACGTTGGTGAATCCTCATTTGGAGTATTGTGTGCAGTTTTGGTCACTGACCTACAGGAAAGATGTAAATAAGGTTGAAAGCATGCCGAGAAAATTTACAAGGATTTTGCCTCCAGACCCGAGTTACAGGGAAAGATTGAATACATTAGGACTATGTTCTTTAGAACGTAGACAACTGAGAGGAGATTTGATACAGGTGTCCAAAATTATGAGGGGAATAGATGGGGTAAATGCAAGCAGGCTTTTTCCACTGAGGTTGGGTGGGACTTTAACCAAAAGTCATGGGTTAAGGGTGAAAGGTGAAAAGTTTAAGGGGAACATGAGGGGAAACTTCTTCACTCAGAGGGCGGTGAGAGTGTGGAACGAGCTGCCGGCACAAGTGGTGGATGTGAGCCCGATTCCAACGTTTAAGAGAAGTTTGGATAAGTACATGGATGGGAGAGGTGTGGAGGGCTGTGGTCCTGGTGCGGGCAGTTTATATGGTTTAGCATGGTCTGGATGGGCCGAAGGGCTTCTTTATGACTCAACAACATGAGTTAGACGTCCGCTTGAGTGTAAAATTTAAAATCCAATGCAGCCTGACTAGATACAACATGTTCCCATCGCTGACCTCCCCATAGCTCCAAAGTCTCCATTTGAGGATGACGAGCCAGGTATTCATGTAGAAGAAAGGAAGCTGAGGGTTAATATTAATAAAAACCTTCACTCTGGACCGACCCTGTGCATCCCTGAATCTTTTGTCAGACCCTCACTGATGCAGTTAAGAAAGCGTCCATTCCGGATGCATCCCAGCTCGAGAAACTGCAGAGAGATGTGGGCACAGCTCAGCTCCTCACAGAAACCAGCCTCCCCTCCACGGACCATGAGACTTAGGAGCTGAATTGGGCTAATCGGCCCAGTGGGACTGCTCTGCCATTCCATCATGGTTGATTTATTTTCCCTCTCGACCCCATTCTCCTGCCTTCTCCCTGTAATCTTTGACTCCCTTTCTAATCAGGTACCTATCAAACTCTGCTTTAAATATACCCAGTGACTTGGCCCTGACAGCCATCTGTGGAAATGAATTCCACAGATTCACCACCATCTGGCTGAAGAAATTCCTCCTCACCTTTGTTCTAAATCTATGTCCCTCTATTCCAAGGCTGTGCCTCCAGGCCCTAGACTCCCCAACTACAGGAAACATCCTCTCCACATCCACTCTCTCTGTGTCCTCTGGTCCTAGACTCCCCAACTACAGGAAACATCCTCTCCACATCCACTCTCTCTGTGTCCTCTGGTCCTAGACTCCCCAACTACAGGAAACATCCTCTCCACATCCACTCTCTCTGTGTCCTCTGGTCCTAGACTCCCCAACTACAGGAAACATCCTCTCCACATCCACTCTATCTGTGTCCTCTGGTCCTAGACTCCCCCACTATAGGAAACATCCTCTCCACATCCATTCTATCTGTGTCCTCTGGTCCTAGACTCCCCCACTATAGGAAACATCCTCTCCACATCCATTCTATCTGTGTCCTCTGGTCCTAGACTCCCCCACTATAGGAAACATCCTCTCCACATCCACTCTATCTGTGTCCTCTGGTCCTAGACTCCCCAACTACAGGAAACATCCTCTCTACATCCACTCTCTCTGGGCCTTTCGGTTTTCAGTAGGTTTCAATGAGATCCTCCCTCGTTCTTATAAACTCCAGCGAGTCCAGGCCCTGAGCCGTCAAACACTCCTTGTATGTTAACCCTTTCACTCCTGGGATCATTTTCATGACCCACCTCTGGGCCCCCTCCAATGGCAGCACATCCTGTCTATGATAATGGGCTCAAAACTGCTCACACAATATGTCAGTCTCAGTCTGACCAATGCATAGACTTAGTCAGGTCCCGTTGGGTTTGGGTCAGGTAGACAGACCCTGATCCCACCCTTGACCCCAGAGCCATGAGCTCTTCTCTAATTCAGCGATTTATGGAAGTGATCTGCGGACTGACACCCGTCTGTTTTCTGACCCTCGGACCGTGCTTTCTCCACACTTTACTTCTGGAGCAGCCTAGGTTCCTCCTAGCACGTGTCTGGCTCTGCGCTTGGGAGGGTGTTGACAGCCTGTGTCACCTGCCTGGACCTCACTGTCTGCTGAAGACGTTCACAGGGGTTTCGTTTACCCGGCATCTTCGTCACTCGTCGCCATCCAGGAGCACTTGGGAGCCTTTAATAACCAAGGAATGCCAAGAAGAGCATTTGCACATGCCTAAAAGTCCAAAATAACTTGACTGAACTGAACCAAATGAGATTAGTGTCGAAGCTGTTTTGTGGACGTCCACTGAATTTGTTGGACGGGCAAGATTTGAATTTGCAGAGGGCCAGCAGGCAGGGCGAGCGCTGTGAAAATCGACCATGTCTGAGCCATTTCGATGGACACTTGAGGGATTTATCGGCACAACGCAGATATGTTGGGATTGGCACTTGGCTAGAATGCCTGGGCCCAGAGCTTAGCCAAGGTCAGTGGCAGGGTCCAGTTGTCTTTCCAACTGAAGATTGGGGTTCTGCTTAGTTATTAACAGTGGAGTGTAAATACTGTGTCGTCCAGTTAAAGATTAGCTTTATCTTTAAAAATCGGTTTTATCTACCAAACGTGCATCAAAACGCATCATTTGCGCCCACAACCAACGCAGTCTGAGGAGGCGCCGGGGTCAGCCAGCAGGTGTCTCCGTGCTTCCGGTGCCAACGACTCGCTGACCCTCGCCTGCAGCACACACGGAACGCCGGAGGAACTCAGCAGGTCAGGCAGCATCTACGGAAATGAGTAAACAGTCAACCATTTGACATTTCAGGGGGAGACCCTTCATCAGGGCAAGAATGTGAAAGCTGAGGGTTTGTAAGGCATAGGTCAGACCACATTTGGAATATCATGAGCTATTTTAGCGCACTCCCCCCCCCCCCGTAACTTTTGCCGCGCTCTCCCCACCACCGCTGCCCTTCGTTAGACTCCGCCCTACGCCCTGGGGAGGCCCACGCGGTCACGGGGGGAAGCTGCGAACGGGCAGCGGCGGGAATCGAACCCGGGTGGCGGGCGCTGTGAAGCGTTGCGCTAACCGCTATCCTTCCATGCCGCCATTCCTGCGTAGTTCGTTCCAAAGATGCGTGGTTTCGTCGGCCAATTGGACGCGTGAGCGCAGGTTTGTAGGGCCTTTTACTGTGCCATTATCTATAAATAAAACAATATAAATGTACATTTTATTTTAACTGGGCCCCAGATAATCCATGGGAAGGATGTGTTATCTGTACACGGTTGTATCTCTAATTTAACTGGAATGCTTTCTGTACAGCTCAGGGGCACACCTTGTGTTCATACCATCACTGAGGGACGTTCATCACGACCTGGTGTATCCTCAGCCGCCGTTCCACAGCTTCGAGCCATCAAAGGACGATAAAAGGGTACTTCTTCCTTCTATTTATCTTTCTTCGCGATTTTTTAAAATCTGTTTTAGTTTCAACTCTGCAGCTCTTGCAATTGACTTTGTTCGTGGAGTGTGAGTGTTGACCACAATCAGAATCGGGTGTAATATCATATCACGTGATTTTTTTTTTGTTTCTCTGACAGCAGTACCCTGCAATACATAACGGTGGATTTAATTCAGCTTTTTTTGACACAAAAGAAAAGGGATCAAAGTGAAAACAGATGCCTACAAAGTGATTTAAATTAATTACAATTATTAACCACAAAATTATTTTTAACGTAATTACTCTTTCCACTCCCTTAAATTAATATTTAGTAGATGCACCTTTAGCAGCGATTACAGCTTGAGTCTGTGTGGATGGGTCTGAATCAGCTTTGCACAGCAGGACTCTGTAATTTTTCCCCATTCTTGATTGGTCAGAGCATGGAGGGGTATGGGGAAAAGGCAGGAGATTGGGGCTGAGAGGCAGAGGGGAAGAAGCTGTTCCTGAACGTTGAGTGTGTGTCTTCAGGCTCCTGTACCTCCTCCCTGATGGCAGAGGGGAAGAAGCTGTTCCTGAACGTTGAGTGTGTGTCTTCAGGCTCCTGTACCTCCTCCCTGATGGCAGAGGGGAAGAAGCTGTTCCTGAATCGCTGAGTTTGTGTCTTCAGGCTCCTGTAACCCCTCCCTGATGGCAGAGGGGAAGAAGCTGTTCCTGAATCATTGAGTCTGTGTCTTCAGGCTCCTGTACCTCCTCCCTGACGGTAACAGTGAGAAAAGGGCATGTTCTGGGTGGTGGGGGTCCTTAATGATGGACGCTGCCTTTCTGAGACATTGCTCCTTGAAGATGTCCTGGGTACTACGGAGGCTGGTACCCAAGACGGAGCTGACTGATGTTACAATTCTGTGGCTTATTTTGATCCTGGGCAGAAAAGACCCCTCCCTCCAAACCAGATGGTGATGCGACCAGTCAAAATGCTCTCCGCAGCACATCTGTAGAAATCTACAAGTGTTTTAGGTGACGCGCCAAGTCTTCTCAGACTCCTAATTAAATCTAGCTACTGCGGCTGCATCAATATGTTGGGCCCAGGTTAGGTCGTCCCAGTGCAAAACCTGGCACTTAAGAGGGAAACAGGACGACTGAACTGCTGAAATCTGGAGCCGACACACACCTCTGTCAGCCTCTGTGGAGAACTGAGTCAGGTAGAGATCTTCCCGTGACCTGAAATGTTGACCATCTGTTACCCTCCATGAGTGTTGCCCAACCTCCTGAGCTTCTCCAGTATCTTGTATGCCCCTTCACAGGGCGCCCTTTTTACACCTGGTTCCGATGGGGGCATCCACGTTCCTTAACAGACCATTTGATGTTTGGTGATTCTCGGTCTGATCTCAAGTTCAACTTCAGTTTATTGTTCATTCACCTGCACACGTGCATACCACCAAACAAAACAGTGTTCCTCCGGACCAAGTGCACAACCCAGTACAGATAACTCGCGCTCAACCGTACGCACGTATACCGCCAAACGAAATCTAGATGGAGACGTAACGTAGAGATTTTTACTCCTCATGTAAGGGTGTATGAAATAAAATCAATGCAATTCAATTCAGCAACGTTCCTCCCGACCAAGGTGCACAACACAGTACTGGCACACACAACTCGGGGTAATATTACCACAAATAAATTAACAAATAATAAGGTGCGTTTACGACTCAAGTTAAAAAGTGAACAGTATAACGCGACTGGTGCTCCATTTGTGATGAGAGCAGGGCGGTGGCACGGAATTCAGTGGGGTCACGGCCTGGGGGGGGGGGGTGGGGAGAAGCTGTTTCCAATCCTAACCGTTCTCGTCCTAGTGCTACGGTACCTCCTGCCTGAGTCACCGAGATTGTGGGACAAATGGGAGGGATCACTGACAATGCGTGCGCAGCACTCCTGATAAATATCTCCGGGAGGAAGAGAGACCCTGATGATCGTCTCGGCAGTTCTCACAATCCCTTCTAAAGAATTGCTGTCAGATGCTTTGCGACCTCTGTACCACTCGGTGATGCACTTTGTCTGGGCTCTTTCAACATCGCTCCTGTAAAATTCAGTTAGGATGCAGTGGGGGTGGTGATGGCGCCTCGCTCGTCTCAAAATCTCCTCAGGAAGTGGAGACACCGCTGTGCTTTCTCGACCAGTATTGCAGTTTCTATGCAATGGCTACAGGGCATCTCATTATAGAAGATTTTGGATCACTGTGGAAGACACCAGCAGTGCAGTGGAAGTTCCAGGTGTGAAGAGTGTGAAGTTACCATTACTAGGGAGAGCGTTCTGGGGAAACTGAAGGTCACCTGGGCCAGGTGGACTACACCCCAGGGTTCTGAAAGAGGTGGCTGAAGAGATTGTGGAGGCATTAGTGATTAGTAATCACCTGATTCTGGAATGGTTCCAGAAGACTGGAAAATTGGAAATGTCGATCTTCAAGAAGTGAAGAGAGGCGCAAGAAAGGAAACTACCGGCCAGTTAGCCTGACCTCAGTGGTTGGGAAGATGTTGGAGTCAGTTATTAAGGATGAGGTCTCAGGGGACTTGGAGGCACTTGATAAAATAGGCAGCAGTCAGCATGGTTTCCCCAGGGAAAATCTTACCTGACAAATCTGCTGGAATGATTTGAAGAAATAACAAGCAGGATGGACAAAGGAGAATCGGTTGATGTTGTGTACTTGGATTTTCAGAAGGCCTTTGACAAGGTGCCACACACGAGGCTGTTTAACAAGCCACAAGCCCGTGGTATTACAGGAAAGATTCTAGTGTGGATAAGGCAGTGGCTGATCGGCAGGAGGCAAAGAGGGGGAATAGTGTGAGCCTTCTCTGGCTGGCTGGTGGTGACTAGTGGTGTTCCACAGGGGTCTGTGTTGGGACCAATTCTTTTTATGCTATGTGTCAATGATTTGAATGATGGGATAGATGACTTTTAAAAAGTGTGCAGACAATATGAGGACAGGTGGAGGGGCAGGTAGTTTTGAGGAAGTAGGGAGGCTACAGAAGGACTTGGGCAGATTTGGAGGATGGGCAAAGAAATGGCAGATGGAATAGAGTGTTGGGAAGTGTACGGTCATGTACTTTGGTAGAGGAAATGAAGGGGTTAACTATTTTCTAAATGGTGACAAAATACAAAAAAACTGGGACGTAAAGGGAGGCCTTTGCAGGTTTCCCTAATGCTGGTTGCAAGTTGAGTCGGTGGTGAGGAAGGCAAATGCAATGTTAGCATTCATTTCATTTCAGGAGGACTAGAATATAAAAACAAGGGTGTAATGCTGAGGCTTTTCAAAGCACTGGTGAGGCCTCAGTAGAAATATTCCGAGCAGTCTTGGGCCGCTTATCTTCAAAAGGATGTGCTGACACTGGAGAGGGTTCAAAGGGAGTTCACAAACATGATTCCAGGATTGAACGGCTTGTCTTATGAAGAGCGTTCGATGGCTCTGGGCCTGTGTTCTCTAGAATTCAGAAGAATGAGGGGTGGCCTCACTGAAACCTATCGAGTGGTGAAAAGGCCTCGACAGAGTGGATGTGGAGCAGATGTTTCCTGTAGTGGGAGAGTCTAAAACCAACAGACGCAGCCTCAGAATAGAGGGGCGCCCTTTCAAAACAGAGATGAGGAGGACTTTCTTCAGCCAGAGGGTGGTGAATCTGTGAAATTCTTTGACACAGGCAGCTGTGGAGGCCGAGTCTCTCTGTATATTTAAGGCAGAGGTTGATAGATTGTTGATTGGTCAGGGCATGAAGGGATATGGGGAGAAGGCAGGAGATTGGGGCTGAGAGGGAAAATGGATCAGCCACGATGAAATGGCAGGGCAGACTCGATGGGCCAAATGGCCTAACTCTGCTACTATACCTTATGGTCTTACAGCGTCGCACAATGCATCATTAAGACAGCGCATTGAGGTAGTACGAGGGAAAACAATAACGGAATTCAGAATGAGGGGTCTCAGTTACAGAGAGAGAGAGAGTGCATCGCAGACAGTAAGGTGCAAGTCAGGAGTCCACTTTAATCGGACAAGGGGGCCGTTCATTGTTCATACAACGGCAGGACAGACGCTGGCCTTGAACCTGGCGGTATGTGCCGCCAGGCTTTTGTATCTTACGGGTGGTGGGGCGGAAGGTGGAGGGTGCCCGGGCTGGGAGGGGTCTCGGGTTATGTTGGCAGAGAGGAGTGTAGGTGAGAGGGTTTGGAGGGTGTTCCTGGGCCAGCCTGCTCAAAATTGTACGTAATGCCCGAGGGCGGGATTAAATCTGCACCCCTGGTGCCGTGGTGGGGGTAATGGCGTCGAGGCAGCAGGTGCGGTTTACATCATCCCAGCTGTTATCCAACCTGTGTCTGTCGGGCCTGTGCCTTTAAGGCATCGACCTCGTTCACTGCAAGAAAGCAGCTTGGAGGTTCTGACCCGAAGCTTGAAAACAGCGTGTAATTTATTGCCCCCCTCAAGGGAATCCGGCAAGAAGCCACTTAACTGAACTCCCTCGGGGAGCTCTAATGTTCCTCTCCTGCAGCACAAAGCCATCAACGGCAATCTGATAGTGGCCGCATTTTTCAAAGTAAAATTCATCACCAAAGCGCGTACTTGTTACCGTACCTGAGATTCATTTCGCTGCAGGCGTCGTAAACGGAACAGAATCTGCGAAAAATTGTACCTGAACCGTCCGTGCAAAAGAAGACAAAGTGTGCTGATGGGGAAAAAAAAATATTACTAAGAACACGAGTTGTAGAGAGTCCCCGATGGTGAATCTGTAGGCCGTGGAATCGGTTCAGAGCTGTGATGGTGTTGAGCTCGGGGCTCAATGAAGGCTGTATCATCTGAGGCCATATAAGATATCTGGCAGCTAACACTTTTGCTAAAGCAGCTAAAATAAATGTTGGAGCTGACTGAGTTTACAACTCTCTGCAGCTTATTTCGACCCTGTGCAGTACCCATTCCCCACACCCCCATACCATAATCTTCAACAAAGGTAATCCTATCTGTTTTCCCAACCATCACCTACCAGCCCCTGCGTTCTGTTTTACGCAGCGCAGTAGCGAAACTGTTGAAGTTCAAAGTGCATTTATCGTCAAAGTCTGGTTAAAACTCCACAACCTCGAGATTTGTCTCCTTTCAGGCGGCCACAGAGCAAGAAACCTGAAAGAATCCTTTTTGAGAAAAAGACTTCAGACACCCATCGCACAGAGAGAGAGAGAAAAACGCACACAAATCGCGCAAACGATAAAAGCGAGCAGCAGCGTTCAGAACGAGCGTGAGTCCGTAGACTCGTAGCCCGGATCAGGCCCGCGGCCCGCACGTCGCGGACCAGCGAGCTGAACCGGCCCACTCCCGGGCCCCCTGCCTTTTAAGTCCACCTGACCCGGTGTTGGGGCAACGCTTCCCAGCGCCAGCCACCCGGGTTCCATTCCCGCCGCTGTCCGCGAGATTTTACACTCGTTCCTGTGACCGCGTGGTTTTCCTCCCACATTCCAGACAAGTACGGGTCAGGGTTGGCGATATGCTGGCATGGTTATGTTGGCACCAGAACGGGCCCTCCCCCCCCTACCCCCCCCCAATCCCAACACATCCTCGGACTGTGTCGATCGATGACACAGGTGACGCGTTTCATTGTGTGGGTTTTAACGCACATGAGACAAATAAAACTAACTAATCTTTAATAATGTTTTTTAAAATGTGTCCTGAATCAGCATCAGCTTCCACACCTCCCCGCCCCCGTCAACTCCGATCTGTGCTCGGTGAATTCCCTGGTGACTGAGCCCGTGTGATGACGGCCGGCGATGGAGCGGATTGGCATTGACCTCAATCAAATGAGACATCCTAATGGAGAAAGCAAGCTTTTAGTCAGAGCGTGTTCCATTTTGAAGATTCATTACCCGGTGACCCCCACCGAGCGCTCGTCGGCATTAAAGCCATTTTGCTATTCCCTCGCCAGCTGTGGTCCTCCAGCTGACCTCGCGGGGGGCGGGACTGGTTTCTGTCTCCCGATCCGTTTCGAGCGTTCGCGCTGGCGGCTGAATTTCCCCGGCTTTTCTTGCCATGCAGGTGGAGGCCATTCTGCCCTTCGTGCCTGTGGCAGCAGTCCCTTCCATCCCTTTCCCCCGCTTAATTCACAGTGGGATTTGCAGTTACGTGCACAAGTACTTAAACAGTGTGTGTGTCTATGTTACGTGTATAATGTCTGTTTGTCTATCCAATCTATTTATCTATCTAGGGTGCCAAAGACTTTTGCAAAGTACTGTAGTAATTTTACGTATCTCACCGTACTGCTGTCGCAAAAAGAAACAAATCTCTCGACATCTGTGAGTGATGATAAACCTGATTCTGATACGGGTCTCTGCTGTGGACCGAGAGTGGGAAGAGGGCAGGGAGAGGGGAATCACGGTCGGGAAAAGGGGAGAGGGAGCGGGAAGCACAACAGAGACCCAGATCAGAGTCGGGTTCATCATCGCTCGCATGCATCGAGAATTGTTTTTTATTTTGCGGCTGGACCACCGAGGTGAGAGACGGAGGAGGAGGAGGAGGAGGAGGACACCGAGAGGGTGGTGGTGGACACGTGAGGAGAGCAGTGGTGAGAGGGGAGCCGGAATGGGGGAAAGTAAAAAGAGAGAAGGGGGAGGAGAGGAGAAATTACCGGAGGTTGTTGAGATTGATCGTGCCGTCAGGGTGGAGGCTACCCAGACGGAACATGAGGTGTGGCTCCTCCAGCCCGAGGGTGGCCTCCTCAGGCCTGTAGAGGAGGCCTCGGACCGACGAGCCGGAATGGGTTGTGGAATTTAAATGGGTGACCACCGGGAAATCCTGCCCTTTGCGGTGGGTTTGATGTTGAATTGAACCGATGTTATTGCTGTCAGGTGGGAGGCTACCTGCATCAGGACAGGAATGAAGACAAGAAATGTCTTCTTTTTCAGAAATGATACTTCCTCAGAAATAACCTTTGTTTATGATAGACCGCTTGGAGCTGAGCACAGACGTAATTTCAGACTACTTGGACCGGGTAGGAATTTTGGAGAAACAAGAATTATATTTTCTTGAATATAATGTGTTCAGCCGCACAATGGTGCTGAAGCTTTGCAATAAGCGAAAATGTTTTGTTGATGATTTTCGTTTGTACTCAGTGTCTGAGGCTTCTCGCTCAAGTGTCCAACAATAATCAGCCAGCAGTGATGGATTCCAGTTGCCCTGAAACCGTCTCTCCATGACTGTAATGTCCTGGTGAAACCTTTCACCGTGCTCGTCACTGACGGCGCCGAGATTTGCAGGGAAGGAGTCTAGATGGGAATGCAGGAAATGAATCTTTAGTGACAGGTTGCACTTCATGGTTTCGTCTGCTTGAAGCACATTGTCAACCAGCTGCACGAAGTTTGGTGCTCCGTAGTTGCCAAGAAAACTTTCAGCGATGTCCTTGAATGCCTTCCATGTGATTTTCTCCGGTCCCACTAGAAGTTCTTCGAATTGCCTGTTATTAATGACCTGTTTGACTTGGGGACCAACAAAAAAATGCCTTCCTTACTTAACCTTGGCATCACTTATTCTGACTTGAACTATGAATTGAAATAACAAATGTGAGCGATTTCAAAAAGAAACGGTGCATGATGGGGAAGTTTCATGATCGGCGACCCAAAATCCATAAGGTGTACCCAAAAGTATTCAGGAAACAAAATCCTTGGTTGTCCAGTGCAATCGGCCAACTACTGCGTTGTCTAATACGTTTTCTTCTTTTGACAGAGGGTCCACTTTGTCTCTGAGCCCTGCACGTTGAATATCAACGGCGTGGTCTTCGGGGTGACGTCGAGCGACGTTCTCATTCACATGACCGCAGAGGAGATCAACAGGTACGTGGGAAGTAGTTATTTAAGCAGGATCTCATTCAGGCCCTGTGGAACGCCTGGCTGTAAAAGGTGCTGAAGCCCGTGTGTAGGGTGCTTCCCTTCATCGGGCGGGGAACGGAGTACCTCACCATGACAGGGGATCACTGACGTAGTCTGACAGGTCGTTCTGGCGTGTCGGTCCACGGCCTCTTTTGCTATAAAGAAGCCCCTCTCGGGCGGGAGGAGCAACACCGCGTATTCCGTCTGGGTAGCCTCCAACCTGACGGCACGAAAGCCAATTCCTCCAGCTTCCAGGAATTTTTTTTTTCTCTTCACCCTTCCTCCTTCAATTCCCAACCTTGACCCTTTTACCTCTCCTCACCGGCCCATCACCTGTAGAAATTTGCAAGCGTTTTTAGTGACGAACCAGATCTCCCCAAAACTCCAAAAACACTGGGGCGTAGGCCGCCGACGGCAGCTTGCCCGTGTCCTCTGTCCTGGGGCAAAGCCACCCTTCCTCTCCCAAGGGAGACTCTTTGGAGCTACTGTTGGCGTTTTTGTCACTCTGGGTTTTTAATGGGGTGGAGTTGCTAGTCCTCTGCCCAACCCTCCTCCTCTTGCAACCGAACTGGGGACCATCCATGGCAGAGTTCAACCACAGGAATTATGTGACTGAACTAGAGAAGGTGCATAAAAGATTCAGAAAGATGCTGCCCGGCTTTTCCCCCGGGTAGGGGAGTGTCGGGAGGACCTGGGCGACGGACTGGAGGTGGAAGGCCGGCAGGCAGCCTACCTTGTGTATGTGTGGGAGGGTGGGGAAATGGGGAAATGAGAGCAAGAATGTGACCAGCGGGCCCGCGGCCGATCAGCCGCGCCGTGAGTCAATCGTTTCTCCTGCGTGCCGGGGGCACTCTCTTTCGGTGCGGGCTCTCGAGCACGCACGCTTTCGTCTTGGGCAGTCGTTTTTGCGGTGTGTACCGTTGCTCGCGACTCCGTGAAGACTCTTAATCACGCTACTCCGCCATCCTTCCAGCTCCGCCCGTACGAAAGGTTTGTTGCATGTTGTACGCTGGCTGTGCGTCGTTCTGCCAAGCATCGCGGACGTGCTTTCTCAGAGCCAGAATGTGTGGCAGCAGTCGCGGGCGGCCCCCAGCGCGTTCTTAGTTGACCGTCGCTGTACGTTCCGATAAATTACTGTAATCTAAAACTAGGCTTGAGATGGGGGGGGTAGATTTAAAGGGAGCAAGTTTCTCCACAGAGGTTCCAAAGATACTTCCCTTTCTACTGCCCATTACGCCGCTGGCGTTTAGAGCCGCCATGAAGGCCCTCCGTCTCTGGCGGAGTTCCTCCAGTGTTTTGTGTGTGTTGCTTGGATTTCCAACATCTGCAGATTCTCTCTTGTTCGAGATTAATATCACCAGCATATGTTGTGGGATTTGTTGTCGGGTGTGTGGGAGCCGTGCAACGAAATACAGAATAATAGAGAAAAGTCTAGTGAATGACAGTTTTTATAATATTTATTAAATAGCTAAAGTAGTGGAAAAACAGAAATTAAAAAGTAGTGAGGTAGCGTTCACGGGTTCAATATCCATTCAGAAGTCAGATGGCAGAGGGGAAGAAGCTGTTCCTGAATCACTGAGTGTGTGTCTTCAGGCTCCTGTACCTCCTCCCTGATGGCAGAGGGGAAGAAGCTGTTCCTGAATCGTTGAGTGTGTGTCTTCAGGCTCCTGTACCTCCTCCCTGATGGTAGCAATGAGAAGAGGGCATGACCGTAATGATGGACGCCGCCAGTTTGAGACATCGCTCCTTGAAAATGTCCTGGATACGACGGAGGACAGTGCCCATGATTGAGTTGGCTAATTTTACAACTTTCTGAAGCTTATTTCGATCCTGTGCAGTAGCCTCCCCACCCTCCCATACCAGACGGTGATGCAGCCAGTCAGAACGCTCTCCATGGTACATCTGTACATTTTTGGTGACATACCAAATCTCTTCAAACTCCTCGCGAAATATAGCCACATAAAGAAGAAAATAATAATTTTTAAGAAGGCGACAATTAGAAACAAAAAAGAAGCAAAGTCTACTTTAATGCAAAGTGGTGACAGTGTTGCCGTACCAAGATAGGGTTGTGCTGGTTTGTTCAAGAACCGAATGGTAGCTGTTCCTGAACCTGGTGGTGTGGGACTTCAGGCTTCTGTACCTCCTGCCTGACGGGTGCTGTGTGAAGATGCCACGTCCCGGACGGTGGGGATCTTTAACGATGGACGTCGCCCTCCTGAGGCAGTCACTCCTGTAGCTATGACCGACGGCGGGGAGGAGAGTGCCTGTGAGATATCGAGCTGAGTCCGCTCCGCTCTGCGGCCTTTTGCCTCCCTGAATTCGAATTGCCGATTCGGGACCATGATGCAGTCAGTCGGGATACTTCCAGCCGTACGTTTGCTAGTGTTCGGTGACAAACTAAAGCTCCTTAACCTCCTAAAGGAAGGAAAAGTGGAGAACCCTCCCCTCGCTCAAATGCCGCGCCATCACCAGGCAAGACCAGCCTGGGGGCATGGACTCCGAAACTAAATTAACTGTGGGCTGTTTACGCAGGAATTTGGTAGATTTTGCTGTGGCTTAGAAAGAATCTCGATTTATTGTAGAATCACCCCTCCCTCTCCTGTCCCTTCAACCCTTCATCCCTCCCCTTCCCATCCCCTCAATCTCTCTCTCTCCCATTGAGCCCCCTCTACCTCTCCCCCTCTCTCTCCCCCTCTCTCTCCCCCTCTCTCTCCCCCCTCTCTCTCCCCCCTCTCTCTCCCCCCTCTCTCTCCCCCCTCTCTCTCCCCCTCTCTCTCCCCCTCTCTCTCCTCCCCTCTCTCTCCCCCCCCTTCTCCTCTCCCCCCCTTCTCTCTCCCCCCCTTCTCTCTCCCCCCTTCTCTCTCCCCCCTTCTCTCTCCCCCCTTCTCTCTCCCCCCCTTCTCTCTCCCCCCCTTCTCTCTCTATTTGTCTGTCTTTCTTGCTGGCTACTATTTTTCACTCCCCCCCCACTTCATCCCCCCCTCCCAACTAGCGATCTTCAAGCGTGGGATTGAGTTTAGGAGCCGAGAGGTAATGTTGCAGCTATATTGGACCCTGGTCAGACCCCACTTGGAGTACTGTGCTCAGTTCTGGTCGCCTCACTACAGGAAGGATGTGGAAGCCATAGAAAGGGTGCAGAGGAGATTTATAAGGATGGTGCCTCGATTGGGGAGCATGCTTTATGAGAATAGGTTGAGTGAACTCGGCCTTTTCTCCTTGGAGTGACGGAGGATGAGAGGTGACGTGATAGAGGTGTACAAGATGATGAGAGGCATTGATCGTGTGGATAGTCAGAGGCTTTTCCCCAGGGCTGAAATGGCTAACACGAGGGGGCACAGTTTTAAGGTGCTGGGGAGTAGGTACAGAGGAGACGTCAGGGGTTAAGTTTTTTACTCAGAGAGTGGTCAGTGCGTGGAATGGGCTGCCGGCGACAGTGGTGGAGGCGGATACAATAGGGTCTTTGAAGAGACTCCTGGACAGGTACATGGAGCTTAGAAAAATAGAGGGCTGTGGGTAACCATAGGTAATTACTCAGGTAAGGACATGTTTGGCACAACTTTGTGGGCTGAAGGGCCTGTATTGTGCTGTAGGTTTTCTATGTTCTTTGTCTCCCCCCCCCCCCCCGCACCTTCCCCATCTCTCTCTCTCTCTGTCTCACCCCCCTCCCTCCTTCTCACATGTGCATACATCTGGTTAAGTTATTGCAGTGAAGTTGGCAGGGCTCTTTGGGGCAGTTGCCATTTTGGCAGTGAAGTTTTCCGAGGCCTGTGCTGGCCACACTGTTCACTCCTGTTTACCACATTCCTACACACTGCCTTCATCGGTTAGACCCCACACCTCAACCTTGCAGTCACTTAATACCTTCACGATGCTAGTTACCGCTCTTAAAATTCATCTCGGCTCTATCACCAGATCGCTTGTTGTTTTTTAAACAAAGATTCAATCACAATCCAGTCATCAACATCAAGGGAATGAGTCATTGGAGAAATTTTCATTAAACCTGAAATGTAAACAAGATGTCACAAGGAATTTATTGGAGTGAGGCAGGAGCCATATTGTTGTTTATTATTTAGAAATACAGAGCAGAACAGGCCCTTCCCGCCCAGAAACCCACCCGTTTAACCCCAGCCTAATCAGAGGACAATTTACACTGACCTACTAACCCATACGTCTTTGGACTGTGGGAGGAAACCGAAGCTTCGGGAGCAAATTCACGCGCACACAGGAAGGAACGTGAAAACTTGCTTGCGGAGGACGCCGGATTTGAACTCTGAACTCCGCCACGATACGCTCGTGGTTCTGTGCGTTCGCTGCCTGGCTTGAAACTCAGTGGGCACCAGTTAAAGAGAAAGATTAGCTTTATTTGTCAATGTGAGCATGTTTTACCTCAGGGTCACCAACCTTTTTTGCACCGCAGACCAGTTTGATATTAACAATATTCTTGTGGACCGGCCAACGGGGGGTGGGGGGTGTTAATCACGACTGGAATATAGGTGATAAGTCACTTATAAATGACTAATACACTCAATTTCATTTCTAAAAGGGTTTATCTAACAAATTCAATATTAAACACACAGCGCATATTTTCCTCGTATGAACATATAAAATCATTGCAACACCAGTGAGAGGACAGGGTAAGGGCTGGAGGTCCCCGTACCGGGGCCGCGGCGGTCACAGTCCAGAGAGAGCGATCAGCCGAGCAAGGAGTGCAACAGGGCGCGTGCCCGCCCCCCCCCCCCCCCCCCGTAGGTAGGTAGGATCTATCAGCCAACAAAAGTTTGGCTCGAGGGATGACTTTCAGTAGATCGCAGCGAAGTAGCTGCTCTGCTACTTACGAAACTGTTGGGCTTGAAATTCTGCCCTGTGTTCGTTTAGGAAGAGAGACAACCAACACCGGAATATTACAAAACTTGGGTTTATTGCAGAATTCGTAACTGGCACAGCGAATCGACGGAGTCGCTGGAGAAGGCGCGTTCCGACCTCCCCTTACAATCTGCTCTTATTTATATCCCTTTTCCCCCCAGCACAACCCCCCGCTACATATTAGGTAATATCGGGCACTTGTGTCCATCTTATTGGCCCGATGCCATACACGCACGAGTTACCTGTTTCTTTTGTTTACTGAATCGCGTGACACTAGTAGTTTCGGTGTAGCGGAATCCCCAGTTTCGCTTCCCCCCTCCCTCGCATTACGTGAGCCACTCCTGACCTGTAATGGCAGTCTCGAATTAACCCTAACATTAACCCTAACACTCCCTCCCTTGGCCTCCCAGAGGCCACACCCTTTACAAGCTTTTCCGCGGCTGCCGGGATCAGGCAGGGAGGTGAGCGTCCCCCGGCACTCTTTGGCGTGTCCTCCCTATTTGTTTATCCTGATTTGTCCGACCTAGGGTCACAAAATATGGGTAGGGGTTCCCTAAACATCCGCAATTTTTACAAGTAGCATGCAACATTTCAGAAAACTTATTCAAGAACAAATTCACAATCCCCCCCTTGCCATGGTCCATTTCAGTCCGTGTCCTCCCATAGCGCGTCCGCTTTCCGAGAGGGCTGTGTCCTGGTACGCCGGTGGAGGTCCATCCTTTCCGGTCAAGGCTCGATTCATAGTCCCGCAACAACAACCACACGTAATAAAGATAGCAATTGAAATAGACAGTCCTAGAGCCGACTGTCCCAGAAACGCTCCCCACTTGCCAGAGGTCTTATTTAGCCAGTAGAAAATGATGCCAGTTATTGTCCCCCTCCCTTCTTACCTTTTAATGCCCTGTTGGAGACCTCGGTGACAGGGTATGGACCATGCCACCGTTTTCCGTTCCAGGTGAGCTTCCCCGGGCCTCGGAGGAACACTTCCACTCCTACCTTGATGGTGTCCGACCCCTGCGGCTGCTCACTGTTAGTTTATTGAACTCGCACAGTTATCAATTTTACCATATTTCTAAAAACTCTCATATACTCTGTTACTCAACACACAAATGTCTGAGTTTCGGTAACTCAAAATTGAAGTGCTCCATGGCTCCCTAGTACACAGAGAGGATCAAATGTGGGACAGTCGCCTTTCAAAACCTGACCTTCGCGTGGGAGATTTCTCCTCTTAACAACCAGTCTAAGGTAGGCGCCGTCAGTATCCCTGTGTACTACAGTGTACCGCGACACTTTTCTCTTCTCCTCCTCACTCCTGAGACTTTTATGCCCTTCGTGGGCGGCGGGTACCCTCACTCAGAAGACTTTTCCACGGGCGGAGGATCTTCCTAAAAACAGATAAGAGTTAGTACTTACCAGTCACGATTCTGCACCGGGAATGATCTCTCCCAGGGTAATTTGGGGTTCGTGAGGATCCGTCAGCAGACAAGATCTAACTCAGTGATTTAACTATCTAGTGGAAGTCTTCGATATAACAGGCACTTCCTGACCTTAGTCGAGCTTGCGGCCGCAAGTTGTCTGCTGTTGGACCCGCCAGCCTGTGTTGTCTCTCCCTCCCCACGTCGGGGTCACCAAATGTTGGGCTTGAAATTCTGCCCTGTGTTTGTTTAGGAAGAGAGACAACCAACACCGGAATATTACAAAACTTGGGTTTATTGCAGAATTCGTAACTGGCACAGCGAATCGACGGAGTCGCTGGAGAAGGCGTGTTCCGACCTCCCCTTACAATCTGCTCTTATTTATATCCCTTTTCCCCCCAGCACAACCCCCCGCTACATATTAGGTAATATCGGGCACTTGTGTCCATCTTATTGGCCCGATGCCATACACGCACGAGTTACCTGTTTCTTTTGTTTACTGAATCGCGTGACACTAGTAGTTTCGGTGTAGCGGAGTCCCCAGTTTCGCTTCCCCCCTCCCTCGCATTACGTGAGCCACTCCTGACCTGTAATGGCAGTCTCGAATTAACCCTAACATTAACCCTAACAAAACCCTGAGCCCGAATTAGGTCGTCTGTGAATATTTTAGCACCGGGTTCCCCATGAACATTTGGGACGGCGCCCATCTGTCTGCGCTCCAGGCCAGCAGCAACGGCACTACTCGCCGGACGCCCGAGGCGGCTGGTTACCCGAGGCCAACCAGTGATCCCTGGCGCGAGGGTATCACTGCGTTTAGGCGACTGATGACCTCGTGCGTGTTCAAGTTCAACAGTGGGCGTGACGGTATGAGGAAAGGTGCAGCTGACTCGTATTGTACCATATTGGCAAATCATATCGTTTCCTCACAGCCTGATAGCGCATGCTTTGCGGCCCGGTACTGCTCCGCGGGCCCAGTAGTCAGGGACCACTGTTTTACCCGAGATTCAGGCCTTTACAGATAAACGATAGAATTTATGATCAGCTATCCATAAGCAAGGGCTGACATGTAACCAACGGGCAAATGAAGGCAAATTGCGCCGCGGTTAGCACGACGCGATTGCAGCTCGGGGCGTCGAATTTGGCGTTCCGGTCCGCCGTCCCTTGTGCCCTTGGGTGTCCTCCGGGTGCTCCGCTCTCCTCCCACAGAGCAAAGACCTACCGGTTAGTAAGTTGGTCGGTGTGAATTGTCCCCTGATTAGGCCGGGGTTGCCGGGCAGCGCAGCAGAAAGGCCTGTGGACACTGTATCTCATGAGTTTAAATAGAAGTTTAAAAAAGTTTTCCGAGGACAATATCCTTGTAAGTGAGTGTGTAGGCTGTGGAATCAGTTGAGAGTTGAGGTGTGTGAGCCACACTGGTTCAGGTTAATAACTTATTAACCTGATTATTAACTTATTAACATCTTGCTTAACGATGGTTGTCAGGTAATAACTTGACGAGAAGCCTCAGCATTTTTTGAAATTTGGACGTGATTGCGGGCGCAGGCTGTGGCCTTTCCTCGCCTGTCGCTGCTCAGTGTTCGTACGAAATCGCCAGTGTTGTCGTGACTCCTCCCCTCAGTCGGCAAAATGAAGCGAGTGGGAAGGTAACGAGAGGATAATAGCAAGCAGGCGCAGAACGTGACGAGGGGTCGGGTCGCTGCCAGTTCTAGCCTGCCTGTGCGAATCTTTAGAATCGATTGTGTTATTAGTAACTAGCACTCGCAAAGCTCGTGGGCTTCTCTGCAGGCCTGCTAAAGCGTCCACCGTCCCATCGACGTCCCATGATGCTATTGTGCGAGGGTGGGAACGGATGTCAGATCCAGGATCGGCGAGTCCGGAGTCGTATCAAGGAAAACCCAAAATCGGAATCTTCAAGCGTTGGAACGCGGAGAACAACAGGGGAGATGCCGCAAACACTGCAGGCTTTCACCAACCAGGCACTGTGGGGAGAACTCCGACCGGGAATCGGTAGAGATGCAAATACGGGAGCAGAAGTGGAGGTGGGTCGGCCACACCTCGGGGAAGCTGACCAACAACGTCACCGGGCAGGCATTAGAAGGAGCAAGGGGGGGCAGGGGAGGGGCGTCCAAAGAGCGCGTGGAGATTTGTCGAGTCTGTTAGACGATGGGGGCAGCCCTGGTTCCCCCCTCGAGAAACTGGCTCCATATGAAGGACAGTTGAGGTGGGAGGTCATCGATGGCCTGGGCTCCACCGGGAGCTTAAGGCCCAGGAGAAGACGAAGAAGTGGGGAGGGGGAAGAACTTGCAGAGAGGATTGTAAAAAGATAAATAATCAGTGGAATGATTCTTGCAATTAGAACATTGTTAGGACGTAGAATATTACAGCACAGTACAGGCCCTTCGGCCCACGATGTTGTGCCAAGCTTTTAACCCTCTCCATGATCAATCTAACACTTCCGTCCTTCATACCCCTCCATTTTTTACCAAATAAGAGCTTAGGTGAGGGACTGGTCGGGGCCACACTTGGAGTATTGTGAGCAGTCTTGGGCCCCTCAGCTAAGCGCCGGCATTGGAGAGGGTTCGGAGGAGGATCACCAGAAAGGTCCTGGGAATGAAGGGCTTCACGTGGTAGCGTAGTGGTTAGCACAACGGTTTACAGTCCCGGCGACCCGGGTTCAATTCCTGCTGCTGCCCGGGGAGTTTATCCACTCTCCCCGTGATGACATGGGTGCTGTTCGGTACGGTCATAGAGAACACAGAAACAGGCCCTTCGGCCCATCTAGTCCATGCCAAATCCATTTAAATTGCAACTATGGACCCAGCACCGATCCCTGTGGCACTCCGCTAGTCACAGGCCTCCAGTCAGAGAGGCAACCCTCTACTCCCACTCTCTGTCTCCTCCCACAAAGCCAACGTCTAATCCAATTTACTACCTCACCCCGAATGCCGAGCGACTCAGAGTGGGAGTCATGTGGGACCTGGACAAATGCCTTGCTGACGTCCATGTAGACAACATCCACTGCCTTGCCTTCATCCACTTTCCTGGTACCTTCCCTGAAAGACTCTAGGTTCTTGCTCATTGTAGGCTGATCGGACATTGTAAGTTGTCCTGTGAGTAGGCTACGATTAAATCAGGGGATTGGGACAGCACGGCTGGAAGGGCCCGTTTAATACACACATTCAGAAATTCCAGGAATGAAAGGGTTAACGTACCAGGAGCATTTGATGGCTCTGGGCCTGTACTCACTGGAGATTAGAAGAATGAGGGGATGGGATCTCATTGAAACCAATCGAATATTGAATATTGAAAGATGTGGAGAGGATGTTTCCTATAGTGGGGGAGTCTAGGACCAGAGGGCACATATAGAGTGGATGTGGAGAGGATGTTTCCTATAGTGGGGAGTCTAGGACCAGAGGACACAGACAGAGTGGATGTGGAGAGGATGTTTCCTGTAGTGGGGGAGTCTAGGATCAGAGGACACAGACAGAGTGGATGTGGAGAGGATGTTTCCTATAGTGGGGGAGTCTAGGACCAGAGGACACAGATAGAGTGAATGTGGAGAGGATGTTTCCTGTAGTGGGGGAGTCTAGGACCAGAGGACACAGACAGAGTGGATGTGGAGAGGATGTTTCCTGTAGTGGGGGAGTCTAGGACCAGAGGACACAGACAGAGTGGATGTGGAGAGGATGTTTCCTATAGTGGGGGAGTCTAGGACCAGAGGACACAGACAGAGTGGATGTGGAGAGGATGTTTCCTATAGTGGGGGAGTCTCAGACCGGAGGGCACAGATAGAGTGGATGTGGAGAGGATGTTTCCAATAGTGGGGGAGTCTAGGACCAGAGGACACAGATAGAGTGGATGTGGAGAGGATGTTTCCTATAGTGGGGGGGGTCTAGGACCAGAGGACACAGATAGAGTGGATGTGGAGAGGATGTTTCCAATAGTGGGGGAGTCTAGGACCAGAGGACACAGACAGAGTGGATGTGCAGAGGATGTTTCCTATAGTGGGGGAGTCTAGGACCAGAGGACACAGATAGAGTGGATGTAGAGAGGATGTTTCCTATAGTGGGGGAGTCTGGGACCAGAGGACACAGACAGAGTGGATGTAGAGAGGATGTTTCCTATAGTGGGGGAGTCTGGGACCAGAGGGCACAGATAGAGTGGATGTGGAGAGGATGTTTCCTATAGTGGGGGAGTCTGGGACCAGAGGGCACAGATAGAGTGGATGTGGAAAGGGTGTTTCCTATAGTGGGGGAGTCTAGGACCAGAGGACACAGATAGAGTGGATGTGGAGAGGATGTTTCCTATAGTGGGGGAGTCTGGGACCAGAGGGCACAGATAGAGTGGATGTGGAAAGGGTGTTTCCTATAGTGGGGGAGTCTAGGACCAGAGGACACAGATAGAGTGGATGTGGAGAGGATGTTTCCTATAGTGGGAGAGTCTAGGACCAGAGGGCACAGATAGAGTGGATGTGGAGAGGATGTTTCCTATAGTGGGGGAGTCTGGGACCAGAGGACACAGATAGAGTGGATGTAGAGAGGATGTTTCCTATAGTGGGGGAGTCTGGGACCAGAGGACACAGATAGAGTGGATGTAGAGAGGATGTTTCCTATAGTGGGGGAGTCTGGGACCAGAGGACACAGACAGAGTGGATGTAGAGAGGATGTTTCCTATAGTGGGGGAGTCTGGGACCAGAGGGCACAGACAGAGTGGATGTAGAGAGGATGTTTCCTATAGTGGGGGAGTCTGGGACCAGAGGGCACAGACAGAGTGGATGTGGAGAGGATGTTTCCTATAGTGGGGGAGTCTGGGACCAGAGGACACAGATAGAGTGGATGTGGAGAGGATGTTTCCTATAGTGGGGGAGTCTGGGACCAGAGGACACAGATAGAGTGGATGTGGAGAGGATGTTTCCTACAGTGGGGGAGTCTAGGACCAGAGGACACAGATAGAGTGGATGTGGAGAGGATGTTTCCTGTAGTGGGGGAGTCTAGGACCAGAGGACACAGATAGAGTGGATGTGGAGAGGATGTTTCCTACAGTGGGGGAGTCTAGGACCAGAGGACACAGACAGAGTGGATGTGGAGAGGATGTTTCCTACAGTGGGGGAGTCTAGGACCAGAGGACACAGACAGAGTGGATGTGGAGAGGATGTTTCCTACAGTGGGGGAGTCTAGGACCAGAGGACACAGACAGAGTGGATGTGGAGAGGATGTTTCCTACAGTGGGGGAGTCTAGGACCAGAGGACACAGACAGAGTGGATGTGGAGAGGATGTTTCCTATAGTGGGGGAGTCTAGGACCAGAGGACACAGATAGAGTGGATGTAGAGAGGATGTTTCCTATAGTGGGGGAGTCTAGGACCAGAGGGCACAGATAGAGTGGATGTGGAGAGGATGTTTCCTATAGTGGGGGAGTCTAGGACCAGAGGGCACAGATAGAGTGGATGTGGAGAGGATGTTTCCTACAGTGGGGGAGTCTAGGACCAGAGGGCACAGATAGAGTGGATGTGGAGAGGATGTTTCCTACAGTGGGGGAGTCTAGGACCAGAGGACACAGATAGAGTGGATGTGGAGAGGATGTTTCCTATAGTGGGGGGAGTCTAGGACCAGAGGGACACAGATAGAGTGGATGTGGAGAGGATGTTTCCTACAGTGGGGGAGTCTAGGACCAGAGGACACAGATAGAGTGGATGTGGAGAGGATGTTTCCTACAGTGGGGGAGTCTAGGACCAGAGGGACACAGATAGAGTGGATGTGGAGAGGATGTTTCCTACAGTGGGGGAGTCTAGGACCAGAGGGACACAGATAGAGTGGATGTGGAGAGGATGTTTCCTACAGTGGGGGAGTCTAGGACCAGAGGACACAGATAGAGTGGATGTGGAGAGGATGTTTCCTATAGTGGGGGAGTCTAGGACCAGAGGGCACAGATAGAGTGGATGTGGAGAGGATGTTTCCTATAGTGGGGGAGTCTAGGACCAGAGGGCACAGATAGAGTGGATGTGGAGAGGATGTTTCCTGTAGTGGGGGAGTCTAGGACCAGAGGACATGGCCTCAGAATAGGACGTCCCTTTAGAACAAAGAGGAGGAATTTCTTTACCAGAGGATGGTGAAACTGGAATTCATTGCCACAGACGGCTGTGGAGGCCGAGTCACTGGGTATATTGAAAGCGGAGATTGATAGGTTCTTCATTAGTAACAGTGCCAGAGGTTACCGGGAGGAGATAAGGTAATGGGGTTGAGAGGGACAATAAATCATAATGGAATGGCAGGGAAGACACGATGGCCCAATTCTGCTCTTATATCTTATAGTCTTAAATGTCCTTAATGTATCTGTCTCTACCACCACCTCTGGCAGGGCGTTCCACAAACTCACCACTCTGTGTTTTTTAAAAAAAAAACACACATACCTCTAGCAACCCCCTTATACTTTCCTCCCAAAACCTTAGAATTATGTCCTCTTGTGTAAACGTTGTGAAAGATGACATGCAGTCTGCGATTTGCGTTCCAGGAAGACTCCGTTGAACCTGAAGCTTTTTAAATCCGAGGTTCGTTCGGGAGTCAGGAGGGAGGCACAGATCCTGGTGCTTCTCAATCGCTTTATTGAGCGCTAATAGAACAAAGGAAACTGAGGAACGGGCAGTGTTCAAGGTCCAGTAAGTGAAGGGGAGAGAGATGGTCAGCTCTTCTTGTACTCCATAGATAAGAGATGTCCCATTCGAATTTGCAGATAAGACTCAACCAATCAGATAGCCTTTCATTATTATTATTATTATTATTATTATTATTGCTTTATTGTCACCAAACAATTGATACTAGAGCGTACAATCATCACAGCGATATTTGATTCTGCGCTTCGCGCTCCCTGGAGTACAAATCGATAGTAAATATAATAAAATTTTAAATTAAAAATCATAAGTAGAAAATAAAAAAGGGAAAGTGAGGTAGTGCAAGTCAGGTCCGGATATTTGGAAGGTACAGCCCAGATCCGGGTCAGGATCCGTTCAGCAGTCTTATCACGGTTGGAAAGAAGCTGTTCCCGAATCTGGCCGTACGAGTCTTCAAGCTCCTGAACCTTCTCCCGGAGGGAAGAGGGACAGAAACTGTGTTCGCTGGGTGGCTCGAGTCCTTGATTATCCTGGCAGCACTGCTCCGACAGCGTGCGGTGTAAAGTGAGTCCAAGGACGGAAGATTGGTTTGTGTGATGTGCTGGGCTGTGCTCACGATCTTCTGCAGCTCCCATTCAAATAACTCGGCACCTAAAAAACTTCCAGAGCTTTCCAGAACGTTACAAAGAACTGCGACTGCTAGGGGACATGTTGAACAACTGCATGTACAGACTGTGACCACTAGGGGGCACACTGAACAAATGCTTGTACACACTGAGCAGCTGCTTATACAGACTGTGACCACTGGGGGGAGACACTGAACAGCTGCATATACAGACTGTGACCACTGGGGGGAGACACTGAACAGCTGCATATACAGACTGTGACCACTAGGGGAGACACTGAACAACTGCATATACAGACTGTGACCACTAGGGGCACATTGAACAGCTGCATATACAGACTGTGACCACTAGGGGCGACACTGAACAACTGCATATACAGACTGTGACCACTAGGGGCGACACTGAACAGCTGCATATACAGACTGTGACCACTAGGGGAGACACTGAACAACTGCATATACAGACTGTGACCACTAGGGGAGACACTGAACAGCTGCATATACAGACTGTGACCACTAGGGGTGACACTGAACAACTGCAAATACAGACTGTGACCACTAGGTGGGGGGGAGAGAGACACTGAACAACTGCATATACAGACTGTGACCACTGGGGGTGACACTGAACAGCTGCATATACAGACTGTGACCACTAGGGGAGACACTGAACAACTGCATATACAGACTGTGACCACTGGGGGTGACACTGAACAGCTGCGTGTACACAATGTGACCACTAGGAATCATACTAAACAGGTAATTAATTGCTGGGCTGCAAAAAGAATTAACAGTTATACAGTCTATTCCAACACCCTCCATTCCTCTTTATGGTGAGACAGCAAGTAAGGGGTGGAAATCGTTGCGTGAGAGCCATCCTCTATGTGCTGGCTGACCTCCCGGACTGTGATTGTAGAGAGGCAGCCGTTTTGCTAAGTCCATAAGACATAGGAGCAGAATTAGACCATTCAGCCCATTGAGTCTGCTCCTCTATTCCATCATGGCTGATTTTTTTTTAATCCCTCTCAACCATACTGCTACTTTCTCTCCATAACCTTTGATGCCCTTACTAATCAAGGGCCTATCGACCTCCGCTGTAATTACACCAGGTGACCTGACCTCCGCAGCCATGAATTTTGAGCAGCGGCAATCAGCGGTCGGAAGCTTGAGAAGACATAGCCCCCCCCCCGGGTTCACCGATGGAGTACATGAGGCATCGATTCGCGGCAGTTTGTTGTTTTGAGTAGTGGCCAACCAGCGATCGGGATTGTTCGGCAAGGAAGGGACGAGCAGGAGCAGGGTTTGTTGGAGCGGGCAGTGTTAGAATGGAGATTTTGAGGCTTTAGCTCCTCGGCTTCAGTGGGGGAAGGTGAAAAGGCTGCAGGTAGATTTTTTATCCCAGTATATTTATTGTTTTCCTTCATTATATTTGCTCAGTTGGAACAGTAGAAATGCAGGATAGTTGAAGGCTCCTCGTGCGGGTTATGGGAAGGCCGGGAGATCTGCGGTGACCCTGACAACTACAACTGTGAGAAGTGCATCCAGCTGCAGCATCTAACAATCCATGTCAAGGAGCTGGAGCTGGGACTGGATGAACTCTGCATGATACCCTAGTGCTGCACAGGGGTGGGGTTTTGAACTGGAGTGTCAGACCGAATGTAGAGAGGTTGTGGAGACAGACATTGGTAAGGCAAAGTCAGGAATCAAAAGGTTGAGCCGACAGTCCACGGGATTTACAGGAACAGATCTGTGTAGAGAGATCGCAGACTGTTTGCAAGAAACACAAGGTGATTTTAATTTTCCACATATTGACTGGGACTCCCATTCAAGGACTAGATAGGATAGAGTTTGTCAAATGTGTTCAGGAGAGTTCCCTTCATCAGCACGTAAAAGTCCCAGTGAGAGAGTGTGCGATACTGGATCTCCTATTAGGGAATGAGACGGGGCAGGGGACAGAAGTTCATGTAAAGGGAATGTTTTGCATCCAGTGACCACAATGCCATTAGTTTCAAAGTAAATATGCAAAGGGAGAGGCGTGGTCCACGGGAGAAAGGCCAATTTTGATGGTATCAGGAAGGATCTGGCAAGCCTGGATTGGGATGGGCTGTTTTCTGCCAAAGGTGTGCTTGATACAAAATTCAGAGAATGCGAAGCTTGTATGTGCCTGCCTGAATTTAAAACAACAAGGATGACAGGTTTAAGGATCCTCTGTTTTGGATAGTCATATGGGTGATAGAAAAATGGAGCCCTATGTAGGAGAGACGGTTAGATTGATGTGGGAGTAGGTCGGAAGGTCGATACAACTTTGTGGGCCAAAGGGCCTGTACTGTGCCAAGCAGCATAACTCACAACAGCAGTAGCAGAGCGATCAGCCAAGTTGAGTACGACGTCCTTCCAAAGGGTAACTCTGGGACACCAGTGCACAGGCAACTTTTCCTTTCTGAATTTCTCCGACCCGGACTGGGGTGCCCTGTCCTGCGGATTGGAGGCGTGTGTGTTGGGAGGGTGGGAAAGGGGGCTTTCTTTTGCCGCTGTTGTCTTGTTCCGCTGAGCTGCCGCCTGTGTTCTGTTGGACAGCTTGGCAATGCCACGTTGGCACTGGAATGTGTGGGTGACGTTTGGAGGCTGCCCACCCCACACATCCTTGTCTGTGTGGTGTGTGTCAGTTAACGCAAGCGACACATTTCACAGTATGTCGTGATATAAAATTAATCGATCAATTTGTACATTTATAGGCCCAGCGCATAACAAGCAGGCCTATTTAACCCTTGGCCTAATCAATTTACAATGATTAATTGACCTACTAACCAGTGTGCCTTTGGACTGTGGGAGGAAACCAGGGCACCCGGAGGAAACCCACGTGGTCACGGGGAGAACGTGCAAACTCCTCACAGGCGGCGTTGGGAACTGAACTCCGAACTCTGACGCCCGTGGGCTGGAATAACATCGCGCTGACCGCTATGCTACCGTGGCGCCCCACACGTGATATTTTTTTTTAAAGATCTGCATCTGAAATTAAATTCAGTTGTGATCATTGACCCTCTTCAACCAATATTAATACAGATTCCTTGTGAGGAATCTTTGGCCGTGTCTAGCGAGCTTGAGGCAAGGTTCAGGTAGGTTTATTATCACTGATGTACGTCGTGATGTATGTTGTTTTGCAGCAGCACAGTGCAAGGCATTAAAAAATTACAAAGTCACAATAAAATATACAACATAAAAATTTAAAGGGCTGAAGAAGGAATCTTGTCATGAAAATCGTGGTAGCGATAAGGCCGTGACATTAATAATTAATGTAAGTTACAATAATGAATATTGAAAAATAAATAACGAGTGCAGAATGAGATCAAAATACTGAGGTTGTGTTCATGGTCCGCTCAGAAATCTGATGGCGGAAGGGAAGAAGCTGTTCCTGAGTCATTTGAGTGTCTCTCTTCTCTTCAGGGCTCGACGTGTTGACAGCGACTCTTCTGCACATCACTGTTGTAACGGGTGGTTATTTGAGTTACTGTCACCTTCCTGTCAGTTTGAACCAGTCCGGCCAATCTCCTCCGACCTCTCTCACGAACAAGGCGTTTTCACCCACAGAACCGCCGCCCACCGAGTGTTTTTTTCCGCTCTCCGCACCATTCTCTGTAAGCTCCAGAGCAGGGGCTCCCACCCTCTTTTATGCCGTGGACCCCTTCAGTTAACCGAGGGGTCCGTGGACCCCAGATCGGGAACGCCGGCTCGAGAAACTGTTGTCGCAGGAGACCAGCAGCCTCTGAGATACCCAGACCGCCCCATCTGGCACCAACGGTCAGAGTCACTCAGATCCCCCATTTTCCCCCCATTCCGATATTTGATCTGAACAACAGCTGAACCTCTTGACCGTGTTGGCATACATTGAGTCGCTGCCGCGTGATTGGCTGGTTAGATATTTGCATTGACGAGCGGGTGTACCTACTCATTTAATTCCTCCTTAAGTGATACCAGCAGTTCACTTCCTCCTTCATGGTGCCTTATTTTGTTTTCAACAGCCCCAGGATTTCCCCTTCTGCGCCCAACGGCACTGGCCTTTCATCATCATCCTCCCAAAGTCTCACTAACCGGTTCCTCGGCTTTCCCTGTTGCCACATCGGAACCATCGGTATTTCTCAACAGCGGTAGATTTCTCTAGCTTGCTCCACTGAAGCAGGTTCGCGGTTTGGCAGGGCCGCCATTGCGTAATCCAGCCGCGCGGAGCTGTGAACGCTGGCCCTTCACACCCCTATAAACTGCATGGACTCTCTGCGTATCCTTTTTTCACTGGGAAAGCAGCTAGCATGATTAAGGACAACTCCCACTCTATTCCCCCCTCCCCCCCCCCCCCCACCTCCCATCTATGGAGAGGCATAAGCAATTGACGTCTTGGGCCGAGACACAAGGAAAGTAAACGGGGGAGGACAGAAGTAGGTTTTTCAGAGGAGAAGAGCAACTCTGTGCGCACAACACGTCGAACCGTGAAGTGGACGGGCTACAGCAGCGGAAGACCGCACCGGTTTCCGTCCCCTGTACCTAATAAAGTGGCCACCGGGTGTGCTCTGCCAGAACTTGGAAGGTTTTAGGTTTAGTTTCAAGATGCTGACACCAAATGTTTATTGAGCTGGAATTTCCATGGTCGCTGGCAGCAATTCAGTGCGGTTTCTCTGTGGTCTTGGGAGTGCGGGGTGTCTGGATCAGTGACTCATTATCTCTCTCTAAATTGTGCATGTTTCCGTCCTCAGTTCCGTCGGCGGCTCGGACCGATTCACCAGAATCCTCAGGCACATCCTGACTCAGAGAAGGTGAGAAGGTCAGCGCCTCGGTGTAAGGATCGGGAGCCCCCCTCGCCGTCCACTGCCCCGACGAGGCCACTCTCCGGCCGGAGGGGCAACACCTGATATTCCACCTGGGTAGCCTCCAACCCGATGGCATGAACATCGATTTCTCTAACTTCCTGTGATTCCTCCTGCTCCCACATTCCCTCTACTTACATTCCATAAGGCAGAATTAGGCCATTTGGCCCATCGAGTCTGCTCTGCCATTTCATCATGGCTGATCCATTTTACCTCTCAGCCCCCAATCTCCTGCCTTCTCCCCGTATCCCTTCATGCCCTGACAGGTCAAGAATCTATCAACCTCTGCCTTAAATATATCCAACAACTTGACCTCCACAGCTGCCTGTACCAACTAACTCCACAGACTCACCACTCTCTGGCTAAAGAAATTTCTCCTCATCTCCATTCTAAGAGGACGCCCCTCTATTCTGAGGCCGTGCGCTCTGGTCTTAGACTCCCCCACCATAGAAAACAGTCTCTCCACATCCACTCTATCAAAGCCTTTCACCATCCAATGAGGTCACCCCTCATTCTTCTGAATTCCAGTGCATACAGGCCCAGAGCGATCAGACGTTATTCATAAGACAAGCCTTTCAATCCTGGAATCATTTTCGTGAACCTCCTTTGAATCCTCTCCAGTTTCAGCACATCCTTTCTAAGATAAGGGGCCCAAAACTGTTCACAATACTCCGAGTGTGGCCTCACCAGTGCTTTATAAAGTCTCAACATTACATCCTTGTTTTTATATTCTAGTCCTCTTGAAATGAATGCTAACATTGCATTTGCCTTCCTCACCACAGACTCAACCTGAAAATTAACCTTTAGGGAATCCTGCACAAGGACTCCCAAGCCCCTTTGCACCTCAGATTTTTGTATTTTCTCTCCATTTAGAAAATAGTCAACCCCTTCATTTCTTTCACCAAAGTTCATGACCGTACACTTCCCGACACTATATTCCATCTGCCATTTCTTTGCCCATTCTCCTAATCTGTCCAAGTCCTTCTGTAGCCTCTCTACTTCCTCAAAACCACCTGCCCCTCTACCTATCTTCATATTGTCTTCAAAATTTGCAGCAGTGCCACTAATTGTATTATCCAAATCATCAACGAAGAATCGGTCCCAACACCAACCCCTGTGGAACATTTGGGAAGAGGTGAAATCATCGGACAAAGTCAGCATGGATTTGTGAAAGGAAAATCATGTCTGACGAATGTTATAGAACTTTTTGAAGATGTAACTAGTAGAGTGGATAGGGGAGAGCCAGTGGATGTGGTATATTTAGATTTTCAAAAGGCTTTTGACAAGGTCCCACACAGGAGATTAGTGTGCAAACTTAAAGCACACGGTATTGGGGGTATGGTATTGATGTGGATAGAGAATTGGTTGGCAGACAGGAAGCAAAGAGTGGGAGTAAACGGGACCTTTTCAGAATGACAGGCAGTGACTAGTGGGGTACTGCAAGGCTCAGTGCTGGGACCCCAGTTGTTTACAATATATATTAATGATTTAGACGAGGGAATTAAATGCAGCATCTCCAAGTTTGCGGATGGCACGAAGCTGGGCGGCAGTGTTAGCTGTGAGGAGGATGCTAAGAGGATGCAGGGTGACTTGGATAGGTTAGGTGAGTGGGCAAGTTCATGGCAGATGCAATTTAATGTGGATAAATGTGAGGTTATCCACTTTGGTTGCAAGAACAGGAAAACAGATTATTATCTGAATGGTGGGCGATTAGGAAAAGGGGAGATGCAACGAGACCTGGGTGTCATTGTACACCAGTCATTGAAGGTGGGCATGCAGGTACAGCAGGCGGTGAAAAAGGCAAATGGTATGTTGGCATTCATAGCAAAAGGATTCGAGTACAGGAGCAGGGAGGTTCTACTGCAGTTGTACAAGGCCTTGGTGAGACTGCACCTAGAATATTTGTGCAGTTTTGGTCCCCTAATCTGAGGAAATACATTCTTGCCATAGAGGGAGTACAGAGAAGGTTCACCAGATTGACTCCTGGGATGGCAGGACTTTCATATGAAGAAAGACTGGATCGACTAGGCTTATACTCACTGGAATTTAGAAGATTGAGGGGGGATCTTATTGAAACTTATAAAATTCTAAAGGGATTGGACAGGCTAGATGCAGGAAGATTGTTTCCGATGTTGGGGAAGTCCAGGACAAGGGGTCACAGTTTAAGGATAAAGGGGAAGCCTTTTAGGACCGAGATGAGGAAAAACCTTCACACAGAGAGTGGTGAATCTGTGGAATTCTCTGCCAGAGGAAACAGTTGAGGCCGGTTCATTGGCTATATTTAAGAGGAAGTTGGATATGGCCCTTGTGGCTAAAGGGATCGGGAGTATGGAGAGAAAGCACGTACAGGGTTCTGAGTTGGATGATCAGCCATGATCATACTGAATGGCGGTGCAGGCTCGAAGGTCCGAACGGCCTACTCCTGCACCTATTTTCTATGTTTCTATGTTTACCACTAGTCACTGGCAGTCAGTCAGAAAAGGCTCCCTTTGTTCCCACTCTCTGCCTCCTGCCAATCAGCCACTGCATTATCCATGCTAGAATCTTTCCTGTAATACCATGGGCTCGTAGTTGAAGCAGCCTCGCCTGCGGCACCTTGTGAAAATCCAAGTGCACCCAGCAACCGATTCTCCTTTGTCCATCCTGCTTGTTACTTTTCCAAAGAATTCCAACAGAATCGTCAGGCAAGATTTTCCCTTGAGGAAACCGTGCTGACTTCGGCCTATTTTATCCCCTCCTGCCTCTTCACCTGACCGGCTTATACACCGCACCTCCCCGGTGCCCTTTCTCCCACGGTCCACACTCCACGCCTCCCAGCTTCACACTCCGCCTCCCTTCGCCTACCTTCACTCGGAGGGTGGCGAGGTTTTGGAGCGAGCTGCCGGCACAACTGGTGGATGTGCGCTCGATGTCAACGTTTGGATGGGAGGGGGCATGGAGGGCTGTGGTCCCGGTGCATGGGAGCAGGCAGTTTAAATGGTTTAGCACGGACCAGATGGGCCGAAGGGCCTGTTTCTGTGCTGTACTTTTCTATGACTCTACGACCTGTCAGTTTGTGCTCCTCCCTTTCCCACAGCTTCTCAGTCTGGCTTCTTCCCCTTTGCTTCCCAGTCCTGATGAAGGGCCTCGGCCCGAAACGTTGACTGCTTACCCCCCTTCCCCGTAGATGCAGCCTGACCCGCTGAGTCCCTCCAGCGTTTTTGTCTGTGTTCCCCCCCTTGGATGCCAACACCTTGAGATGTGAATCCAGGCTGTGAGTGGGTTCCTGCCCCATCACCACCCTCGTGCCCTCCCCCCCCCACAGCAAATTAATTTCATTAGTTACACTTGGTGTGGTGGGGGAGGTGGCTCTGTCGTTGCCGATTAACTGGATTGTAGAAACTCACACTCGATCCTCGGTCACCTGTTACTTTCAAAGAAAACAGCCGGCCCCTGTCAACACTCTGTTCTGAAGTCCAGGCGGGGTGGGGGATGCCATTTTGCCTTTCACCCTTAACCCACGACCTCTTCTCGATACCTTTCCCATAGTACGGGTAATACAGTTTTGACTTCTTTTGCTTTACAAAGCTTTGAAAGCAGCTTTGTTTTCTCTGACATGTCGGAGGCTGAGGGGAAATCTATAAGATTATGAGAGGCATCGATACAGTAGACAGGGAGTATCTGTTTCCCCAGGGTTGAAATGTCTAACACCAGAGGGCATGCATCGAAGGTGAGAGGGGGCTGGTTCAAAGGGGGTGTGAGGGGTAAGTTTTTTACTCAGGGAGTGGTGGATGCCTGGTATGTGCTGCCTGGTGGTGGGAGATGAAAATACATCGGGGACTCTTAAGCAACGTTTAGGTAGGCACGTGAATGTTAGGAAAAGTGATAGGATATGGACATCGTGTAGGCAGAAGAAAAACAGTTTAGTCATTTGATTGGTCCAGCAGAACTTTGTGGGCCGAAGGGCCTGTTCATGTGCTGTTCTGTTTTCTAAATTGAGTTAAACAGAAGTCACTGGGAAACCACTACGCTGAACCTTACTGGACTGTTTTAGGGACTCTGTGGTTTGATGTTTGTGCAGTTTGTTTGTTTTTTCCACATTGGGTTTGGCGTTTTCTCTGAACAGGTTCCATGGTGTTTCTTTGTTTCGTGGCTGTCTGTGGGGAAGACAAACCTCAGGGTTGTCTACTGCGTCCATATTCTGATAATCACTCCAAAATATCAGAAAGATGTCAACAAAATAGAGAGAGTACAGAGGAGATTTACTAGAATGTTACCTGGGTTTCAGCACCTAAGTTACAGAGAAAGGTTGAACAAGTTAGGTCTTTATTCTTTGGAGCGTAGAAGGTTGAGGGAAGACTTGATAGAGATATTTAAAATTATGAGGGGGATAGATAGAGTTGACGTTGATAGGCTTTTTCCAAGAGAACATGAGTTGAGGGGGAAAAGTTTAGGGGTAACACGAGGGGGAATTTCCTTACTCAGAGAGTGATAGCTGTGTGGAACGAGCTTCCAGTAGAAGTGGTAGAGGCAGGTTCGGTATTGTCATTTAAAGTAAAATTGGATAGGTATATGGACAGGAAAGGAGTGGAGGGTTATGGGCTGAGAGCAGGTCGGTGGGACTGGGTGAGAGTAAGCGTTCAGCATGGACTAGAAGGGCCGAGATGGCCTGTTTCTGCGCTGTAATTGTTATATGGTTATATAATAAACGCACTTTGAACTTGCCAACTGTCTGTTTCTCCACCTCCCGCAGTTACTACCCTCTCTACCCACCTGCGGAGGACGTGACCATAGACTACGAGAATCTCCAGATGCACGCACAGCTCCCCGTCACTCCCGATATTTTGATCGTCCCCTCTGAGCTGCGCTACTTCATCAAGGTGAGGGCGGCTGCCAGGTAGGCCGAGACCGTCGCTGAACGGGTAAACGATCGGTCTGTTGCCTCGGGACGTCACCGAAGTGAAATCGGTGGGCCAGGCGGTGGTGCTTACGCGTCAACTAACAGAATCAGTGAAATTTTTAAACGAGAGATTCTGTAGCTGCTGGAAATCCTGAGTAACACATACGCAACGCTGGAGGAACTCAGCAGGCCGGGCAGCGTCTGTGGAGGGGGGATAAACAGTCGGATTTTCAGGCTGAGGCCCTTCATCGGGATTGGAAGGGAAGGGAGAAGAAGTTGAAATGAGGGGAGGGGATGGAGTACAACCTGGAAGGTGAGAGGTGAGGCGGGGAGAGGGGATGAAGTGAGAGGTGAGGCAGGGAGAGAGGATGAAGTGAGAAGCTGGGAGGTAAGGAAAGTAAAGGGCTGAAGGAGAAGGAATCTTCTTGTCGTGAAATTTATTGTTTTACGGGGGTACAGAGCAAGATGATAAAGTTCTATAAGTTCCAATAAGAAATGTAGAAAAAATGAATCACGAGTGCAAGAAGAACAAAATACTGAGGTAGATGATTCATTCAGAAATCTGAAGGTGGCGGGTAAGCAGAGAGCTTCCGAAGATGTTGAGTGTGTGTCTTCAGACTCCTGCTCCTCCTCCCCTAGCGGTAGGCGTGAGGGGAGGACACGGCCTGGATGATGGATGATGCTTTCTTGTGGCAGTTCTGGGTGTAAACGTGCTCACTGGTGTCGAGGGCTTTGTCTGCGACGGGCTGGGCCCTGACTTTCCCGTTCCCGGGTGTCGGTGTTTCCCTTCCAGGCCGTGACGCGGCCAGTCAGGATGCTCTCCACTGTGCATCTCTAGAAGTTTGCCGAATCCACACAAACTTCTGAGAAGCATGCAGAGATGTTAAGGCACATCTTATACTTAACATAATAAAATATAGAAGTCGCATCACCCTCGGGTACAGAGGGGCCTCTGCACAGGGTCGGGAGAAAGCTACAGACAGTTGTAAACTCGACCGGCTTCACCGTGGGTATTGAACTCCCCTCCATCCAGGGCACCTTCACTCGAAAAGGCAGCGTCCATCGTTAAGGACCCCCATCACCATCTTCTCATTGCTTCCATCAGGGAGGAGGCACAGGAGCCTGAAGACACACACTCAAAGTTTTAGGAACAGATTCTTCCCCTCCGCCATCAGATTTCTGAATGGGCATTGAACCCGTGAACACCACCTCACTATTATTCTCCTCTCTTTTTGCACTACTTTTTAATTTTTTTTCCCTACCCATTACGCCGCTGATGTTTCAGGCAGCGATCCTCCATCTCTGTCAGTGTCCAGGGCTTCCTTCATTGTGTCGGTAGCTTCCTCTCGGTTTTCACCACCGTCAGTCAGGCAAGTCCCGGGCGGAGACTCAGGAATACCCTCACACTCAGGTGTAGAAGGATTCTTCGTTGCTGTTTCTGTAACAGTTTTGTTTGACCAGTCAGGGTCGTTAGCCCTGAACCTGGAGGACCGGTGGATCACTCTTAGTCTGACCTCTACCCTTTGACCCTGTTTGGCACGGGTGACCCTACCAAGAGCCAAAGCCCCGACTCCAGCCAACGTAGCTCCCCGGGTCATTGAGGCACTCAAGCCTCCAAACCCTCTGACAAGGTCGCGGCCCTCTTGAAGGGAGTTTTTTAATATATGTTTCTTACTGTAATTAATAGCTTTATTACTAAGTACTGCAATGTACAATTCACACAAAACAGCAAATTTCACGATATTAAACCTGATTTTGATTCTGATTCCACAGGCCTAGTGTGGGTAAGTGGGTCCAGTGGCAGGCCCCCATTAGTCTCAATAGATTTGTGCCTTGGAAAGTTTCCAGGACGCAAGCCTGGGCAAGGTTTTTGTTTATGGGAGACCGGCAGTTGCCCAAGCTGCAAGTCTCCCCTCTCCACGCCACCGATGTTGTCCAAGGGAAGGGCATTAGAATCTAATGCAATCTAGTACAAATATATGCAATGGTCAGCATGGAAACTGCGGGCCGAATGGCCTCGTTCCGTGCTGTGTGACTCTCGGCTCATGAATACCTGACATGCAGTCTGAGCCTTTGATCCTCTCTGTGTCTGAGTCATGGGAATTCCTCGTATGTGGTGTCACAGGTAGTAAACAAAGGTTTGGGCACATTGGCCTTCATAAATCAAAGTATTGAGTACAGGAGAGGGGATGTTGTGTTGAAGTTGTATAAGATGTTGGTGAGGCCTAATTTGGAGTATTGTGTGCAGCTTTGCTCACCTACCTACAGGGAAGATGTGAAAGAGATTGAAAGAGTGCAGAGAAAATTTACAAGAACGTTGCCGGGACTTGGCCTGAGTTTTAGGGGAAGGTTGAAAAGGTTTCAGCCTTTTCTTTCTGGAGCACAGGAGAATGAGGGGAGATCAGATAGAGGTGTACAGAATTACGAGGGTAAATGCAGGCAGGCTTTTTCCACTCAGGTGGGTGAGACAAACTAGAGGTCGTGGGTTAAGGGTGAAAGGTGAAAAGTTTAAGGGAAACATGAGGGGAAACTTCTTCACTCAGAGGGTGGTGAGAGTGTGGAACGAGCTGACAGCGGAAGTGTTAGGTGTGGATTCGATTTTGACACTTCAGTGAAGTTTGGATGAAGGGTATAGAGGGCGCCAGGCGAGGCAGAATAATAGCTCAGCATATACTAGATGGGCCGAAGGGCCAGTTTCGGTGCCATCCTAAACGTTAGACCACATTTCGAAGGGTTGCTCATGGGTTGGGCTTCGTGCTGTCTGAGGGAATTTGCCTTTTATGTGAGCAAAACGCACAACATGCTGGAGGAACTCAGCAGGCCAGGCAGCTTCTGTGGAACAAAGTACAGTCGATGTTTCAGGCCGAGACCCTTCGGCAGGACCAGAGAAAGAAAAAGGTGAGCTGAAGGCGTTGGCTGTACTTTGTCTTCCCTGTAGATGCTGTCCAAGTCTGCTGAATTCCTCCAGCATTGCGTGCGTGTGTTGCTTGGGATTTCCAGCATGTGCAGATTCTCTCTGGCCTGTGTCTGTTATCCGGAACGCGCAGGAGATGCTGACCCGAGTCCCCGTTTTATTTGTGTCTGTGTTCTGCCGTGCTCCAGGACGTCCTGGGCTGCGTCTGCATCAACCCCGGGAGGCTGACCAAGGGCCAGGTTGGTGGGACATACGGCCGGCTGTTTGTGCGGAGGCAGAAGAACGTGGAGGCGGACAGGCGGACGCCCTGCGAGGCCGCGCAGGTGGTGAAGATCTGAACCTCCCCCTCCGATGCGCGTGGACGTGAAGGTGCCACAGCTTCCCAAGACTCCCAGATGTCTCCTGGTAGGACCAGGCATTCCTACTGGGAATTCTTCCTCCTCTTCTCAAACTCACCAGAGCCCTCTGTCCTGGGCCGGTCTTTCAAGCTGCCCCCAGGCGTAGCCCATCTTCGACGATCGCTCCTCCCCCAGGTCTTGGGGGCTTCTGGGCTTTTACAGGATGGGGCTGCTAGCCCCCACGTCCGACTTTCCTTCCGCAGCCGGGCTTTGGGACCGTCCTTGGTGCTGTTAGAGTCTGATCTGCCCGATGCAAAGAACTTGTCGAAACAAGGCTACAATGGCCTAGCAACAAAGTTTTCTTTCCCCCCCCACTTTGTTTATTTACAGCTACCTAGTGTGGCTTTCCCGTGTAAATAAAATAATCCGATTTGCCTAACGAGGCGCGTGGTGTGTTGGCCTTGATCGGTCGGGGGATTGAGCTGTGAGGTAAAGTTGCAGCTGTATTAAACCCTGGTTAGATAGACCACAGAGGCTGATGGGTTCTTGATTAGTAAGGCTGTCAGAGGTTAGGGGGTGGGGAAGGCAGTCGGAGTGGGAGGGGAAATGAATCAGACAGGGTCGAAAGGAGAGCAGACTATAAACGTAAGTAATAGATTAAAGATTAGTTTTTGTCCATAACACAACAGACTGGCGGCCCATCCGGGGGGGGTGAATCTGGTACTCTCAGTCGCTTCACGCCACGGTAACCGGCCCGATGAACCTGTGAGGCTCGGGACAGACTTTAACTTTTAACTTTTGTCCGTAAGATATACAGTCCTGTGCAAAAGTCTTGGGTACATGTACTTAGCTCGGGCGCCTAATACTTTAGCACGGTATTGTATTTGTCAACGTGGAGCGGAGAGCGAGCTTGAAAGTCTGGCGGGAGCAAAGGGTTTTGGGAGTGGTGAGGATGGAGGGGTGGCCAAGGAGGAACGGTGTGGCGGGGGCGCAGACGCACCCAGCCCTGAGATACCGGCTAGGTTATTGAATTCTAAATAATTATTGATCATTACAGAATGTCCCTGGTGCCTCCCGCTCCCTCACCCTCTCTTCCCCTTTTCCCAGCCGTGATTCTCCTCTCTCGGCCCACAATGGAGACCCGTATCGGTATCAGGACTGCGTAGGGTCCTGGGTTGTGGTGAAGGAGAAGTGTTGCCCCTCCTGCGATTGCAGGGGAAGGAGGCTGGTGAGGGGTGAACGGATCAGGAGGGTGGCACCCGTGGTAGGTATTGCAATCGACGTACCGTTGTCGCAGGTACGGAGACACAGTGAAAAGATGGCCTTACTTACTGTCCATCCAGATCAGATCATTACACGGTGCGTTGAGGTAGAACAAGGTCAAACAGTAACAGAAAGCAGAAAGTGTCACAGCGACGGAGGGGGTGCAGTGCAGGCAGACAAGATGCAAGATCAGAACAGGGTAGATTGTGAGGCCATAGTTCATCTCATCGAACAAGAGGTCCATTCAAGAGTCTGACACGTGCAGGGTAGAAGCCGTCCTCGAGCCTGGTGGGACGAGCTTTCAGGCTTTTGTATCTTCTGCCCGACTTGAGAGAGGAGAAGAGGGAATCCCCAGGGTGGGTGGGGGTCTTTAATCATGTGACTGCTTTACCGAGGCAGCAGGAGGTTCCAGAGAAGGTTTGTGAGAATGATCCCAGGAATGAAAGGGTTAACGTGCAAGAAGCGTTTGACGGCTCTGGGCCTGGACTCACAGGGGTTCAGAAGAGTGAGGGGGGAATCTCATTGAAACCTGTCAAATAATGAAAGGCCTAGATAGAGTGAATGTGTAGAGGAGACTCTAGGACCAGAGGACACAGATAGAGTGGATGTGGAGAGGATGTTTCCTATAGTGGGGGAGTCTGGGACCAGAGGACACAGATAGAGTGGATGTGGAGAGGATGTTTCCTATAGAGGGGGAGTCTAGGACCAGAGGACACAGATAGAGTGGATGTGGAGAGGATGTTTCCTATAGTGGGGGAGTCTGGGACCAGAGGACACAGATAGAGTGGATGTGGAGAGGATGTTTCCTATAGAGGGGGAGTCTAGGACCAGAGGACACAGATAGAGTGGATGTGGAGAGGATGTTTCCTATAGTGGGGGAGTCTAGGACCAGAGGACACAGATAGAGTGGATGTGGAGAGGATGCTTCCTATAGTGGGGGAGTCTGGGACCAGAGGACACAGATAGAGTGGATGTGGAGAGGATGTTTCCTATAGAGGGGGAGTCTAGGACCAGAGGACACAGATAGAGTGGATGTGGAGAGGATGTTTCCTATAGAGGGGGAGTCTAGGACCAGAGGACACAGATAGAGTGGATGTGGAGAGGATGTTTCCTATAGTGGGGGAGTCTGGGACCAGAGGACACAGATAGAGTGGATGTGGAGAGGATGTTTCCTATAGTGGGGGAGTCTGGGACCAGAGGACACAGATAGAGTGGATGTGGAGAGGATGTTTCCTATAGAGGGGGAGTCTAGGACCAGAGGACACAGATAGAGTGGAAGTGGAGAGGATGTTTCCTATAGTGGGGGGGTCTAGGACCAGAGGACACAGATAGAGTGGATGTGGAGAGGATGTTTCCTATAGTGGGGGAGTCTGGGACCAGAGGGCACAGATAGAGTGGATGTGGAGAGGATGTTTCCTATGGTGGGGGAGTCTTGGACCAGAGGACACAGATAGAGTGGATGTGGAGTGGATGTTTCCTATGGTGGGGGAGTCTAGGACCAGAGGACACAGATAGAGTGGATGTGGAGAGGATGTTTCCTGTAGTGGGGGAGTCTAGGACCAGAGGACACAGATAGAGTGGATGTGGAAAGGATGTTTCCTATAGTGGGGGAGTCTAGGACCAGAGGACACAGATAGAGTGGATGTGGAGAGGATGTTTCCTATAGTGGGGGAGTCTGGGACCAGAGGGCACAGATAGAGTGGATGTGGAGAGGATGTTTCCTATGGTGGGGGAGTCTTGGACCAGAGGACACAGATAGAGTGGATGTGGAGTGGATGTTTCCTATGGTGGGGGAGTCTAGGACCAGAGGACACAGATAGAGTGGATGTGGAGAGGATGTTTGCTATAGTGGGGGAGTCTGGGACCAGAGGACACAGATAGAGTGGATGTGGAGAGGATGTTTCCTATAGTGGGGGAGTCTAGGACCAGAGGACACAGATAGAGTGGATGTGGAGAGGATGTTTCCTATAGTGGGGGAGTCTGGGACCAGAGGGCACAGATAGAGTGGATGTGGAGAGGATGTTTCCTATGGTGGGGGAGTCTTGGACCAGAGGACACAGATAGAGTGGATGTGGAGTGGATGTTTCCTATGGTGGGGGAGTCTTGGACCAGAGGACACAGATAGAGTGGATGTGGAGTGGATGTTTCCTATGGTGGGGGAGTCTTGGACCAGAGGACACAGATAGAGTGGATGTGGAGAGGATGTTTCCTATAGTGGGGGAGTCTAGGACCAGAGGACACAGATAGAGTGGATGTGGAGAGGATGTTTGCTATAGTGGGGGAGTCTGGGACCAGAGGACACAGATAGAGTGGATGTGGAGAGGATGTTTGCTATAGTGGGGGTGTCTGGGACCAGAGGACACAGATAGAGTGGATGTGGAGAGGATGTTTCCTATAGTGGGGGAGTCTAGGACCAGAGGACAGAGATAGAGTGGATGTGGAGAGGGTGTTTCCTATAGTGGGGGAGTCTAGGACCAGAGGACACAGATAGAGTGGATGTGGAGAGGATGTTTCCTATAGTGGGGGAGTCTAGGACCAGAGGGCACAGATAGAGTGGATGTGGAGAGGATGTTTCCTATAGTGGGGGAGTCTAGGACCAGAGGACACAGATAGAGTGGATGTGGAGAGGATGTTCCCTATAGTGGGGGAGTCTCGGACCAGAGGACACAGATAGAGTGGATGTGGAGAGGATGTTTCCTATAGTGGGGGAGTCTAGGACCAGAGGACACAGATAGAGTGGATGTGGAGAGAATAGAGGGATGTCCATTTAGGAAAGAGATGAGGAGGAATTTCTTTAGCCAGAGAGTGGAGAATCTGTGGAACTCATTGCCACAGACGGCTGTGGAGGCCAAGTCGTTGGATAAATTAAAAGCAGAGGTTGATAGGTTCTTGATTAGTCAGGATGTCACAGGTGTACAGGGAGAAGGCAGGAAGGTGGGGATGAGAGGGATAATAAATGAGCCGTGATGGAATGGCAGAGCCGACTGGATGGGCCGAGTGGCCTGGTCTTTGCTCTGGTGTGATGACTCTTGTGTGGAGCCCGGAGTCACTTTAGGGTTGTCAGAATCGAACTGGGTGATTCTGCTACCGGAATTGCCAGCAGGAGGAAGTGGCTACGCCGTGTGTTGTTTTAAAGTTTATTTTGGATCGGTATGCCTGAAGGATAAAGCCAGCAATCCCATGATCTTGAATGAGATTCAGACCGCTGACACGTGACATGAAGCTCGGTGTCTTACGGCCAAGGGACTCCGGAGTTAGTGATTGGGATTCCTTATGTGTGCGCCAGAATCAGAGACAAGCTTAATATCGCGGGCAGATGAAGTTAGCAGCGTGGAGAGAGAGCAAAAAATAGTGAGGTCGTGTTCCTGTGTTCGATGTCTGTTGAGAAATCTGATGGAGGAGGGAAAGAAGCTGTTCCTGAATCGTTGAGTGTGTGTCTTCAGGCTCCTGTACCTCCTCCCTGATGGCAGAGGGGAAGAAGCTGTTCCTGAATCGTTGAGTGTGTGTCTTCAGGCCCCTGTACCTCCTCCCTGATGGCAGAGGGGAAGAAGCTGTTCCTGAATCGTTGAGTGTGTGTCTTCAGGCTCCTGTACCTCCTCCCTGATGGCAGAGGGGAAGAAGCTGTTCCTGAATCGTTGAGTGTGTGTCTTCAGGCTCCTGTACCCCCTCCCTGATGGCAGAGGGGAAGAAGCTGTTCCTGAATCGTTGAGTGTGTGTCTTCAGGCTCCTGTACCTCCTCCCTGATGGCAGAGGGGAAGAAGCTGTTCCTGAATCATTGAGTGTGTGTCTTCAGGCTCCTGTACCCCCTCCCTGATGGCAGAGGGGAAGAAGCTGTTCCTGAATCGTTGAGTGTGTGTCTTCAGGCTCCTGTACCTCCTCCCTGATGGCAGAGGGGAAGAAGCTGTTCCTGAATCGTTGAGTGTGTGTCTTCAGGCTCCTGTACCTCCTCCCTGATGGCAGAGGGGAAGAAGCTGTTCCTGAATCGCTGAGTGTGTGTCTCCAGGCTCCTGTACCTCCTCCCTGACGGTAGCAATGAGAAGAGGGTATGTCCTGGGTGAGGGGGGTCCGGAATGATGGACGCTGCCTTTTTTGAGACATTGCCTGTTGAAGGTGTTTTAATGCTGGGGAGGCTGCTCACCACGATGGAGTGGCGGAGTTTGCCAGCTCCTGCGGCTTTTTTCCGATCCTGTGCGCTGGCCCCTCCGTTTCCGTAGTGATCAGCTCTCCACTGCAAAAAGCTTTTTGTGGGAAAATCCTTCAGAGGCTGAGTTCATGGGCCCCTGCGAAGCCGTGCTCCCTTCTTGCGGTTGAGCAAATCAGTCTTCTTTAAATTTTAATATTCGCTTTGCATCCTGGCTATCCGAAACCGGAGGGCGCAGATACAAGATAAGAGGGGGGGGAGTATAAAGACACCCGAGAGGCAGCTTCTTCACACAGACGGTATCGAGTGACCTGCCAGAGGAAGTGGCCAAGGTGGGCACAGTTCCAACAGAATCATTTGGATAGGCCCCTGGAGGGAACTGGCTTGGAAGGCTATGGGCCAAACACAGGCAAGTGGGCTAGCAGGACGGATGCTGTGGACAGCATGGACCAGTTGGGCTGAATGGCCTGCTCCCATGCGGAATTCATCTTTAATCAGAAATAATATCTCCTCCTCGCTGACAATCAACACCGGCGCACCTCGGGGATGTGTGTTTGCCCACTGGCCTACTTCCCTCTACACCCACGACTGTGTGGCCGGGCGTAGCTCAAATACCATCTATAAATTTGCTGACAATACAACCATTGTTGGTGGAGTCTCAGGTGGTGACGAGAGGGCGTACAGGAGTGAGATATGCCGACTAGTGGAGTGGAGTAGGAACAGCCTTGCACTCAACGTCGGTAAGACCAAAGAACAGATTGTGGACTTCAGAAAGGGTAAGATAAGGGAACACACACCAGTCCTCACAGAGGGATCAGAAGTGGAGGGAATAAGCAATTTCAAGTTCCTGGGTGTCAACATCTCTGAGAATCTAACCTGGTCCCAACGTATCGATGAAGCTACAAAGAAGGCAAGGCAGCGGCTATATTTCATTGGGAGCTTCAGGAGATTTGGTAGGTCACCAAAGACACTCGCAAATTCTACAGATGTACCGTGGAGAGCATTCTCACTGGCTGCAGCACTGTTTGGTATGGGGGGGGGAGAGACAATGGGTGGAGAGTTGGTCTAGTGTAGAGGATTGAAATGAGCTGCGGACAGTTGTAAACTCAGTCAGCTCCATCATGGGCACCGGCCTCCGTAGTATCCAGAACATCTTCAAGGAGCGATGCCTCAGAAAGGCGGCGTCCGTCATTTACAACTTCAGAAAGTTATAAAATTAGCCAACTCCATCGTGGGCACTGGCCTCTGTAGTATCCAGGGCATCTTCAAGCAGAGATGTCTCAAACTGGCAGCATCCATCATTAAGGACCCCCATCACCCAGGATGTGGCCTCTTCTCATTGCTACCATCAGGGAGGAGGTACAGGAGCAGGACTAGATCTAGCAGTCGTGGGTCAAGGGTGAAAGGTGAAATATTTAAGGGGGAGCATATTCACTCAGAGAAAGGTTCCAGTGGAAGTGATGGAGCCGGGTTTGATAGTAACAAGAGCTTGGGTAAGTGAATGGCTGAGAGGGGTGTTGGAGGGCTGTGTATGGGTAGATGGGACTAGGCAGGAAAACTAGCACAGGCTAGGTGGGCCGAGGGGCTTGCGTCTGTGGCTGTAGGTTTCTCTGACTGAAAGAATCTGCTGGCGTAAACACAAAAGATTCTATCGATGCAGGAAATCCAGAGTAACACACACAAAATGCCAGAGGAACTCAGCAGGTCAGGCAGCATCTATGGAGGGGAATATAGAGTCAACATTTCGGGATGAGACGTTTCATCGGGATTGGAAAGGAAGTGGGGGGGGGAGGAAGGGGTATAAGTTAGCAAGGTGAGGGGGAGGGGGATGAAGTAAGAAGCTGGGAGATGATAGGTGGATGAAGTAAAGGGCTGAAGAAGGAGAAATCTGATAGGAGAGATGGGGGGAGGGAGGAACCAGAATGGAGAAGGAATTATCAGAGAAATCGGCGCTCATGCCATCAGACGGAACATGAGGTGTTTCTCCCCCCCCAGCCAGAGCGTGACCTCGTGCAGCCGAGGAGACCACGGGGCTCAGAGTCGCTGCTGGTAACTTGTTCATTGCCAGTGGCCTTTGTGGCTTCCTCTGTTGTGTGACAGTTCTGAGTAAACAGGAGTCGAGTCCTGTCGGCGTTCGGACCTAAACTGCTTCCTCGCTCCCTCACGTCTGTCTGCAACCCGCCCCGGACTGGCGAGGGGAACTCGTGGCCTCGCTTCCGGGCACCGCACGCCAAAGGTGTCGGCCCGATTTCGATCTGGAGCCAAGCCGGCTGTGATAGCGCCCTGGAAGAAAGACACCCGTTATTCTTGACTTTTTGGAAATGGAAAATGCAAATATCAGGTTAGGTTTAGGCAAATTGAATTAACAGCAAATGAATAATTTTCCACTATTTATTACAATTCATCCAGACGCCTCCCATGAGATTGTAGAAATCTCGGTTTATCTTTCAAATCAGGAATTTAGCTGATTTTCTGCTTTATTTAGAGATACAGCGCGGAACAGGCCCTTCAGCCCTTCGAGCTGCGCCGATTTAACCCTAACCTAACCACGGGACAATTTACGATGGCGTTTAACCTACCCACCGGTACGTCTTTGGACTGTGAGAGGAAACCAGAGCGCCCGGAGGAAAGCCACGCGTTCACTGGGAGTACGAGCTCTTCACGGGCAGCGGCAGGAAGTGAACTGTGAACTCGGGCGCCCTCCCCCCCCCCGAGCTGTGATAGCGTCGTGAAGCCCTTTCGTGAAGGTCACACACTTTGAGGTCAAAGCGCAGCTTGCTTTCGAGTGCAACAGAGAGCTTGCAGCAGCATCACAGCTGGCTGCATCAGCATCAGATAAGGCTCCGATTCACTCACTTATCATACAGTGAAATGCGTCATTTGCGTTGGCAGCCAGCAAACATCAGATGTTCCGGGGGGGGGGCGGGGGGGAGAGAAAAAAGAACAAGTGACGCACAGGACTTGAATCTTAGAGCCCCCAAAGTGAGTCCACAGTCAGAGAGCCAAGTCAGTGCTGAGGCGAGGGCCGGCGGTCGTAGGCCGCAGCTGTGCAGTCAGTTCAGTGCTGAGGCGAGGGCCGGCGGTCGTAGGCCGCAGCTGTGCAGTCAGTTCAGTGCTGAGGCGAGGGCCGGCGGTCGTAGGCCGCAGCTGTGCAGTCAGTTCAGTGCTGAGGCGAGGGCCGGCGGTCGTAGGCCGCAGCTGTGCAGTCAGTTCAGTGCTGAGGCGAGGGCCGGCGGTCGTAGGCCGCAGCTGTGCAGTCAGTTCAGTGCTGAGGCGAGGGCCGGCGGTCGTAGGCCGCAGCTGTGCAGTCAGTTCAGTGCTGAGGCGAGGGCCGGCGGTCGTAGGCCGCAGCTGTGCAGTCAGTTCAGTGCTGAGGCGAGGGCCGGCGGTCGTAGGCCGCAGCTGTGCAGTCAGTTCAGTGCTGAGGCGAGGGCCGGCGGTCGTAGGCCGCAGCTGTGCGGTCAGTTCAGTGCTGAGGCGAGGGCCGGCAGTCGTAGGCCGCAGCTGTGCAGTCAGTTCAGTGCTGAGGCGAGGGCCGGCGGTCGTAGGCCGCAGCTGTGCAGTCAGTTCAGTGCTGAGGCGAGGGCCGGCGGTCGTAGGCCGCAGCTGTGCAGTCAGTTCAGTGCTGAGGTGAGTTAAGCCTCACAGAGTAGAGAGCTGAACACCCATTCCACTTCTCCCTCGGTCTCGAAGCCTTAATCTTTTTAATCTGGCTCGGCACTTAAATCGGCTGATCATTGATCTGTTTCCCACTCTCAAGCCCACAGTCCATTCCAGCAATGACCGCCGGGGCCTTGCCTGCAAGCTCGAGCCTACTCCGTCCTTGTCCCTTTCTCTCTTCTCCTTGATCCACCAGTTCCTCTGACACCAGTACGACCCCGTCGCCCACACTCTCCTCCCACTGATTCCCTCCCCCACTGTTTCCCACCCACCCCCCATTTGGTTCAACACTCCACCTTCCTCTCCTATCAGATCCCACCATCTGTGGCCCTTGGTCACCTACACCCAACGCCTCCCAGCCTCAATCTCTATCGCCAGCCTCCCCTCCTACATCTGCCTCTCACCTTGATCCACCCATCACCTCCCAGCCTCCATTGCTATTCCTACCCTCCCTTCCTCCATCTGCCTCTCACCCCTCCCCATCTGGATCCACCCATCACCTTCCGGCCTCCGTCGCTATTCCTACCCTCCCTTCCTCCATCTGCCTCTCACCCCTCCCCATCTGGATCCACCCATCACCCAGCCTCTGTCACTAATCCTACCCTCCCTTCCTCCATCTGCCTCTCACCCCTCCCCATCTGGATCCACCCATCACCTCCCGGCCTCCGTCGCTATTCCTACCCTCCCTTCCTCCATCTGCCTCTCACCCCTCCCCATCTGGATCCACCTATATCATCTGCCAGCTCTTGCCCCACCCCTTCATACCTGCTATCTCCCCTCTATCTTTCGGTCCACATGGCCTTGACCTGAGATGTCAACTGTCCCATTTCCCACAGATGCTGCCCGACCCGCTGAGTTCTTCCAGCAGTTTGTCCGTGTTGCTTCAGACTCCGGCACCTGCAGAATCTCTGGTGTCTCCCGCGTGTTTGTTACTCCGATTACCCTGTACCTCACTCCGTCCTTGTTCCTCTCTGCCCCCTCTTTATGTGAGGCGCTCAGTGTAGGCAGAGAGGGAGAGGGCTTTCCTGAGTGTTCGAGGCGAATGGGTTTTGATCCCTAGGGGATGGGAGATTATAAGAATCACTGGAGATGAGAACAAAGTCTTTGGCAAAAAGACAAATGTTTTTGCCCTCTTACCCTGTACCTGTCGCCCCCTTTCTCTCCACCCCTTTTCTCTGTCTCCTCTCTTTCTTTCTGTCTTTATCCTGTGATGCCTGTTAGTGTTTCTCTGTCGGAGGCAGCTCCTCAGTACGTCCGTCTGCCTTCCCATAAGTCCACAAGATGTAGGAGCAGAATTAGGCCTTCGAGCTCTGCTCCGCCATAGGTTCAAAGGTACATTTAATGTCAGAGAAAGGTATACAATGTACGTCCTGAAATGCTTTTCCTTCGCAACCATCCACGAAAACAGAGCAGTGCCCCCAGAGAATGAACGGCAGGTAAATGTTAGAACCCCAAAGTCCCCCCCCACCAGCTTCTCTCCCTCCCGCGTGTGAGTGGCAGGAAGCAACGATTCCCCCCTCCACCCCCACCGGCAAAAGAAAGCATCGGCACCCACTACCGAGCTCTCAAACATGAGGAAAGCAACAGACCCAAAGAGTACTCGTTCACCCGGTATTCGACACACCGCAGGCTCGCTCTCTCGCTCCCTAATAATGGAGAAAGAGACGTCTCCGTTTCACAGCGAGAGGGGAGACGTAACAGACAACTCGCTGGTCTACGATGTTAAAAGTTTGTCGCGTCGCTTCTTCCTAGCTCTGTGCCCAAAGACCTCGGGTCTCCGGGCACGCGGCCAAAGACTCCCGCGATCTCCTGCCGTCCGCCCGTCTCCGGAGCCGCGGGATCCCGGACCTCCGAAGGCGAGCGAAGCCCTTGGGCCGCGTCCTTGGCGTGTCGGATAAGGGCCCTGTCGCGAAACCCCGAGGGCGGGTCCCATTCCCGCGAAGAGCCAAAGTCAGACTCCAGGTCGGGGTCTTCAACAGAACCCCGAAAGGGAAAAATAAAGATAGAAATAGAGCTGTTTCTGAAGATGCGAGCAAATCATAGCCGATTTATTAACCCTCTCAACCCCACTCACCTGCCTTCTGCCCGTAACCTTTGACACCCTGACTAATCAAGAACCTGTCAACCTCCGCTTTAAATAAACCCAATTTCTTGACTTCCACATCCATTTGTGGCAATGAATTCCACAGATTCACCACCGTCTGACTGAAGAAATTCCTTCTCATCTCTGATCTAAATGGACATCCTTCTATCCTGAGGCTGTGCCCTCGGACCCTGTACTCTCCCACTATAGGACGCATCCCCTCCACGTACATTCTCTCTGGGCCTTTCTATATTCAATAGATTTCAATGAGAATCCCCTCCCCCACCCCCCATTCATCTAAACTCAAGTGACTACAGACCCAGAGCCATCACACACTGCAAGAGCCCCTGCTCTAACCCGTTCCCATCCACGCCAGTGTCCACTTTACTAGATAACTCCTGTGCCTAATAAAGTGGCCACCGAATGTACGTTTGTGGCCTTCTGCTGCTGTAGTCCGTCCACTTCACGGTTTGATGCATTGGTCATTCAGAGATGCTCTTCTGCACCCCCCTGTTGTAACGGGTGGTTATTTGAGTTACTGTCGCCTTCCCGTCAGCTTGAACCGGTCTGGCCATTCTCCTCCGACCTCTCTCATTAACCAGGCGTTTTCGTCCACAGAACTGCCGCTCACTGGATGTTTTTGCTTTCCGCACCGTTCTCTGTAAACTCTAGAGGCCTGTTGTGCGTGAGAATCCCAGGAGATCAGCAGTTTCTGAGATACTCAAACCACCCCATCTGGCACCAACAATCATTCCACGGTCAAAGTCACTCGGATCCCCGCTCTGATACTTGGTCTGAACAACAACTGAACTTCTTGACTGTGTCTGCGTGCTTTTGCGCATTGAGTCGAACAGGATCGGGAGAAGCTGCAGCAATTTGCAAACTGAGACAGCTCCGTCGTGGGCACGAGCCTCCCCAGCATCGACGACATCTTCAAAAGGCAATGTCTCAAGAAGGCAGCGTCCATCATTAAGGACCCCTGTCACCCAGGACACACCCTCTTCTCATTGCTACCATCAGGGAGGAGGTACAGGAGCCTGAAGACACACACTCAATGATTCAGGAACAGCTTCTTCCTCTCTGCCATCAGGGAGGAGGTACAGGAGCCTGAAGACACACACTCAACGATTCAGGAACAGCTTCTTCCCCTCTGCCATCAGGGAGGAGGTACAGGAGCCTGAAGACACACACTCAATGATTCAGGAACAGCTTCTTCCCCTCCGCCATCATATCTCTGAATGGACACATTGAACCCCCAAACAATACCACACGAAAATGATGGACACCTCCCTCTCCCTTGCCAGGGGGTGAGAGAACCCGTGGGTTGCCAAATTCGGATGAAATGAGAAACTATCGTGTCTTTGCTGTCGCTTAGCCCACACTTGGGCTCGGTGATCGTACCGATGCGCGTTTAATTGTGCTGGTGGAGGGGGCGGGAATCGTTGCTAACGCGCGGGGGGGGGGAGCTGGGGGGAACGTTGGAGTTCTCACTTCTAACTCGTTCATTCTTTGGGGCACTTCTCTGTTATCGTGGATGTTTTGCGAAGGAAAAACATTTCAGGACGTATATTGTATACATTTCTCTGACATTAAACTTGACCTTTGAACCTTTGTTCTGTTTTTTTGTAATAATTTAACTTTTTAAATATATATTTCTTATTATTGTTATGTAATGCATTGTACTACCGCCATAAAACAGCAAATTTTATGACTTGTGTTAGTGACATTAAATTCTGAGTCTGAGAATCAAAGTTCAAAGTACAAATACTATATACAGACCTTGAGACTCATCTCCTTACAGGCAGCCGTGAAGCAAAGCAAGCTGAATTTTTTTTTTAAAACCAATATTCAGGGAAAAAAACTCATTGTGCAAGCAATTAACGGTGGGCAAATAAAATTCAGAGCTGAAGTTCCCGAAAGCGAGTCCCCAGCCACCCAAGTCATCGCTGCAGCCAGTCCAGGGGCCCGTCAGTTGCAGGCCGCAGTCTCGTTTCAGCGCGGAGGCAGGTAGATCCCGTGGAGCAGCGATCTGAACACCAGCCCGTCCCCCTCCTCCGGCCCCCCCCCCCCCAACACACTGACCTTTCCGATCCAGCCCAGCGGGTCAGGAAGGGGCGTTACTCGTCTCCAGAGTTTGGAAGAATTAAAGCTGTGGGTTTTGTGGACGATATATCTGAGGGGAAGTCGACAAAAGCTAGGATTTGGGAACACAGGAGGCCCGGCCAGACGGTCACGTGGGAGACAGCAGAAACGGGGAAATGGGACGGGCCCGATCGGAAATTGGATGAAATTCCGCACTATTCTGGGATCACGGATGAACACCCGACAACGGTCAGAGTATTGTCACCTGATTCGAGGCCCGTTGTTGAAGGAAGGACGTACTGGCATCGGAGAGGGCCCAGAAGGTGTTCAGAGAAGGACCCCTGGAACAAAAGGGTTAATGTATGAGGGGAATTTGATGCCTCTGGAGTTCAGAGGAATCTGGAGGGGGGATCTCATTGAAACCTATCGAATATTGAAGGGGATGGATAGAGTGAATGTGGAGAGGATGTTTCCGATGGTTGGAGAGTCTAGGACTACAGAGATGAGGAGGAATTTATTTAGCTAGAAGGTAGTGAATCTGTGGAATTCATTGCCACAGACAGCTATGGGGAGACCCAGTCATTGGGTATATTTAAAGTGGGGGGGGGATGGGTTCTTGATTAGCCAGGGGGTCAAAAATTACGGGGAGAAGGCAGGAGAGCGGGATAATAAATCAGCCATGAAGGAATGACGGAGCAGACCCGATGGGCCGAATGGCCTAATTCTGGACCTATGGCTTGGACCCAGGAGGAGAGGGGAGGTGCGGCTAAAAATGTAATGAGCTATTTTGGGGTGGGGGGGAGAGGATTTAAGCTCGAGGGAATAATCCGAGAATCTGTACTGTGTTTACAGGCTCAGATACTTACCATCTGGACTTTTAAAACAAAAAACTACTCACTCCAGCAGAATAATCCATAACTCCCCAAGGGGGAAGAGCTTTAAATATTTGGAAAAAGTGACTGAAATCTCATTCTTCATAACATTATGGTTTTCTGTTCTGCCTGTGGAAAATCATAAATTCCATGCTGTCCGCTCACTATGCGGGCGTAAGATTCAAATGTGATGTTAGTATTTATTTCGAGAGGACTAGACTATAAAAGCCAGGATGTAATGTTGAGACTTTGTAAAGCACTGGCGAAGCCCCACTAGGAGTATTGTGAGCGGTTTTGGGCCCCTTATCTAAGAAAGGATGTGCTGACACTGGAGAGGGTTCAGAGGTACGTTTAATGTCAGAGAAATGTATACATTATACATCCTGAAATGCTTTTTCTTCACAAACATCCACGAAAATAGAGGAGTAGCACAAAGGATGAATGACAGTTACATGTTAGAACCCCGAAGTTCTCTTCCTGTCGTGCGTAAGCGGCAGGAAGCAACGATCCCCCCCCCCCCCCCCCCACCGGTAAAAAAAAGCATCAGCACCCACCACCGAACACTCAAACGTGAGGAAAGCAACAGCAAAGACACGGGCCCAAAGAGTACTCATTCACCCGGTATTCGACGCACCGCAGGCTCTTTCTCCCCCCCTAATAATGGAGAAAGAGATGTCTCCGTTTCACAGCGAGAGGGGAGACGTAACAAACAACTCGCCGGATTACAATGTTAAAAGGCCTTTGCGTCGCTTCTTCCGAGCTCTGTGCCCAAAGGTCTGCTGAACTATCTGCAGCTCAACATCAGTCAGACAGAGGAGATGGTGATGGACTTTAGGAAAACGAAGCCTGCACTGCTCCCGGTTACTGTTGATGGTGAGGACCTACCAGTACCTGGGGGTGCACCTGGATGACAGACTTGAGTGGAGCACCAACACGGAGACTGTGTAGAAGGCCGGAGTCACCTCGACTTCCTGAGGAGATTGGAGTACGCAGGCCTCTCCTTCGAAGGTCCGTTGTCACCCAGACAATCTTCTATGCTGGGGCAATGGCATCAACACGGGTGATGCCAACAGGCTCAACGAACTGATTAGAGAGGCCGGCCCTGTTATCGGAGTCAAACCGGACACACTGGAGGCCGTGGTAGAACAAAGGACCCTACGGATAATCCTGGCAATTCTGGGCAAGGTTTCTCACCTTCTGCACGCCACCTTGGCTGAACGGAGGAGCATTTTTAGAGAAAACTGAGACAACTGCACTGCTCCAAAGAGCGCGATATGAGGTCATTCTTACCCTCGGCCATGAGGCTCTGTAATGAGTCAACCTGTAGCCCGGGAAGTGAGGTAACAAGTGTTGGAGGTAACTTATTTTTTATTCTTTCTACTTCTCTTCTAATATTTGTGTATCTGTGCACTTGTAATGCAACCGTGACTGTAGTTTGCTTTGGGATCAATACAGTATCTATCTGTCTATCTAAATTTGAAAAATTAATATAGGGAGCACTGATGGATCTGGTCCTATACTCGTTGGCATTCAGACGATCTCACTGAAACCTATCGAATGATGAAAGGTCTAGATAAAATGGATGTAGAGAGGATGGTGGGAGAGTCTTAAGATGAGAAAACACAGCCTCAGAATAGAGGGGCGTCCTTTTAGAACGGAGATGAGGAGGAATTTCTTTAGCCAGAGGGCGGTGAATCTGTGGAATTCATTGCCACAGGCAACTGTGGAGGCCGAGTCTTTATGTGTATTTAAGGCAGAGATTAATAGGTTCTTGATTAGTTGGAGCGTGAAGGGATACGGGGGGTGGGGGGGCAGATTGGGGGCTGAGAGGGAAAATTGGATCAGCCTGGGTGGAGCAGACTCGATGGGCCAAATGGCCTCATTATACTCCTATACGGCAAGATGGAGGAACACAGTTAGGGCATTCAGCCCGCCAAGTACCCGCCTCTGACTAGAGGGGCGTCCATTTAGAATGGATTGAGGAGAAATTTCTTTAGCCGGGGGGGGGGGGGGGTGGCTGATGAATATGTGGAGGTTGTTGCCACAGGCAGCTACAGAGGCCAGGCCGTTGGGCGTATGTAAGGCGGAGGTTGATTAGTCAGGAGAAGGCAAGAGAATGCAAACGGATCGGCCATGATGAAATGGCGGCGCAGATTCGATGGGCCGAACGGCCTGATTCTGCTCCGACGTCCTTTGGTCTCGTGGGAACGCACGGATACGTCCAGGGGTTGGATAGTCTGGGCAGCCGTTGCAGTCTGAAGAAATGCATCTACGAAATCCCGGGGGGCGGCCCCTCTGTAAAGCCCACCCGTGCGCCCCATGCCGGCCACTCGACCCGGCGTGCAGCAGTTGACCTGTGTCTCCTTCTACAGCTGCAAGCCTGGCGAGTAGAACAGTATAGCGTGGAAAGGGGCGCCCCACTTCTTTATACAAAGCGATTCTGAGGTTGGGTTACAGCCCACCGCCGCCACCTGTTCCCCCTGTCAGAATCAGATACTTGGAGTATCTCCATCGGACTGCTGTTCATCAGAATCTTCACTTGGATCCTGAGGAAAACTTCAGCGGTTTTACCGGTGGGCGTATTTCAGAAAAGACCGGCTTGTACGCCTTGTGTTTGAGGAGCGATCGATGGCTCTGGGCCTTACCTCGCTGGCACTCAGAGAAAAGGGGGGGGGATCTCATTTAAACCTATCCAATGTAGAAAGGCCTCGATAGAGTGGATGTGGAGAGGATGTTTCCTGTAGTGGGGGAGTCTAGGACCAGAGGACACAGATAGAGTGGATGTGGAGAGGATGTTTCCTATAGTGGGTGTGTCTTGGACCAGAGGACACAGATAGAGTGGATGTGGAGAGGATGTTTCCTATAGTGGGGGAGTCTATGACCAGAGGGCACAGATAGAGTGGATGTGGAGAGGATGTTTCCTATAGTGGGGGAGTCTGTGACCAGAGGACACAGATAGAGTGGATGTGGAGAGGATGTTTCCTATAGTGGGGGAGTCTAGGACCAGAGGACACAGATAGAGTGGATGTGGAGAGGATGTTTCCTGTAGTGGGGGAGTCTAGGACCAGAGGCTACAGATAGAGTGGATGTGGAGAGGATGTTTCCTATAGTGGGGGAGTCTAGGACCAGAGGACACAGATAGAGTGGATGTGGAGAGGATGTTTCCTATAGTGGGGGAGTCTAGGACCAGAGGGCACAGATAGAGTGGATGTGGAGAGGATGTTTCCTGTAGTGGGGGAGTCTAGGACCAGAGGACGCAGATAGAGTGGATGTGGAAAGGATGTTTCCTGTAGTGGGGGAGTCTAGGACCAGAGGACACAGATAGAGTGGATGTGGAAAGGATGTTTCCTATAGTGGGGGAGTCTAGGACCAGAGGACACAGATAGAGTGGATGTGGAGAGGATGTTTCCTATAGTGGGGGAGTCTAGGACCAGAGGGCACAACCTCAGAATAGAGGGACGTCCCTTTAGAATGGAGAGGAGGTGGAATTTCTTCAGCCAAAGGGTGGTGAATCTGTGGAATTCATTGCCATAGATGCCTTTGGAGTCACCGGGTATATTTAAAGCGGAGGTTGATAGATTGTTCATTAGTCAGGGCATCAGATGTTACCGGGGAAGGCAGGAGAACGGGGTTGAGAAGAACAGGAATTTCAGGCTGTGCAGCGAACTTGTCTGACGTTCAGTGGAACCATGCAACAGATGATAATGCGCTTACTTCTGAGATTTGAACATTATGTTGAAGCAGAATTCGCAAGACAAACACACTTCGGAATCGGATTCACTTTATTGCCAGTATGTGAGATGATTGTCGTTCGATGCCAAGCATACAACGCGGGACAATGCCACAACAGACAAGACAACAGTGTCCAACGGTTTACAAGACAACAGTGCCAACGGTTTACAAGACAACAGTGCCAACAGCCATGAGCAGTCAGCAGGACGGGCACCTGTGCAAATGTCAAAAATCAAACTTAAATAAATGCGAACGTATGAACAGACTGGATAATCCTGAACAGAACGAGGAGGGCAGGAAAGATCATTTAACAGATGTTGTGCAGGGACAGTTGGGGTCTTACATCTGAGTGGGTTTTGTTGAGAAGCTACAGGAAAGAAGCTTTGGAGATGACGTGTTGGTGGTGAGGGACTTGTCCCGTCTCTCTGATGGTAATTTGGGGGATCGGTGACTGCTAGGGTGGGTGGAGTCGGCAGTAATTTTATTTTTCTCTTTGCTCTGGCAATGAACGGTTATTTTAATGTCAGTAGCTGACAGTGCAAGTGGTGCACGCGAGCCCGATTTCAACATTTTTTTTTACAATATTTTTATTCAGAAGAAAAAAGATTTACAGAGATACATCTCAACATAAAGTGTGTAAGTTCATATATTGTAATAAAATTGATCAAAATGTTATAGCACATCACATAAAGGTATACCACTCCCTAATCAAAAATTTAAAGATAGGTCATACATCATAAAAGAAATTTTTTTATTAAAAAAAGTCAACCCCCTACCAACTACCAAAGAAAAAAGCTGATGGATGATAATGGATAATTAGGGAAAAAAACATATTCGCTTAACAAGAGAAGATAAAAATATACATAAAAGTCTGTGCACTGTTAAGCTTTATAAATTGGAAAAGTAATTTAGGAAAGGTGCCCAGATATCATAAAAAAATTGTTTCGAATTTAAGACTGAGCAGCGGATCTTCACTAAATTTAAATAAGACATAATATCACGTAGCCATTGAAGATGTGTAGGAGGGGTAGACTCCTTCCATTTAAGCAAGATTGCTCTCCTTGCTAAAAGAGAGGTAAAAACTAAAACCAGTAGGTTAGGAGTATTTAAAGTTATATCTTCATTTGCAATAATACCAAACAAGGCAGTAAGGGGATTTGGGTCAAACTGGACCCTAAAAAGTTGTGAGAAGGTACGAAATACTTCCCGCCAAAACTTTTCAATTTTAGGGCAAAGCCAAAACATATGAATTAATTTTTTTTTTGTAAATAGTGAACTTATGTACTTTGATATTTTGTTTTTGTATATATATATTTACAATTGTTTATTCAGCACAGCGATTTCAACATTGAAGAGAAGTTTGGATAGGTACACGGATGGGAGGGGTCGGGAGGGCAATGGCCCCAGTGCAGGTCAATGGGAGTGGGCAGTTGAAACGGTTTGGCATGGACTAGATGGGCTGAAGGGCCCGTTTCTGTGCTGTACTCTATTACTCTAAGTCCTTATCAGTGCAAGGTGATTAAACTGGTCACAGTGTTGTCGTACTGAGGTGGGGATTTGGGTTGTGCCAGTCGAAGGGAAGTAGCTGTTCCTGGATCTGGTGGTGTGGGGTTCCGGACAGGAGAAACGAACGGAAGAGACACTGGGAGAGCAGGACCTGCCGGGACGGATGACCTGAGGGAGATCCTAGCAGCACAGCGCTTCGCATCTGGCAGCGGACAGAGTTCGCTGGCCTCTGCGGGCGGTGGGGGTGGGGTGCCTGTGGATATCATTGTCCCAGAACAGATTACTGTGCAGGATCGGTTACTATCGGTCAGGTTTAATACCACATGATGGAAATTGCTGTTTAGTGGCAACAGTCCAGTGCAATGCATCATAATAAAAACGAATAAAATTAAACTAAATAGGTTTTGCAAAAACAGAGCAAAAAAAAAAGACAAACAGTAGCGTACGTGGGTTCATTGTCTGTTCAGTTCCTGGGTGTCAACACCTCTGAGAATCTGACCTGGTCCCAACACACCGATGCAGCCACAAAGAAGGCAGGACAGAGGCTGTATTTCATTAGGAGTTTGAGGAGATTTGGTCTGTCACCAAAGACTCTCGCGAATTTTACAGATGTACCGTGGGAAGCATTCTGACTGGCTGCCTCACTGTCCGGTATGGGGGGAGGTGGTGGGGGGCTACTGCACAGGATTGAAATAACCTGCAGAGGGTTGTAAACTCAGTCAGCTCCATCACGGGCACCAGCCTCCGTAGTGTCCAGGACATCTCCGAGGAGCGATGCCTCAGAAAGGCAGCGTCCATCATTAAGGACCCCCATCACCCAGGACATAGAGAATAGGTGCAGGAATAGGCCATTCGGCCCTTCAGGCAAGCACCGCCATTCACTGTAATCATGGCTGATCATCCACAATCAGTACCCCATTCCTGCCTTCCTCCCCCATATCCTTGACTCCGCTATCTATAAGAGCTCTATCTAACTCTCTCTTGAAAGCATCCAGAGACTTGGCCTCCACTGCCTTCTGAGGCAGAGCATTCCACAGATCCACAACTCTCTGGGTGAAAAAGTTTTTCCTCAACTCCGTTCTAAATGGCCTACCCCTTATTCTTAAACTGTGGCCTCTGGTTCTGGACTCCCCCAACATTGGGAACATGTTTCCTGCCTCTAGCATGTCCAATCCCTTAATAATCCTATATGTTTCAATCAGATCCCCTCTCATCCTTCTTCTCATTGCTACCATCAGGGAGGGGGTACAGGAGCCTGAAGGCCACACACTCAGTGATTCAGGAACAGCTTCTTCCCCTCTGCCATCAGGGAGGAGGTACAGGAGCCTGAAGACACACACTCAACGATTCAGGAACAGCTTCTTCCCCTCTGCCATCAGGAGGAGGTACAGGAGCCTGAAGACACACACTCAGTGATTCAGGAACAGCTTCTTCCCCTCTGCCATCAGGGAGGAGGTACAGGAGCCTGAAGACACCACACTCAACGATTCAGGAACAGCTTCTTCCCCTCTGCCATCAGGGAGGAGGTACAGGAGCCTGAAGACACACACTCAACGATTCAGGAACAGCTTCTTCCCCTCTGCCATCAGGGAGGGGGTACAGGAGCCTGAAGACACACACTCAACGATTCAGGAACAGCTTCTTCCCCTCTGCCATCAGGGAGGAGGTACAGGAGCCTGAAGACACACACTCAACGATTCAGGAACAGCTTCTTCCCCTCTGCCATCAGGGAGGGGGTACAGGAGCCTGAAGGCACACACTCAACGATTCAGGAACATCCTTTCCAGTCCTGATGAAGGTTCTTGGCCTGAAATGTTAACCTTTCGCCTCCATGGATGCTGCCTGACCTGCTGAGTTCCTCCAGCATTTTGTGCGTGTGTCACCCCACAAACCCAATGCCTTTTGCACCCCCCCCCAACCAGGTTCCAAACCCGGGGTCCACAGACCCATCGGTTAAATGGTACGGGTCCTTCTGGCCCGTAGCCTACCTCTACCATTCCCCCACAGTTCTAGACTCCCCCACCCCGTGGCATACACTGTGGCCACCTTATCTACCCCCGCCCCCCCCCCCCCGTCATGATTTGATAGATCTTTCTGGGGTCAACCAGGACTCCTTTGTGCCAGGGCCAAACATCGCCTCGTTGCCAAGGGAAGCCCCCCCTCCCCTCGGTTACGGAGCTCCGCTCTCTCGTCCGGTACGACGGCAGAACCCAAGCTGGACGTTGGGTGGGGGGGGCTCCTAGCGGGCGGTGGGGCTGTGCAGGCCTTGGCGGCCCAGGTCCAATTCCTGCCGCTCTCCCTTGCCAAAGTCACATGGGTTAGGGTCAGTATAACTTGTCACGTGTGTATCAAAACATTCGGTGAAGTAACTTGCTCGCTGGGGGGCAGGAGGGCAGCCCACAAGTGCCACCATTTCTCCGGCACCGACGTAGCGTGCAATCACCAACCGACCCTCACATCTTCGGGCTGTGCGAGGAGACCGGAGCGGTTCCCGGGGAGAGCGTGCGAACTCCTCACGGGCAGCGGCGGGAATTGAACCCGGGTCGCTGGTGGTGGGCAGCATCACGCCACCACCCAGTCTGCGTAGACTCCCGAGGTGCCGATCGACAGACACAACGGCTCCGGTTACCATTCCACGTAGTTTTCAGGAGCTGGGGAGGAGGTACAGAGGAGATGTCAGGCAGGGGTAAGTTTTTCACTCAGAGAGTGGTGAGGGCGTGGAATGGGCTGCCGGCAACGGTGGTGGGGGCGGATACGACAGGGTCTTTCAAGAGACTCTTAGATAGCTACATGGAGCTTAGAAAAGTAGAGGTGATGGAAATTACAATGGACATTTACAAAATGGAGAAGATAACAGCATCTGTTAACCATAAGCTGGAACAATTTGATTCATACTGGGGAAAATGGTTTAACTACATAATGCCTCATAGGCCTGATTTTATTCTCACAAATCAATGAATCTGTTGTAAACAAAAGATCGCTCCCTACTTGTACACAGTTCTTCCCTTTTGCTTGTTTTTTCTCTCCACTCTCTTCTACAAGTGTGTACCCCAGATAAATACTTTGTGGAGATTTGTGAGTATATGTGATTACGTGATATATATGTACAATGTCTGAAATACATCTTATGGAAATGTTTGTTTGATGAAGAACTTCAATTAAAAAAAAGAAAAGCAGAGGGCTCTGCGGTAGGGAAATTCTAGGCAGTTTCTAGAGTAGGTGAGAGGGTCGGCACAGCATTGTGGGCCGAAGGGCCTGCGGTGATTTCCATAGATTTCTACGTTCTACAGTCAATTTGCACAACTGCAACCTCTCTCTCAATGTCAGCAAGACCAAGCAGCGGAGTGTTAACCTCAGGAGGAAGAAACCGGAGGTCCATGAGCCCTCGTCGGGGGCGGGGGCGGGGGGGGAGATCCCCGCCACCCAGGCCGCGCCTGGTTCTTGGATTTAATGAGTATGCCCGTAAGAAAATGCACTTTTCCGGGGATACGCTCATGCCCGGGAGTCCTTGGGATTTTTGGAAACGGTGCTCTCTCCCCCACCCAAGGAAATTTAGTTTCATAGACGATAATGATCATATTTAATTCGAATTTGTTCGCTGGCTTGTAAATACGTGTATTTTGTGTACAGTACGATACTTAAGTGGGAATAAACTTTCTTTTGGGTGAAAAACATAAAAGGGTTAAAGTGAAGCGGGTTAAAGGGTCGGCACAACATTGTGGGCCGAAGGGCCTGCGCTGTGCGGTCAGGGCCTGGGATCCATCCGCCGAGGCGGAAGAGAGGTGGGGTGGTTCCGTTACACCATCTGTCATCTTGCAGGCATCGGGGGGAAAGGACTCCGGGTGAGTTTGCACAGCGCCGCAGAACAGATTGCGGGTGACATAATTGGGATTACGTGCTGTCCTGCAGACGGAGGGGTGGGGGTGGGGGAGAGAGGTGGGGGTGTGTGCCTTCCTTCTGTCCGGGCTCTGAATGAGTTAAGTGTTGCAAACAATACAATTGAATACGGCTGCCTTGACGTCCCCAGTCCCGTTCTCAGGGAGCTGGCGGTGGATCTGAGCCAAGGGATTCAGCAAAGAATAAACGCTCCCCTCCCGAACTGCAGAGTGGCAGGAACTCGAGAGACTGTCCGGATCAAAGTCCATCCTCACTGGGTAGCTGTGCACCAGGTAGTGTGTCTGTGTGTGTGTGTGTGTGTGTGTATGTGTATCTGATGTGTATCTGTCTGTGTGTGTGTGTGTATCTGTCTGTGTGTGTGAGTGAGTGAGTGTGTGTGTGTGAGTGTGGGGGGAGAAAGAGCGAGTGTGTGTGTCTGTCTGTCTTGTATCTGTGTGGGTCTCTGTGTGTGTGTGAGTGAGTGTGTGTGTGTGAGAGAGAGAGAGTGTGTGTTGTGTGTCTGTGTGTGGGAGAGAGTGTTACTGTGTGAGTGGGAGAGAGTATGTGTGTGTGTGTCACACTGTGGGAGAAAGTGTGTCTATGTGGTGAGTGTGAACACGTGTGTGTGTTTGTATGTGTGCAAAAGCGCTATTGTAAGTGAAGAGTTTAAAACTTGCCTTTCGGTATCTCTCACTGTGTAGCTGAGGCCTGAGCGATGTCTGGCCCACCCGACAGGCGCGATAGCGTATCACAACGAGAGCATCAGCAAGCCGGCTCCAGTTCCCGCTGGTGTCCTGTGAGGAGTCTGTACGCTCCCACTGGGAAAACGTACGGGTTAGCGGGTAATCGGTCACTTGGGTGTAATTGAGCGGCGAGGGCCCGTTGCAGTCACAGAGACGCACCGGTGAGGGTTAGTGACTTGTGGGCATCCTATATTGGTGCTGGAGGCGTGGCAGAACTTGCGGGCTGCTGCCAGAGCCGCCTCGGGACTGTGTTCGCCGTCGATGCGGGAGTCAGTGTCCGTGTCACAAATCCAGCTCTCCGAATTTACAAAGGATTCTGGACATCAAATCACTGGGGTTGCTCCGTGTAGAGAGACACGACTGAGGCAGGCTGTGTGGGTGGATGTGCACGTTAAACACCACCCCCGGGAGCGTGGGAGGACCGATAATGCCTTGGATAACTTGGAGGAGTGTGGGAAAAGTTTGCGAACAGCGGTGAACACTGAAACGAGTTCAGGGGTTGGCGTTAAATGAGAATGGGTATTGCTGCTCGGAAAAAAATATTCTCGTCCATTAGTGTATCCAGAATTGCTTTGATACAACTCCTCCCGCAGCGCTCCCTCCACACCCCCTCCCACAGCGTTCCCTCCTCACATCCTCCCACAGCGTTCCCTCCCAACCCCCTCCCACAGCGTCCCCTCCTCACATCCTCCCACAGCGTTCCCTCCTCACCCCCTCCCACAGCGTCCCCTCCTCACATCCTCCCACAGCGTTCCCTCCCAACCCCCTCCCACAGCGTCCCCCTCCTCACATCCTCCCACAGCGTTCCCTCCTCACCCCCTCCCACAGCGTCCCCTCCTCACATCCTCCCACAGCGTTCCCTCCCAACCCCCTCCCACAGCGTTCCCTCCCACCCCCTCCCACAGCGTTCCCTCCTCACATCCTCCCACAGCGTTCCCTCCCAACCCCCTCCCACAGCGTCCCCTCCTCACATCCTCCCACAGCGTCCCCTCCTCACCCCCTCCCACAGCGTCCCCCTCCTCACCCCCTCCCACAGCGTTCCCTCCTCACCCCCTCCCACAGTGTTCCCTCCCAACCCCCCTCCCACAGCGTCCCCTCCTCACATCCTCCCACAGCGTCCCCTCCTCACCCCCTCCCTCAGCGTTCCCTCCTCACCCCCTCCCACAACGTCCCCTCCTCACCCCCTCCCACAGCGTCCCCTCCTCACCCCCTCCCACAGAGTCCCCTCCTCACCCCCTCCCACAGCGTCCCCTCCTCACATCCTCCCACAGCGTCCCCCTCCCACAGCGTCCCCCTCCTCACCCCCTCCCACAACGTCCCCTCCTCACCCCCTCCCACAGCGTCCCCTCCTCACCCCCTCCCACAGCGTCCCCTCCTCACATCCTCCCACAGCGTCCCCTCCTCACCCCCTCCCACAACGTCCCCTCCTCACCCCCTCCCACAACGTCCCCTCCTCACCCCCTCCCACAGAGTCCCCTCCTCACCCCCTCCCACAGCGTCCCTCCTCAATCCTCCCACAGCGTCCCCTCCTCACCCCCTCCCACCCCCTCCACAGGTCCCTCTCACATCCTCACACAGCGTTCCCTCCTCACATCCTCCCACAGCGACCCCTCCTCACCCCCTCCCACAGCGTCCCTCCTCACATCCTCCCACAGCGTTCCCTCCCAACCCCCTCCCACAGCGTCCCCTCCTCACATCCTCCCACAGCGTTCCCTCCCAACCCCCTCCCACAGCGTTCCCTCCTCACCCCCTCCCACAGCGTTCCCTCCCAACCCCCTCCCACAGCGTTCCCTCCTCACCCCCTCCCACAGCGTCCCCTCCTCACATCCTCCCACAGCGTTCCCTCCCAACCCCCTCCCACAGCGTTCCCTCCTCACCCCCTCCCACAGCGTTCCCTCCCAACCCCCTCCCACAGCGTTCCCTCCTCACCCCCTCCCACAGCGTCCCCTCCTCACCCCCCTCCCACAGCGTCCCCTCCTCACATCCTCCCACAGCGTCCCCTCCTCATCCCCTCCCACAGCGTCCCCTCCTCACATCCTCCCACAGCGTTCCCTCCCAACTCCCTCCCACAGCGTTCCCTCCTCATCCCCTCCCACAGCGTTCCCTCCCAACCCCCTCCCACAGCGTTCCCTCCTCACCCCCTCCTTCAGCGTTTCCTCCTCACATCCTCCCACAGCGTTCCCTCCCAACCCCCCTCCCACAGCGTTCCCTCCTCACCCCCTCCCACAGCGTCCCCTCCTCACATCCTCCCTCCTCACCCCCTCCCACAGCGTTCCCTCCCAACCCCCTCCCACAGCGTTCCCTCCTCACCCCCTCCTTCAGCGTTTCCTCCTCACATCCTCCCACAGCGTTCCCTCCTCACCCCCTCCCACAGAGTCCCCTCCTCACCCCCTCCTTCAGCATTCCCTCCTCACCCCCCTCCTTCAGCATTCCCTCCTCACCCCCTCCCACAGCATTCCCTCCTCACCCCCTGCCACCCGCACTGCCTCCTCATCGCCCCTCCCACAGCATTCCCTCCTCACCCCCTGCCACCGCACTGCCTCCTCATCGCCCTTCCACAGTTCCCCCTACAGAGTGGTACTCTCTTCCCGCCGTCCCTCGCACTACGCGGCGCTCACATCCTCGCCGCGCCCTCCCCCTGCAGACGGTGCACTGGTCAGCCTCCGCCCCGCCCTGTCACAGGAGCGCAAAGGGCAAGCCCTTAACATTTCTGGGACAGATCTCAGCTCTGGTCCCTCCAGACGTCTGCAGACCAGAGGCTCGTCGCCCAGCCTTGGCAATGCTAATGGCATCCAAGTCCCGGCAGACATGGTGACCAAATGTTCCGTGGTTGGCTCAGGTTATAAACTCTCTGGCCTGTAAGAAAGTTCAAAGTAACTTTCTTATCAAAGTACTTATACGAGGGGCGATTGATGTCTGTGGCCTAAGGTAGGGGGAGATGAGTTATACAGCTCTCGTTACATGCGCATGCAGTTCAACTCTGAGTGATTATACAGACAGCTTGAAGGTAGAAGGAGATGAGTTATTAACTTCAAACCTTCTGCATAATCACTCAAAGAGTTGAACTGCACGTGCATGTAACGAGAGTTGTATAACTGATCCCCGTCTACCGCAGGCCATGAACTTATCAATCACCCCTGCCGTGGACACTTTCTGGAAGTCAAAGATCCGTATGCTCCCTGACCGCTGGACTAAGTGTGTACATGTAGGAGGGGACTATGTTGAAAAATAAATGTGGTCGGTTTTCTAAAATTGACTCTTTCTGCCTTAGGCCACGAACTTATCAATCACCCCTGGTATGTCACCCTGAAATCACAACAACCCCTGAGATCCATTTTCTTGAGGGCATACTCAGTAAATCCGGTGACCAAAGTGGGGTCAATGTAAGCCCGCACCAACAGGCGAGGTCAACGACCGGTGAGCGAAAGACATCAAAATGTGCGAATGCAAAAAGACGGTGTGGGAGGGGGTGAGGAGGGGACGCTGTGGGAGGGGGGTGAGGAGGGGAACGCTGTGGGAGGGGGTGAGGAGTGGACACTGTGGGAGGGGGTGAGGAGGGGACGCTGTGGGAGGGGGGTGAGGAGGGAATGCTGAGGGAGGGGGTGAGGAGGGAACGCTGTGGGAGGGGGTGTGAGGAGTGGACACTGTGGGAGGGGGGTGAGGAGGGAACGCTGTGGGAGGGGGTGAGGAGGGAACGCTGAGGGAGGGGGTGAGGAGGGGGATGCTGTGGGAGGGTGTGAGGAGGGAACGCTGAGGGAGGGGGTGGAGGAGGGGGACGCTGTGGGAGGGGGTGAGGAGGGGGATGCTGTGGGAGGGTGTGAGGAGGGAACGCTGAGGGAGGGGGTGAGGAGGGGACGCTGTGGGAGGGGGGTGAGGAGGGGGGATGCTGTGGGAGGGTGTGAGGAGGGGACGCTGAGGGAGGGGGTGAGGAGGGGACGCTGTGGGAGGGGGTGAGGAGGGGGACGCTGTGGGAGGGGGGTGAGGAGGGAACGCTGTGGGGAGGGGGGTGAGGAGGTGGACACTGTGGGAGGGGGTGAGGAGGGGACGCTGTGGGAGGGGGTGAGGAGGGAATGCTGAGGGAGGGGGTGAGGAGGGAACGCTGTGGGAGGGTGTGGAGGAGTGGACACTGTGGGAGGGGGGGTGAGGAGGGAACGCTGTGGGAGGGGGTGAGGAGGGAACGCTGAGGGAGGGGGTGAGGAGGGGATGCTGTGGGAGGGTGTGAGGAGGGAACGCTGAGGGAGGGGGTGAGGAGGGGACGCTGTGGGAGGGGGTGAGGAGGGGATGCTGTGGGAGGGTGTGAGGAGGGAACGCTGAGGGAGGGGTGAGGAGGGGACGCTGTGGGAGGGGGTGAGGAGGGGATGCTGTGGGAGGGTGTGAGGAGGGGACGCTGAGGGAGGGGGGTGAGGAGGGGGACGCTGTGGAGGGGGTGAGGAGGGGATGCTGTGGGAGGGGGTGAGAAGGGGATGCTGTGGGAGGGGGTGAGGAGGGAACGCTGAGGGAGGGGGTGAGGAGGGGACGCTGTGGGAGGGGGTGAGGAGGGGATGCTGTGGGAGGGGGTGAGAGGGGACGCTGAGGGAGGGGTGAGGAGGGGATGCTGTGGGAGGGTGTGAGGAGGGAACGCTGAAGGAGGGGGTGAGGAGGGGACGCTGTGGGAGGGGGTGAGGAGGGGATGCTGTGGGAGGGGGGTGAGGAGGGACGCTGAGGGAGGGGTGAGGAGGGGATGCTGTGGGAGGGTGTGAGGAGGGAACGCTGAGGGAGGGGGTGAGGAGGGGACGCTGTGGGAGGAGGGGAGGCTGTGGGAGGGGGTGAGGAGGGACACTGTGGGAGAGGGGAGGCTGTGGGAGGGGGTGAGGAGGGGATGCTGTGGGAGGGGTGTGAGGAGGGAACGCTGCGGGAGGGGGGTGAGGAGGGGACGCTGTGGGAGGGGGTGAGGAGGGGATGCTGTGGGAGGGTGTGAGGAGGGAACGCTGAGGGAGGGGGTGAGGAGGGGACGCTGAGGGAGGGGTGTGGAGGGAACGCTGTGGGAGGGTGTGAGGAGGGGACGCTGAGGGAGGGGGTGAGGAGGGGACGCTGTGGGAGGGGGTGAGGAGGGGGATGCTGTGGGAGGGTGTGAGGAGGGAACGCTGAGGGAGGGGGTGAGGAGGAGACGCTGAGGGAGGGGGTGAGGAGGGACGCTGTGGGAGGGGGTGAGGAGGGAACGCTGTGGGAGGGGGTGGAGGAGGGGATGCTGTGGGAGGGTGTGAGGAGGGGATGCTGTGGGAGGGGGGTGAGGAGGGAACGCTGTGGGAGGGGGTGAGGAGGGACGCTGTGGGAGGGGGTGAGGAGGGGAGGCTGTGGGAGGGTGTGAGGAGGGGACGCTGTGGGAGGGGGTGAGGAGGAACGCTGAAGGAGGGGGTGAGGAGGGGACGCTGTGGGGAGGGGGTGAGGAGGGGACGCTGTGGGAGGGGGTGAGGAGGGAATGCTGTGGGAGGGGGTGAGGAGGGGACGCTGTGGGAGGGGGTGAGGAGGGAACGCTGAAGGAGGGGGGTGAGGAGGGGATGCTGTGGGAGGGGGTGAGGAGGGAATGCTGTGGGAGGGGGTGAGGAGGGGACGCTGTGGGAGGGGGTGAGGAGGGAACGCTGAAGGAGGGGGTGAGGAGGGGACGCTGTGAGAGGGGGTGTAGAGGGAATGCTGAGGGAGGGGGTGAGGAGGGGACGCTGTGGGGAGGAGGGGAGGCTGTGGGAGGGGGTGAGGAGGGAACGCTGTGGAGGGGGGTGAGGAGGGAACGCTGAAGGAGGGGGTGAGGAGGGGACGCTGTGGGAGGGAGCGCTGTGGGGAGGGGGGTGAGGAGGGAACGCTGTGGGAGGGGTGTGGAGGGAGCGCTGTGGGAGGGGGTGAGGAGGGGACGCTGTGGGAGGGGGTGAGGAGGGAACACTGTGGGAGGGGGTGAGGAGGGAACGCTGTGGGAGGGGTGTGGAGGGAGCGCTGTGGGAGGGGGTGAGGAGGGGACGCTGTGGGAGGGGGTGTGGAGGGAACGCTGTGGGAGGAGGTGAAGAGGGAACGCTGTGGGAGGGGGTGAGGAGGGGACGCTGTGGGAGGGGGTGTGGAGGGAACGCTGTGGGAGGGGTGTGGAGGGAGCGCTGTGGGAGGGGGTGAGGAGTGGACGCTGTGGGAGGGGGTGTGGAGGGAACACTGTGGGAGGGGGTGAGGAGGGGGACGCTGTGGGGAGGGGGTGTGGAGGGAACGCTGTGGGAAGAGTTGTATCAAAGCAATACTGGGATACACTAAAGGACGAGAATATTTTTGTCGACCAGCAATACCCATTCTCATTTAATAAATAATCATAATGAATAATATTAATGAATAAATAAATATCAAGAACATGAGGTGAAGACTCCAAGACAGTGAGGTACAGGAGCCTCGGGACTCCCATCTCCAGGTTCAGGAACAGTTTGCTTGCTACCAAATGGATAACTTTGCCTCTTTAACCAGAGGGGGTAACTTCACTCGCCCCGTCACTAAACGGTTCCCACAGCCTCCGGACTCACTCTCGAGGACTCTTCATCTCATGTTCTCGATGTTTATTATTGTTTATTTTTTAATTTGCACAGTTTGTTGTCTTCTGCACTCTGGCTGATCTTTCATCGATTCTGTTGTGGTTACTGTTCTACAGATTTATTGAGTATGTCTGTAATAAAATGAATCTCAGGGTTGTTATGGTGACGTAGGTGTACTTTAATGATAAAACTGTTTGAACAGTTTGGTGTTGGGGCAGGTGAACTATTCCCCTCTGGGTTCAGGAGCCTGATGGTTGAGGGGGTAGTAACTGTTCCTGAACCTGGTGGTGCGAGTCCTGGGGCTCCTGTACCTCCTTCCCGATGGTTGAGGGGTAGTAACTGTTCCTGAACCTGGTGGTGCGAGTCCTGGGGCTCCTGTACCTCCTTCCCGATGGTTGAGGGGTAGTAACTGTTCCTGAACCTGGTGGTGCGAGTCCTGGGGCTCCTGTACCTCCTTCCCGATGGTTGAGGGGTAGTAACTGTTCCTGAACCTGGTGGTGCGAGTCCTGGGGCTCCTGTACCTCCTTCCCGATGGTTGAGGGGTAGTAACTGTTCCTGAACCTGGTGGTGCGAGTCCTGGGGCTCCTGTACCTCCTTCCCGATGGTTGAGGGGTAGTAACTGTTCCTGAACCTGGTGGTGCGAGTCCTGGGGCTCCTGTACCTCCTTCCTGATGGTTGAGGGGGTAGTAACTGTTCCTGAACCTGGTGGTGCGAGTCCTGGGGCTCCTGTACCTCCTTCCCGATGGTTGAGGGGGTAGTAACTGTTCCTGAACCTGTGGTGCGAGTCCTGGGGCTCCTGTACCTCCTTCCCGATGGTTGAGGGGATAGTAACTGTTCCTGAACCTGTGGTGCGAGTCCTGGGGCTCCTGTACCTCCTTCCTGATGGTTGAGGGGTAGTAACTGTTCCTGAACCTGGTGGTGCGAGTCCTGGGGCTCCTGTACCTCCTTCCTGATGGTTGAGGGGTAGTAACTGTTCCTGAACCTGGTGGTGCGAGTCCTGGGGCTCCTGTACCTCCTTCCCGATGGCAGCAGCGAGAAGAGAGCCTGGCCTGGGTGGTGGGGGTCCCTGGCGATGGACGCTGCTTTCCTGCGACAGCGCTCCGCGTAAATGTGCTCGGTGGTGGGGAGGGCTTCACCCGTGACGGATCGAGCTTCACTCAAACTCAGTATCAGCTGAATAAAATATCAGCCTCTCAATAAGCTGGGGGGTCGGGGTGAGGAGGGAGGAGAGCGCGGCGTGCAGAGGGAGGGGCGGTGAGGAGGGAGCCCGGGCTGTGGGAGGGGAGGGGAGGAGAGAGTGCCACGCTCTGGGAGGGGCAGCGAGGAGGGAGCACCGGACTCTGGGAGGGGCGGTGAGGAGGGAGTGCTTGAAACGTCAGTGACCTATTTCCCTCCATTGGACGCTGCCCGACCTGCTGAATTCCTCTATCTTCTGCCCGACGGGAGAGGGGAGAGGAGAGAATGCCCGGGGGGGGGGGGTCTTTGATTACACTGGGTGCTTCACTGAGACGGTGAGGAGTGTAGACAGAGTCCGCGGAGGGGAGGCTGGTTTCCCTGACTCTCCGTGGTCTCTCTCGGTCACAGGCAGAGCGGTTCCCGTACCGAGCCGGGATTATCCGGAGGGGACGCTGTCTGTGCTGTGTCGATAATGATTGTTGAGTGAAAGATCGGGAGGTCTCGCCGCTGACATGAACTAGGCGGGGCTGAGCAGACAAACGAACGCTGGCGTGTCTCAAAGGCTTCCCAGGGATTAACAGTTCCCTCACCACCCACTCTGCGGACCAACAGCTCTCCGCTCGGGTCGTGGGGGGGGGGGGGGGGTGGTGTTATCTTCACATCCTGTTGAACTCTTCAAGCTCCTCGAGAAACGGTTTCTTTCCCAGCAGGACAGTCCCGGCAGCTGAATCCTGTCATTACCCACAGACAGACTGCCTCCGCTAGACATCTGCCCTGGCAGACACGCCTTCAGAATGGGAAACCACAGCACAGAAACAGGCCGTTCGGCCCCTCTAATCCAGGGTCAAATCGGAATCAAGTTTAACATCACTGGCATATGTTGTGAATCCACCCCACACCTTTTTATTCTGGTGTCCCCCCCCCCCCCTCCCTTCTCAGTCCTGGTGAAGGGTCTCGGCCCGAAACGTCGACTGTTCATCCCCCTCCCTAGATGCTGCCCGGCCCGCTGAGTTCCTCCAGCGTTTGGCGAGTGTTGCCCTGGATTTCCGGCATTTGCAGACTTCCTGGTGCGCTGCTGCCACAAGAGCGACACATTTCACAGCAGAGTCGCTCAGAGGCCACGTTATTGGGGGCCTCCTGCGCCTAACAAAGAGGCCGCTGAGTGTGTGTTCATGGTCGTCCGCTGCTGTGGCCCGTCCACTTCAAGGTCCGGCCTGTTGTGCGTTCAGAGATGCTCTTCTGCACACCACTGTTGTAACGTGTGGTTATTTGAGTTACTGTCGCCTTCATGTCAGCTTGACCCAGTCTGGCCAATCTCCCCCGACCTCTCTCATTAACCAGGCGTTTTCGCCCACACTGGGTATTATTTGTTTTTCACATCATTCTCTGTAACTCTAGAGACGGTTGTGCATGAAAATCCCAGGAGATCGGCAGTTTCTGAGATACTCAAACCACCCCATCTGGCACCAACAATCATTCCAGGGTCAAAATCACTCAGATCACATTTCTCCCCCCGTTCTGGCGTTTGGTCTGAACAACAACTGAGCCTCTTGACCGTGTCGGCGTGCTTTTATGCACCAAGTTGCTGCCACGCGATTGGCTGATTAGATACCTGCATTCACGAGCTGGTGTAAAGGCGGACCTAACAGGGTGTATGTCAGTGACACTTGTACACCTGCGCGTGAATGCAAATATCTGGCATAGGGGTCAGAGTAACTCTGTTAGCGTGTAAGTTCTCGCCATTGTCCATAGTGTGTTTGCACGTTCTCCCCATAAACGCGTGTTTCCCCCAATTTCCTCCAGTTTCCTCCAAAGGCATAAGGTTGTAATGTTGGGGCTTTGCAAGGCCCTGGTGTGGCCTCACTTGGAGTATTGTGAACAGTTTTGGGACCCTTATCTAAGAAAGGATGTGCTGACATTGGAGAGGGTTCGAAGGAGGCTCACAAAATTGATTCCAGGATTGAATGGCTTGTCATATGAAGAGCGTTTGATGGCTCCGGGCCTGTATTCACTAGAGTTCAGAAGAATGTGGGGGGATTACGTTGAAACCTATCAAACGGTGAAAGGTCTTGATAGAGTGGATGTGGAGAGGATGTTTCCTATAGTGGGGGAGTCTAGGACCAGAGGACACAGATAGAGTGGATGTGGAGAGGATGTTTCCTATAGTGGGGGATCTAGGACCAGAGGACACAGATAGTGTGGATGTGGAGAGGATGTTTCCCATGGTGGGGGAGTCTAGGACCAGAGGACACAGATAGAGTGGATGTGGAGAGGATGTTTCCCATGGTGGGGGAGTCTAGGACCAGAGGACACAGATAGAGTGGATGTGGAGAGGATGTTTCCCATGGTGGAGGAGTCTAGGACCAGAGGACACAGATAGAGTGGATGTGGAGAGGATGTTTCCCATGGTGGGGGAGTCTAGGACCAGAGGACACAGATAGAGTGGATGTGGAGAGGATGTTTCCCATGGTGGAGGAGTCTAGGACCAGAGGACACAGATAGTGTGGATGTGGAGAGGATGTTTCCCATGGTGGGGGAGTCTAGGACCAGAGGACACAGATAGAGTGGATGTGGAGAGGATGTTTCCCATGGTGGGGGAGTCTAGGACCAGAGGACACAGATAGAGTGGATGTGGAGAGGATGTTTCCCATGGTGGAGGAGTCTAGGACCAGAGGACACAGATAGTGTGGATGTGGAGAGGATGTTTCCCATGGTGGGGGAGTCTAGGACCAGAGGACACAGATAGAGTGGATGTGGAGAGGATGTTTCCCATGGTGGGGGAGTCTAGGACCAGAGGACACAGATAGAGTGGATGCGGAGAGGATGTTTCCTATAGTGGGGGAGTCTAGGACCAGAGGACACAGATAGAGTGGATGTGGAGAGGATGTTTCCTATAGTGGGGGAGTCTAGGACCAGAGGACACAGATAGAGTGGATGTGGAGAGGATGTTTCCTATAGTGGGGGAGTCTAGGACCAGAGGGCACAGATAGAGTGGATGTGGAGAGGATGTTTCCTATAGTGGGGGAGTCTAGGACCAGAGGGTACAGATGGAGTGGATGTGGAGAGGATGTTTCCTATAGTGGGGGAGTCTAGGACCAGAGGGTACAGATGGAGTGGATGTGGAGAGGATGTTTCCTATGGTGGGGGAGTCGTAAGATCGGAGGACGCAGCCTCAGAATAGAACGGAGATGAGGAGGGATTTCTTTAGCCAGAGGGCAGTGAATCTGTGGAATTCATTGCCACAGGCGGCTGTGGAGGCTGAGTCATCGGGTATATTTAAAGCAGAGGTCAACAGGTTCTTGATTGGTCGGGGCATGAAGGGATACAGGGAGAAGGCAGGAGATCGGGGCTGAGGGGGAAAATGGATCAGCCACGATGAAATGATGGGGTAGACTTGATGGGCTGAGTGGCCTAATTCTGCTCCTGTGTCTCATGGCCTTAAGATTGTTAGGGCAATTTGACACGTGGGTGTCATTGGTGCTTTTTGGGCCGGATGGGCCTGTTTCTGTGTTGTAACCGGATTCTGATTCAGGGTGGTGTGGTGGCAGGTCTGATGGGGGAATTTCAGAGACACGAGTGTGCCGGGAGTGGAGGGATGTGGACATGGTATGGGCCGAAGGGATTTCGTTTAGTTAGGCGTTTATTATTGTCAGCATTTAGTTAGGGCGATCGTTACCAAGTTAACTAGTTTGGACTGCAAGGAAAATATAATGGGGCTAGAATGTAGACCAGTACAGGCCCTTCGGCCCGCTCCAATCTAACCCTTCCCTCCTACATAACCCTCCATTGTTCTATCATCCATGTGGCTATCTAAGATTCTCTTAAATGTCCCTAATGTACCTGCCTCTCTCACCACCCCGGGCAGGGCATTCCACACACACACACACTCACACACAGACAGACAGACAGACACACACACACACACACACACAGACACTCACTCACACACAGACACACACACACACACACACAGACACACACACACACTCACACACACAGACAGACACACACACACACACACACACTAACACACACACACACACACACACACACAGAGTTAAAAAACCTACCCCTGACTCCTCCCATTTCTTTCCTTCAATCGCCGTGAAATTGCACCTTGTATTAGCCATTTCTGCCCGGGGAGAAAGGCATGCGGGGGTGTCTTTAAAGATTAGCTTTATTGTTTGTCGCGTGTACATTGAAACCCCCCGACGGCGGTCCGAGGACTTGCTGGGGGCAGCCCGCAAGTGCCCGCAACTCACTATCCCTGACCCCTGCGCCTTTGGAATGAGGGAGGAAACGGGGCATGGGAGGGAAACCTCGGTCGCGGAGAGGACAGCTAGAGTGAGCCCAGCTCGCTGGCCACTTCGCTAGCGTAGAGGGGTATCGACAGGGTAACTACAAGCGGCCTTTTTTTCCACTGAGGCTGGGGTGGGGACTGCGACTAGAGGTCGTAGGCTCAGGGAGGAGGCAGAAATATTTAAGGGGAAATTCACTGGCCCATTGATGGTCCCGAGCTGACGGAGGAGGGTTTGGCAATGGGGTCTGGATGGCTACGGTCCAGGTGCGGGTAGATGGGCTGAAGGGTCTGATTCGGTGCTGGAGTGCGCCGTGACAACGGACACACTTGTTGGTCTGTCATGAAGCTGGAATATCGAACAGTCCCGAGCGGTTCCAGATAAGCAGACATTCCGTCTCAGGGACAGATCATAACGAGATGACATCCATCGTACACCCTGTACCTCCAACGCAGACGGCTAAATACTGGCAGCTTCTGCAATGTTCCCGATTGTCAACTGCATTTATTTTTTTAATGAAAAGATTAACGAGGTGTGCTGAAACAAAATAATCTGGCTGAAGATTATGAACTGCACGGTGGACGGCTGAGAGAGGAGGGGGGTTAGTAAACCCCCCGTCCCGTAAAAACCCAGAGCCAAAGAAACAACAGCTGAAGCTCCAGGGCCCTCATCACCGGGACAGGCAGGACCTTGGCCGGACGGCCTGAGGCGAGAGCCCCAAGACCGTGGAAGCCGCGGGGCTGATCGACCCTCTACCGCCGCGACCTCGAATCGGACGCCAGGAAGATGGAGTACACCCGGGGACGACTTGAAAGAGCGGCCCGGGGCAGAGGACTCTAGCGAGCTGCTGTCGGCGGCCTGGGCCCCAGCAGAAGAAGGAAAAGGGCAGAGAATAACTGTCGAGTAACAAGTGCGATCCGAATTCCGAGATTCCCAAACACTGTGATGGTGAGTGAGGCCATTCGTCCCATCGGGTTCATGCTGGCCCCCAGCAGTTCATGACTAATTTCCTCCCCTCAGATCATCAGAATTAGGTTTGTGATCTCTGACGTACACTGAGTGGCCACTTTATTAGGTACACCCGCTCGTTAACGCCAAATATCTAATCAGCCAATCACGTGGCAGCAACTCGGTGCGTCAAAGCCTGAGGACCACGGTCAAGAGTTCAGTTGTGTTCAGACCGAACATCAGAACGGGGGGGGGGGGGGGGGAGAAATGTGATCTGAGTGACTTTGACGGTGGAGTGATTGTTGGTGCCAGATGGGGCGGTTTGAGTATCTCTATCTCAGAAACTGCTGATCTGGGATTTTCAGGCACCACAGTCTCTAGTTTACAGAGAACGGTGTGAAAAACAGGAAAAAAACATCCAGTGAGCGGCAGTTCTGTGGGTGAAAACGCTCCCGTTAATGAGAGAGATCAGATAAGAACGGCCAGACTGGGTCAAGCTGACGGGAAGGCGACAGTAACTCAAATAACAACAGCGGGGTGCAGAAGAGCTTCTCTGAACGCACAACACGTCCGAACCGTGAAGTGGACGGGCTGCCGCAGCGGAAGGCCACAAACGTACATTCGTTGGCCACTTTATTGGGCACAGGAGGCCGCTGGGTGCAAGTTGTGAGGGGGAGATGGCGGGACTTTAGTTCAGACGAGTGTGTGGGTTGTGCAGTTTGGAAAATCAGATGAAGTTAGGACAATTCACGGTGAACGGTGGGCCCTGAGGGGTGTGGTGGAACGGAGGTGTCTTGGTCTATAAGCTAGCTTGTTTGTTTATGTTTAGAGATACAGCGGGCGGGGGTGGGGAGGGGAACAGGCCCTCCCGGCCCAACCAGCAACCCACCTTTTTAACCCTTGCCTAATCACGGGACAGCGTACACTGACCAAACTAACCTGTTGGCTTTGAACTGTGGGAGGAAACCCGTGCGGTTTACAGTCGGTCCCGGAACGAAGCTCCGACATCCCGACCTGTAATAATGTGTTTTTTTATTATCGTGTTCTTTATCTTATTGTGTGTGTGTGTTGTGTGTGGGGGGGGGGGTGCACTGCATATCGGATCCGGAGTAACGATTATATCGTCTTCCTTTACACTTGTGAGGTGGAAATGGTTTTAAACAAGCTTGAAGCTTTAAATTTGCCCGCGACAGGTACAGCAAGGGTTAACTTCCCCTCCCGATGATCATTGTTGGTTTCAGACTGTCAGACCTGGCAGGGACTGGTTTTTTTTATATATGTAATCTTATCATTTCGTAGTAGAGGATTGGCCCCGGGGCGGTTAAGAGGAAGTGTGTTTGCAACATCGCCGGGCGAGGTGAGGAAACTTCAGCGGAGCGCGGCCGCCTGCTTTCTGTCACAGCCTAGGCTGTCGTGGGGGAGTCGGCCGCCCCTCCCTGGATCAGCGCGGTCACCTGGACTGAGCTGACCCCGGCCCCTGGCGTCAGCCATGTGCTCGGCGCTAGCGGGCGGCTATTAGTCTCACCAACAACGGGCGCTCCCCCCGGAACGCCACCGTCACACACCCAGCGGGTCGGAGAAGGAGTTAACCTGCCCCCAGCCCACCCCAGCCCCCGAGCAAACGGACGCGGGTGCTGGTACGTACAAAGAGGGGTCGGGTGTTGCGGGGCGATGAACCAACAGTGGGAGGCCGTCCCGGGCGGGCGCGGGGTGAGAAAAAAAGTGACAGGTGGGGTTCAACTTGCCGGAAGTTGGGGCATAGAACTGTGTACCGCGCAGGGACAGGCCCTTCGGCCCGCAATGTTGTACCAAACCGGTTAAAATGTAATTCACAGCCCCACCCCCACCCCCAAAATGAATCCCTCCCCCCCCCACACACACACACACACATATCCCTCCATCTCCCTCACATTCATGTGCCTGTCCAAACGGCTCTTAAAAACCTCTAATGAATTTGCCTCCACCACCACACCAGGCATCCACGACTCTCTGGGTAAAAAACTTACCCCTCACGTCCCCTCTCGCCTTCAATGCCTCTGCCCTCTACTAGACATTTCTGCCCTGGGGAAACAGATACTCCCTGTCCACTCTATCAAATGCCTCTCATAATCTTATAACCCTCGATCAGATCTGCCCTCAGCCCAGAGAAGAACGAGCCGGGTTTGTCCGGCCTCTCGTGGTAGCAACAGGCCCTCTGAACCGGGCAGCGTCCCGGTGACCCTCTTCTGCCCCCTCTCCGAAGCCTCGACGTCCCCCCCATGTAGTGGGGCGACCAGAACTTTACCCAATCCTCCAGACGTGGCCTGACCCGAGTGAGCATACTCATTCGGAGAGTTCCAGAAGATGTGACGGTGTTGAGTTTGTCTGCCGTGAAGTTCTACACTGGAGTGGAGACCTTCTACCCGATCCGATTATAAATAGCGTAAATACCCAAACTTCAAAAACTAGTTCACTTCCCTGTTTACCCCTCCATGGTGAGTTCGGCTCCCGATACCCATTTATTTGAGTGGCGAGTCCCTCCTCGCTACCAAGGAGAAGATTTTTTCCAGCGAAGAAAGTAACTGAAAACGCAGTTCATTTATGTTCAGTTACTTACTCCCCGTTACCCCCGCTGGCGTTTGGGGCAGCGATGAAGGTCCTCCATCTCTGTCGGTGTTCAGGGTTTCCTCCGTCGTGTCGGTAGCTTTTCCACCACCGTCAGTCACCCGAGTCCCGGGTGGAGACTCGGGAAAACCGTCACACTCCGACGGAGAAAGAATCTTCATTTCCGTAACACCAGTCGGGGTTGTTAGCCCCGAGCTGCGCCCCCCCCCCCACCCTACCCTCCCACCTGTTTGGCCTGGGTGACCCTTCAGAGAGCCAAAGCGTAAAGACCCTGGCTCCAGCCAGCACGGCCCTCCGGGTCGTAGCCTGCCAAACCCATGGCAAGATTGTGGTCCACTTGGAGGTCAGCGATACACGTTTAAATCCAAACAACATTCTTAAAACACGTCTAAGACTCACAGAGGATTTCTATCTTAAACATTTCCAGATTGCGAACCGTTTCTAAGAAACGAAGCATTTCTAAGACCATTTTTCAATCACGAAGCACAAAGCGTTTCTAAAACCCAGGCACAATTCCTATAAACTAAAAAGATATACCAACGATACGATGAATGAATCGTCCACTGCAAATATCGAAGCCAGAGGAACGGGCTCTACTCCACCCCGTGTTTCTTTCACGTTTCTTCACGTTCCGATTCCCATCCTTAATAAGTCCGAGCTGCTCTCCACATTCATAACCTTGTTCTGTTATTTGGCTGATTCACAAGTACATGATATTTCCTCGGATACCCATTTTAGACAAACAATCTAAAAGCTTTTTGGAGACACAGTTCTCAGCTGACCGCCGTTAACGCTGTAAAACTAACTTCCTTGAGTGTATAATAGGCTGTACGTTCTTGATTAATCAGGGTAAGAAGGCAGGAGAATGGGGGTCGAGAGGGATAATAAATCAGCACATGATGGAATGGCAGAGCCGACTCGATGGGCTGAATGGCCTAATTCTTGCTCCTATGAAACATAGATTGCTGTGTGATTCCAACACTGTGTGGAAGTTCTGGGCATTCTCTAGAGTAGGTTACATGGTCGGTACATCATTGTGGGCGAAGGGCCTGTAATTAACTGTAGATTTCTGTGTTCTATGTCTCACAGTCAAAGTAAAAAAAGTTGGAAGTATTTATTAGGTCAGGCAGCTTCTGTGGAGAGAGGAACAGTCTGAGTTTCTGGATGATGAATTCATCTGGCGATCATTGATACTAATTCTTCTCCCACAATCAGGTTCGATATACTGAGGTGTGTTGTGAAATTCTGGAGCAACTGAGCAGGCCAGGCAGCATCTATGGGAAAGAGTAAACAGTCGACGTTTCGGGCCGAGGACCCTCCATCGGGACTCAGCTGTCCTGATGAAGGGTCGCTGTCTGAAACGTCGACTGTTTACCCACTTCCATAGGTGCTGCCTGATCTGCTGAATTCCTCCAGCACTTTGTGCGTGTCGCTCTGGGTTTCCAGCATTTGCAGAATCTCTCGTATCAGGATTACCGCTGCCTATAAGAAGTTTATACGTTCTCCCTGCAACCACTGGGATTTCCTCCCGGGTGCTCCGGTTTTCCTCCCACATTGACCTGCCGGTTGGTGGGTTAGTTGGTCCTGTGATCGGGCTAGGGTTAAGTTGGGGGGATTTCTGGGCGGCCCAGCCCCTGATGGAGTTGACTGAGTTTGGTCTTATTTCAGATCTCTGTAGCAGGCAATGAGTGTCAGGGTGAGATGCGCCTCTACCAAAGGAGGTGTGAGGTGTTCCTTCCCTCCGCTAGCCTGCGGGTCACCCTTGGGCAAGGGGTAGCACCTGCTTAGCCCCCGATCAGGGTCACGTGAAGCCATGGGAGCAGGTGTGTGGACGGTCGTACGAGCAGCCGGTGCAGATCACGAGTCCCGGTTCTGCGACCGCTGACGCCAGACAATCTCTGAAGAATGTTGATCATGGCCGCGGGGTCACCCATCTTGTAAAGGCAAAGCCCTACAATAGAAATAATTCGCCAATCATGGTCACGGTCATTGAAGGGAAAATCCTACACAAGGGGAGCGGGTTCAGCCCAGTCCGTCACGGGTAAAGCCCTCCCCACCATTGAGCACATCAACATTTGTACATGAAACACTGTCGTAGGAAAGCAGCGTCCATCACCAGGGATCCCCACCACCCAGGCCCTGCTCTCTTCTCGCTGCTGCCATCAGGGAGAAGGTACAGGAGCCTCAGGACCCCGCACCCCACCCGGGTTCAGAACAGTTACTACCCCTCAATTATCAGGCTCTTGAACAAAAGGGGATAACGTCACTCACTGGCCCATCCATTGAGGTGTTCCCACAACCAGTGATCTCACTTTAAGGACTCTTTATCTCATGTTCTCGTTATTTGTTGCTATTTATTTATATTTGCGTTTACCACAGTTTGTTGTCTTCTGCACTCCGGTTGATCTTTCGTTGATCCTGTTATTATTCTATAGATTTGCTGAGTCGCCCGACAGGGAAATGATCTTAGGGTTGTATGTGGTGAGATATATCTACAGGGTCTTTTAAGAGGCTCCTGGACAGGTACACGGAGCTTAGAAATAGAGGGCTATGGGTAACCCTAGGTAATTTCTCAGGTAGGGACATGTTCAGCACAGCTTTGTGGGCCGAAGGGCCTGTATTGTGCTGTAGGTTTTCTATGTTTCTACTTTAATAACAGGGGCTTAAATTTCGTCCATACCGCTCTCCCCCCCCCCCCCCCACCCAGTGTGCATGGGGAATAAAACGAGATTAAAATACTTGCATGCACTAGATGGGCCGATGGGCCTGCTTCGGTGCTGTTAACTCGAGGGAATCTTGGACAGAGAAGTGGCAGATGGATTACAGTGTTTGGAAGTGTGTGGTCTTGCACTTTGGTAGAAGGATTAAAAGCGTAGACTATTTTCTAAACGGACGAGAAAATAAAAAATACTGAGGTGCGAAGGGACTTGGGGAGTCCTTGTGCAGGATTCCCTGAAGGTCAACTTGCAGGTCGGGTCGGTGGTGAGGAAGGCAAATGCGATGTTAGCATTCGTTTCAAGAGGACTGGAATATAGAAGTGAGAATGTGACGTTGAGGCTTTATAAAGCACTGGTGAGGCTCACGTGAGGTATCGGGAGCAGTTTTGGGCCCCCTTATGTAAGGAAAGGATGTGCTGACATTAGAGAGGGTTCAAAAAATTATTCCAGGATTGAAAGGCTTGTCATAAGAGGCTCCGGGCCTGTCCTGGCTGGTACTCTGAAGAATGAGGGTGGATCTTGTTGAAACCTATCGGATGTTGAAAGGCCTCGATAGAGTCTAGGACCAGAGGACACAGATAGAGTGGATGTGGAGAGGATGTTTCCTGTAGTGGGGGAGTCTAGGACCAGAGGACACAGATAGAGTGTATGTGGAGAGGATGTTTCCTATAGTGGGGGAGTCTAGGACCAGAGGACACAGAGGTGGGATGTGGGAGGATGTTTCCTGTAGTGGGGGAGTCTGGGACCAGAGGACACAGATAGAGGTGGATGTGGAGAGGATTTTTTCCTGTAGTGGGGGGAGTCTAGGACCAGAGGACACAGATAGAGTGGATGTGGAGAGGATTGTTTCCCGTGGTGGGGGAGTCTGGGACCAGAGGACACAGATAGAGTGGATGTGGAGAGGGATGTTTCCTATAGTGGGGAGTCTAGGACCCAGAGGACACAGATAGAGTGGATTGTGGAGAGGATGTTTCCTATAGTGGGGGGAGTCTAGGACCAGAGGACACAGATAGAGTGGATGTGGAGAGGATGTTTCCTATAGTGGGGGGAGTCTTGGACCAGAGGACACAGATAGAGTGGATGTGGAGAGGATGTTTCCTATAGTGGGGGAGTCTAGGACCAGAGGACACAGATAGAGTGGATGTGGAGAGGATGTTTCTATAGTGGGGGAGTATAGGACCAGAGGACACAGATAGAGTGGATGTGGAGAGGATGTTTCCTATAGTGGGGGAGTCTGGGACCAGAGGACACAGATAAGAGTGGATATGAGAGGATTGTTTCCTATAGTGGGGGAGTCTAGGACCAGAGGACACAGATAGAGTGGATGTGGAGAGGATGTTTCCTATAGTGGGGGAGTCTGGGACCAGAGGACACAGATAAGAGTGGATATGGAGGAGGATGTTTCCTATAGTGGGGGAGTCTAGGACCAGAGGACACAGATAGAGTGGATGTGGAGAGGATGTTCCCTATAGTGGGGGAGTCTAGGAACAGAGGACACAGATAGAGTGGATGTGGAGAGGATGTTTCCCATGGTGGGAGAGTCTAGGACCAGAGGACACAGATAGAGTGGATGTGGAGAGGATGTTTCCTATAGTGGGGAAGTCTAGGACCAGAGGACACAGATAGAGTGGATGTGGAGAGGATGTTTCCCATGGTGGGAGAGTCTAGGACCAGAGAACACAGATAGAGTGGATGTGGAGAGGATGTTTCCTATAGTGGGGGAGTCTAGGACCAGAGGACACAGATAGAGTGGATGTGGAGAGGATGTTTCCTATAGTGGGGGAGTCTAGGACCAGAGGACACAGATAGAGTGGATGTGGAGAGGATGTTTCCTATAGTGGGGGAGTCTAGGACCAGAGGACACAGATAGAGTGGATGTGGAGAGGATGTTTCCTATAGTGGGGGAGTCTAGGACCAGAGAACACAGATAGAGTGGATGTGGAGAGGATGTTTCCTATAGTGGGGGAGTCTAGGACCAGAGGACACAGATAGAGTGGATGTGGAGAGGATGTTTCCTATAGTGGTGGAGTCTAGGACCAGAGGACACAGATAAGAGTGGATGTGGAGAGGATGTTTCCTATAGTGGGGGAGTCTAGGACCAGAGGACACAGATAGAGTGGATGTGGAGAGGATGTTTCCTGTAGTGGGGGAGTCTAGGACCAGAGGGTACAGATAGAGTGGATGTGGAGAGGATGTTTCCTATAGTGGGGGAGTCTAGGACCAGAGGACACAGATAGAGTGGATGTGGAGAGGATGTTTCCTATAGTGGTGGAGTCTAGGACCAGAGGGCACAGATAGAGTGGATGTGGAGAGGATGTTTCCTGTAGTGGGGGAGTCTAGGACCAGAGGACACAGATAGATTGGATGTGGAGAGGATGTTTCCTATATTGGGGGAGTCTAGGACCAGAGGGTACAGATAGAGTGGATGTGGAGAGGATGTTTCCTATAGTGGGGGAGTCTAGGACCAGAGGACACAGATAGAGTGGATGTGGAGAGGATGTTTCCTACAGTGGGGGAGTCTAGGACCAGAGGACACAGTTAGAGTGGATGTGGAGAGGATGTTTCCTATAGTGGGGGAGTCTAGGACCAGAGGACACAGATAGAGTGGATGTGGAGAGGATGTTTCCTATAGTGGTGGAGTCTAGGACCAGAGGGCACAGATAGAGTGGATGTGGAGAGGATGTTTCCTGTAGTGGGGAGTCTAGGAACAGAGGACACAGATAGAGTGGATGTGGAGAGGATGTTTCCTGTAGTGGGGGAGTCTAGGACCAGAGGACACAGATAGAGTGGATGTGGAGAGGATGTTTCCTATAGTGGGGGAGTCTAGGACCAGAGGACACAGATAGAGTGGATGTGGAGAGGATGTTTCCTATAGTGGTGGAGTCTAGGACCAGAGGGCACAGATAGAGTGGATGTGGAGAGGATGTTTCCTGTAGTGGGGGAGTCTAGGACCAGAGGACACAGATAGAGTGGATGTGGAGAGGATGTTTCCTATAGTGGGGGAGTCTAGGACCAGAGAACACAGATAGAGTGGATGTGGAGAGGATGTTTCCTATAGTGGGGGAGTCTAGGACCAGAGGACACAGATAGAGTGGATGTGGAGAGGATGTTTCCTATAGTGGTGGAGTCTAGGACCAGAGGGCACAGATAGAGTGGATGTGGAGAGGATGTTTCCTGTAGAGGGGGAGTCTAGGACCAGAGGACACAGATAGATTGGATGTGGAGAGGATGTTTCCTACAGTGGGGGAGTCTAGGACCAGAGGACACAGATAGAGTGGATGTGGAGAGGATGTTTCCTATAGTGGGGGAGTCTAGGACCAGAGGACACAGATAGAGTGGATGTGGAGAGGATGTTTCCTATAGTGGTGGAGTCTAGGACCAGAGGGCACAGATAGAGTGGATGTGGAGAGGATGTTTCCTGTAGTGGGGGAGTCTAGGACCAGAGGACACAGATAGATTGGATGTGGAGAGGATGTTTCCTATATTGGGGGAGTCTAGGACCAGAGGGTACAGATAGAGTGGATGTGGAGAGGATGTTTCCTATAGTGTGGGAGTCTAGGACCAGAGGACACAGATAGAGTGGATGTGGAGAGGATGTTTCCTACAGTGGGGGAGTCTAGGACCAGAGGACACAGATAGAGTGGATGTGGAGAGGTTGATAAGAGTCTTGACTGGTCAGAGCATGAAGGGATACGGGGAGAAGGCAGGAGATTGGAGCTGAGAGGGAAAATGGATCAGCCATGATGAAGTGGTGGGGTAGTCTCGATGAGCTGAATGGCCTAATTCTGCTCCTATACCTTATGGGGTTTATATGTCATGACACTCGCTTAGCAGCAGCAGTCTGTTGCAATACATAAAGATTAAAATGTTCTAAATTACCATACAAAATATATATTTAAAAATTAAATAAGAAATGCAAAGAGAGAGAGAAAAAGAAATAAAAATGTAGTGAGAAGGTGTTTTTCCTCATTTTTTTTCTCCAGTCCTGTCAAAGGCCCGAAACGTCGACTGTTCACTCTCTTCCACAGATGCTGCCGGGGCCTGCTGAGTTCCTCCAGCATTTTGTGTGTGTTGCTCTGGATTTCCAGCATCTGCAGATTTTCTCTTGTTAGTGAGGTATAAATGTGTGTGTGTGTGTGTGTGTATAGCTAAATTAATTAAGTAGTGCAAAAACAGATATTAAAAAGCAGTGAGGTCAGTTTCACGGGTCCAACGTCCGTTCAGGAATTGGGTGGCAGAGGGGAAGAAGCTGTCCCCGAATCGCTGAGAGTGTGTGTGTGTGTCTTCAGCTCTGCTGCAAAAGGGTTGGGCGGGGGGGTCTAGTAACCCTTTTAAAAACAAAACTCAGAGCTTCAGAAACCACACAGATCCCATCCCTGGGATCTTGGCCTAGGAGACTCATAAAGTCCTGCCGGAAAAGTGGTAGCCAGCGGGGCCCATCGATCTGCTCTTGGCCCAGGACAGGGGACCCTGGCGACCTGCCGGCCTGGTCTGTGCCCCCGTGGTAGTGGTGGGCTTACGAAGAAGAAAACGTTGTGCCTTCTGCTTCCGGGGGGAGCCCCACGCTTTTTTTTTGGTGGGGTGGGGTGGTAGTTATTAGTTGGTGTCCCAGAGTGTTGAAGAAAAAGCAGTAAAGAAGAGTTCTCTGAAATGATTCTCCCGACCAATATTAGTTGCTCAACAGGACTGAGGTAGTCTCGCCACCGGTTCGCGGCTGGGGCGAAGGCCAAACCGCCCCAATTAAGTTCCTTTATTGAGGCAGCAGCTCTCCGAAGTTCCCGGTGTGATAGATGCTCCCTTTGGAAAGGAAATCTGTGAAATCTGTGGCCGTGCCGCATCAGTTAGCGCAGTAAAGAAAGAAATTATAAAGTAAAGAAATACACTCGGGTCCCTCCAGTACCTAATGGCGTGCCGACTGAGTGTATATTCACAGTCTTCCGCTGCTGTAGCCCGTCCACTTCAAGCTTCAGCGTGTTGTGCGTTCAGAGACGATCTTCTGCACCCCACTGTTGTAACGTTGAGTTACTGTCACCTTCCTGTCAGCTCGAACCAGTCTGGCCATTCTCCTCCGACCTCTCTCACTAACGAAGCGATTTCACCCACAGAACTGCCGCTCGCTGGATGGTTTCTGTTTTTCACACCATTCTCTGTAAACTAGAGACGCTTGTGCATGAAAATCCCAGATCAACAGTTTCTGAGATACTCAAACCACCCCATTTGGCACCAACAATCATTCCACCGTCAGAGTCACTCAGATCACGTTTCTCCCCCCCCCCCCCACCCGTTCTGATGTTCGGTCTGAACAACAACTGAACCTCCTGATCGTCTCGGCGTGCTTTTACGCACCGAGTTGCTGCCACGTGATTGGCTGATTAGATATTTGCGTTAACGAGCGGGTGTACCTAATAAAGTGGCCACTGAGTGTACGTTAGAGATCACAAACCTGATTTCTGATCTGAGGGGAGGAAATGAGTCATGAACTGCTGGGGGCCAGCATGAACCCGATGGGACGAATGGCCTCACTCACCATCACAGTGTTTGGGAATCTCGGAATTCGGATCGCCCTTGTTACTCGACAGTTTTTCTCTGCCCTTTTCCTTCTTCTGCTGGGGCCCAGGCCGCCGACAGCAGCTCGCTAGAGTCCTCTGCCCCGGGCCGCTCTTTCAAGTCGTCCCCGGGTGTACTCCATCTTCCTGGCGTCCGATTCGAGGTCGCGGCGGTAGAGGGTCGATCAGCCCCGCGGCTTCCACGGACTTGGGGCTCTCGCCTCAGGCCGTCCGGGCCAAGGTCCTGCCTGTCCCGGTGATGAGGCCCCTGGAGCTTCAGCTGTTGTTTCTGTAGCTCTGGGTTTTTCCGGGACGGGGGGGTTGCTAACCCCCCTCCTCTCTCAGCCGTCCACCGTGCAGTTCATAATCTTCAGCCAGATTATTTTGTTTCAGCACACCTCGTTAATCTTTTCATTAAAAAAATAAATGCAGTTGACAATCGGGAACATTGCAGAAGCTGCCAGTATTTAGCCGTCTGCGTTGGAGGTACAGGGTGTACGATGGATGTCATCTCGTTATGATCTGTCCCTGAGACGGAATGTCTGCTTATCTGGAACCGCTCGGGACTGTTCGATATTCCAGCTTCATGACAGACCAACAAGTGTGTCCGTTGTCACGGCGCACTCCAGCACCGAATCAGACCCTTCAGCCCATCTACCCGCACCTGGACCGTAGCCCTCCCATCCAAACTTCGCTTAAATGTTGCAATCGATCCCACACCCCCCACCTCCTTTATCCTGGGCCGGTCTTTCAGTTTGCCCCCAGGGGCAGCCCGTCTTTCTGGGTTCCCGACCCTTTATCACGCCATGGACCCCCACCAAGGCGTCCGTGGACCACGAATTGTGAACCCTCGCTCTAGACGAAGATCCTTCCTTTCCCCGGGATGAAGAGCTTGAAGGTTCTGTTGGTGCTGCCACGGTCAAAGTCACTTCGATCCCATTTCTTCCCTGTTCTGAAGTTTGGTCTGAACAACTGAACCTCTTGACCGTGACTGTGTGCTTTTATGCACCGAGTTGCTGCCGCGTGATTGGCTGATTAGATAGTTGCATCAGCGATCAGGTGGACTGAATACAGTGGCCACTGAATGCATGTGTTTATATGTATATCTACCCGTCTCTCCCTGCAGTATCTGGAGCAGGTTCCGATTAATTGGGCTATCAGTCAATCAGGGAAGCTGCTTATTTGGGACAACTCTTAAAGAACAAAAACAAATTGAAAAACTGGCGGGATTTCCTTCATTTATTTGAGACACTTCACCGTTTAATTTGAGACGTTGCCGAACGCCTCCTAACTCGCGTCGGTCACCTGCGCTTGCATGGCCGTTAGACACCACATCGTGCTGAGAGTGAGCAGTTTTAAAATAGTGCCAGTTGTGGGTGTTTCTGTTCAAAAAGCAGTGATTTTTGAATCACTTCTTTTGAATCACTTGATTTTTGAATTTCTACCCTGCCTCACAGGCAGATAGGGTAGTTAAGAAAGCTTATGGGATGTTAGCTTTCATAAGTTGAGGGATAGAGTTTAAGAGTCGCGATGAAATGATGAAGCTGTATAAAACTCTGATTAGGCCACTCTTGGAGTACTGTGTCCAGTTCTGGTCACCTCACTATAGGAAGGATGTGGAAGCATTGGAAAGGGTACAGAGGAGATTTACCAGGATGCTGCCTGGTTTAGAGAGTATGGATTATGATCAGAGATTAAGGGAGCTAGGGCTTTACTCTTTGGAGAGAAGGAGGATGAGAGGAGACATGATAGAGGTATACAAGATATTAAGAGGAATAGACAGAGTGGACAGCCAGCGACTCTTCCCCAGGGCACCACTGCTCAGTACAAGAGGACATGGCTTTAAGGTAAGGGGAGGGAAGTTCAAGGGGGATATTAGAGGAAGGTTTTTTACTCAGAGAGTGGTTGGTGCATGGAATGCACTGCCTGAGTCAGTGGTGGAGGCAGATACACTAGTGAAGTTTAAGAGACTACTGGACAAGTATATGGAGAAATTTAAGGTGGGGGGGGTATATGGGAGGCAGGGTTTGAGGGTCAGCACAACATTGTGGGCCGAAGGGCCTGTCATGAGCTGTACTGTTCTATGTTCTGTGTTCTATAAGCAGTAAGACAATTCAGAACAGTTTCAAGCATTCAGGCTTGGAGATGCCAGAAACGGCCGGGAGTGAAAATCAAACGATTTCACTGCTTCAGCAGGGTAGGGACTATGAAGACTATGAATGAGTATGATGGTATCAACAACCATCCTGAATGAAGATTTGGAGGGTGCAATTGTTGAAAGCATTGCACTGAGACAGTCCAATATCTGCGCTAGGTGGCTGCATTGGATTTGTTCATTGCATACACAAAGTTTTCGACGATTCCATCGTCCAGCAGGCCCGTCCAGCCTAATGAGCAACCCGCGGATTTAACCCTAGCCCAGTCGCCGGGCAGTTTACAATGACCAATTAACCCGCTGACTCTGGACGGCAGGAGGGAACCCACGGACACGCGGGAAGGAACTTGCTTACAGAGCACGCCGGAATTGAACTCTGAACTCCGATGCCCCCAGCTGTAATAGCCCCGAGAAAGCTGCCATCACCGATGCCGCCCCTGGGCGCCGCCTTTTGAATAGGTCCTCAATATGGGGGGGGGGGGGGAGGCTAGTGCCCATGATGGAGTTTAGAATCAGAATCAGATTATTATCCCTGACGCAGGTCGTGAAATCTGTTCTTCTGTAGCAGCAGTAATACGTAAAAAAAAACTGTAAGTCACAATAAGAGATAAATAACTAGTGCAGACAGAGAGCAAAAGTTACAGAATATTGTACATGAGTTCGTGGACCAATCAGAAATCGGATGGCGGAGGGGAAGAAGTTATTCCTAAAATGTTGAGTGTGTGTCTTCAGGGTCCTGTACCTCCTCCCTGATGGCAGAGGGGAAGATGCTGTTCCTGAATCGTTGAGTGTGTGTCTTCAGGGTCCTGTACCTCCTCCCTGATGGCGGAGGGGAAGATGCTGTTCCTGAATCGTTGAGTGTGTGTCTTCAGGCTCCTGTACCCCCTCCCTGATGGCAGAGGGGACAAAGCTGTTCCTGAATCACTGAGTGTGTGTCTTCAGGCTCCTGTACCTCCACCCTGATGGCAGAGGGGAAGAAGCTGTTCCTGAATCGCTGAGTGTGTGTCTTCAGGCTCCTGTACCTCCTCCCTGATGGCAGAGGGGAAGAAGCTGTTCCTGAATCGCTGAGTGTGTGTCTTCAGGCTCCTGTACCCCCTCCCTGATGGCAGAGGGGACAAAGCTGTTCCTGAATCACTGAGTGTGTGTCTTCAGGCTCCTGTACCTCCTCCCTGATGGCAGAGGGGAAGAAGCTGTTCCTGAATCGTTGAGTGTGTGTCTTCAGGCTCCTGTACCTCCTCCCTGATGGCAGAGGGGAAGAAGCTGTTCCTGAATCATTGAGTGTGTGTCTTCAGGCTCCTGTACCTCCTCCCTGATGGCAGAGGGGAAGAAGCTGTTCCTGAATCATTGAGTGTGTGTCTTCAGGCTCCTGTACCTCCTCCCTGACGGTAACAGTGAGAAGAGGGCATGTCTTGGGTCATGATGGACGCTGCCTTTCTGAGGCACCGCTCCTTGAAGATGTCCTGGAGAGGATGGAGGTTGATGCCCAAGATGGAGCTGACTAATTTAGCAGCTGTCCGTAGCTTCTTCCGGCCCTGTGCAGTGGACGGTGACGCAGCCTGTCAGAATGCTCTCCATGGCACCTCTGTAGAAGTTTCCGAGTGTATCTGTTGACGTGCCAAATCTCTTCAAACTCCTGATGAAGTATAGCCGCTGTCTTGCCTTCTTTATAACTGCATCGATATGTTGGGACCATGATTAGACCCTCAGAGACGTTGAAATTGCTCACTCTCTCCAGTTCTGATCCCCCTGTGAGGATCGATTCGTGTTCCCTCGACCTACCCTTCCTGAAGCCCCTTGGTCTTGCTCACATTGGGTGAGAGGTGGTTGTTATGACACCGCTCAGCCAGATTTGCAGTCTCCCTCCTGTCCGCTGATTCATCACCCCCTTTAATCCAGCCTAGGACAAGCTTACAGTATGTACAATAGTTTCTTAATTGGTAATTATTATTGTCACGTGTACAGAGGGACAGTGCAAACCGGCCGACCAGATCGTTTCATCACAGTGAGTTAGACAAGGGAAAGGCACTAACAGAACGCAGAACAAAGTGTTACAGAGGAAGGGAAGTGCAGGCAGAAAATAAGGCGCGAGGGCCGTAACGAGGGGAGGGGAGGAGAGGGAATGTCTGGGGGGGGTGGCGGTCTCTGATTAACGCTGGCTGCTTTACCGGGGCTGCTGATGTCGGGTAGATTCCGACGTCCCGCGGATATTGGAGCTGTGGCCAGCTTTTTGGAATGAAGGCAAAGCCACTGTCTCACAGCTCCGGGGACCTGTGCCCGGCGCTGTGTGTGTGGACCTGTCCCCTAGTGAGGGTTTACGTCTGTCACTCGGTCTGAGAGCGTGGGTGGCCCTGTGTGAGATTCCTCGGGGTGGCCCGGTCCCGACAGGTGGCTGATTGCCCCCCCCCCCCCTTGGGTGGGGGATGAGGAGTAGATTCTGGAGGGTTGGGGGGGGTGGGAAGTAAAATGGGATCATTGCGAATGTGTAGTTGACGATCAGCACGGACTCGATGGGCCAAAGGGTATTTGTTTCTAGCCGCACCATTCTGTTTGCCAGTGACCGACTCACTAAGGACATGTTATAATGGAGTGTTCGTCCGCAAGTTCAGGTCATCTTCTGGCTTTCGGATGATTACTTTGGGAGTTGGATCCCCTCTCCCCTCCCACTGCCCTACCATCACCACCCTGCCCGCATCCTGGTGCCGGAATGAATCCCCGTGGGACAGGCAGCGGGGGGGGAGTGGGTAATTGAAGACCCCCATGGTCACTCACTCACTATCCCTCACGCCCACAATCTCTTGCACGCATTCTCACACACACACGCAGTCTCTCTCTCTCACACACAGTCTCTCTTCGCCTCACATTCTCTCTCACACACAGTGTGTGTGTCTCTCTCACACACACAGTCTCTCTCACGCACAGTGTGTGTGTGTCTCTCTCTCTCACACACACAGTCTCTCTTCGCCTCACATTCTCTCTCACGCACAGTGTGTGTGTGTCTCTCTCTCACACACACAGTCTCTCTTCGCCTCACAGTCTCTCTCACGCACAGTGTGTGTGTCTCTCTCTCTCACGCACAGTGTGTGTGTGTCTCTCTCTCACGCACAGTGTGTGTCTCTCTCTCACACACACAGTCTCTCTTGCCTCACATTCTCTCTCACACACAGTCTCTCTTCGCCTCACAGTCTCTCTCACGCAGTGTGTGTGTCTCTCTCTCTCACACACACACAGAGTCTCTCTTCGCCTCACATTCTCTCTCACGCACAGTGTGTGTGTGTGTCTCTCTCTCACGCACAGTGTGTGTGTGTCTCTCTCTCACACACACACACAGAGTCTCTCTTCGCCTCACAGTCTCTCTCACGCACAGTGTGTGTGTGTCTCTCTCTCACACAGTCTCTCTCACGCACAGTGTGTGTGTGTCTCTCTCTCACACAGTCTCTCTCACGCACAGTGTGTGTGTGTCTCTCTCTCACACACAGTCTCTCTTCGCCTCACAGTCTCTCTCACGCAGTGTGTGTGTGTCTCTCTCTCTCACACACACACAGAGTCTCTCTTCGCCTCACAGTCTCTCTCACGCACAGTGTGTGTGTGTCTCTCTCTCACACAGTCTCTCTCACGCACAGTGTGTGTGTGTCTCTCTCACACACAGTCTCTCTCACGCACAGTGTGTGTGTGTGTGTGTCTCTCTCTCTCTGCCTCATCGAGTACGAGCAGGACCCTGCGTGCGTGCACACACACAGTTCGCAGTCGGCGACTCACGCCGTTTGCATTCCATTGTGTGACAGTCCGTCTGTCTCACTGGCTCAGATTAATGATGGAGCCCACTCGCCCACTCACACTGCCCCCTAATGTGGCCCCAGTCCAAGAGAGTTCACCAACACAGTATCGTAGTTGTGCGAGTAACGAGTGATTCACACACAGAGATCGTGCACCTCAGCGTATGGTTTCCCTTCCTGTGCTGTCAAGGCCGGGACAGATGTTGTTGTTTTTTCAAATTAACCCTTAAGTTAAGTCTCATATCAGTTGAGTCATTGTGAGTCGGCGGATTTGCCGGTTAATTTCCGGGATAATAGACGAAGGAAGCGATTAAAAGTTGAGGCAGAGGGCAGCGATTCCCGCGCTTGTGAAAGCGGACACTACGGAGGAGCGGGGCCGAGGGAGCGCCACGCTGCGGGAAGTGGGCGGTACGGAGGGAGCGCCACGCTGCGCGAAGTGGGCGGTACGGAGGGAGCGCCACGCTGCGCGAAGTGGGCGGTACGGAGGGAGCGCCACGCTGCGGAGGAGCGGGGCCGAGGGAGCGCCACGCTGCGGGAAGTGGGCGGTACGGAGGGAGCGCCACGCTGCGGAGGAGCGGGGCCGAGGGAGCGCCACGCTGCGGAGGAGCGGGGCCAAGGGAGCGCCACGCTGTGGGAAGTGGGCGGTACGGAGGGAGCGCCACGCTGCGGGAAGTGGGCGGTACGGAGGGAGCGCCACGCTGCGGGAAGTGGGCGGTACGGAGGGAGCGCCACGCTGCGGGAAGTGGGCGGTACGGAGGGAGCGCCACGCTGCGGGAAGTGGGCGGTACGGAGGGAGCGCCACGCTGCGGGAAGTGGGCGGTACGGAGGGAGCGCCACGCTGCGGGAAGTGGGCGGTACGGAGGGAGCGCCACGCTGCGGGAAGTGGGGGGTACGGAGGGAGCGCCACGCTGTTGGAAGTGGGCGGTACGGAGGGAGCGCCACGCTGCGGAGGAGCGGGGCCGAGGGAGCGCCACGCTGCGGGAAGTGGGCGGTACGGAGGGAGCGCCACGCTGCGGAGGAGCGGGGCCGAGGGAGCGCCACGCTGCGGGAAGTGGGCGGTACGGAGGGAGCGCCACGCTGTGGGCAGAGGCGGTGCTGAGTTTAAGAATAAGGGGTTTAGAACAGAGATGCGGAAAAACTTTTTCACCCAGAGAGTGGTGGATATGTGGAATGCTCTGCCCCAGAAGGCAGTGGAGGCCAAGTCTCTGGATGCATTCAAGAGAGAGTTAGATAGAGCTCTTACAGATAGTGGGGTCAAGGGATATGGGGAGAGGGCAGGAACGGGGTACTGATTGTGTATGATCAGCTATGATCACAGTGAATGGCGGTGCTGGCTAGAAGGGCCAGGGCCTACTCCTGCACCTACTGTCTACTGTCTATTGTTGTCCAAACCCCGGCCCCACATAGCAATTGCCCCGCCGGGCCACCCGCACCCTCCCATCGCGCGGCGCTCCCTCTTTTCCATGGATGAGCACTGTGTGTGTGTGTGTGTGCGTGTGGGTGTGTCTGTGTGTGCGTGTGGGTGTGTCTGTGTGTGCGTGTGTGGGTGTGTGGGTGTGTGGGTGTATGTGTGTGTGTCTGTGTGTGTGTGGGTGTGTGTGTGTGGGTGTATGTGTGTGTGTCTGTGTGTGTGTGGGTGTGTTGTTTTGGATTTCCAGCATCGGCTGATCTCCTCTCGAGTTTGGGCCGAGACGGTTCCCGTTCTCGCACACTTTTCGCTTCATGGTTCTCGCCTGCCCTCCGGTCACGCCCTGGCGGTCTGTCTCACCGTCAGGAAGCCTTTGGTGCAGGGTGACACAACGGGGGCCGTGGAGTGTGAGAGCCCGGCGCTCCTGGTTCATGCGGGGGTGGGGGGTGTCTCCTGGGAGGGAGCAGCTCGGCCTGGCCAACATGGTGTGTGGAGGGACTGCCTACCCCTCTTCCGGGGCTCCATTCGCGCCAGTGTCTTTGGAGAGGGAGCGTGTGACCATTATGAGTACAGTGGGGGATCTCCAGGAATGGTTCCCCCTCCCCCTCCCCCAAGAACCACAGAACTGAGTTGTATTATCTCCCTTTTAATTTGGATTCATTGTAACCTTTGTGCGTCGTTTGTCTTTGAATAAAGTTTTGGACGTTTATTGGAAAGGCGCGGCGCTGAGGGAGCGTCGCACTGCGGGAGGGGTGTTGAGGAGGGAGCGTCGCACTCTGGGAGGGGCAGCACTGAGAGGGGTGTTGAAGCGTTGGGGAAGCACGATGCTCCCTCTCAAACCCACCTCACCCCCGGCCTGACGCTCTTTCAGCACGGTCGCCTCTCTCGCGGCACGGCGTTCCCTCCTCACTGCCCATCCCTCCGCGCTGTTCCTCTGGAGGGGGGGGTGGACAACCCTTCCTCTCACCCCAATGCTCCCCGTTAACTCTGTCCGTTTTCCCTCCGCAGACTCGGGCGCTGGCGAGGACCGGGACGAGGGAGCCATTCGGGAACCCGGAGAGCGAATCCCCCACCCGCCGTGTCTGTAGAGATCTCCCGGGGAGAGCTCCTCCCTCCAGGAGAGCTGACAGCTCCTGAGGAGAGAATGTCGGACAAGCCTCCCGTCCCCTTGAAGTGGGGCAGCTACAGGGGCAAGAAGAAGGTCCGGGACGCCCTGAGCTCGGAGATGATCAGCCCGCCCCTGGGGGACTTCAGGCACACCATCCACATCGGGAGCCGAGGGGCGGACGACGTCTTCGGCGACCTCTCCTTCCTCGAGGGGAAGCTGCACCTGCTGCCCGGCCGGCTGAGCGACATCCGGCCCCGGCCCCCGCCCTCCTCCACCGAGCTGAGCAGGACGGCCAGCCTCCGCGAAGGCGACCACCTCCCCCTGTCGCCCCTGCTGCAGAACGCCGTCTCCCTGCCCGCCCTCGGGGGTCCCCGGGCTCCCCCTAAACCACCCAGGCTCCACCTGGACAGCAAGGACAGCGAGAGCCGGGAGAAGGAGCCGGTGGGCGGCCCCTCGGGGGAGAACCGCATTGGCAAGAAGGTCCCGGCGAGCCGGGCGGAGACCCGGCTCCCCCACGCCGTCTCCCTCCTCTCCCTAAAGCTGGACCTCGGGCCCTCGATCCTGGACGACATCCTCGAGGTGATGGACCAGAAGAAGGACTTACCGCCCGAGGTGGCCGGCCCGGTTCAGGAGCCGGGATCCAGGTGCGAAATCCTCTCCTCCGAGTAGGGGGTCTTGAGGTTCGGGGCGGAAGGGGAAAGAAGAGAGCGACTTGGGCACAACCCAGCAGCCCTCAACTGTCCAACACCGAGAAATCCGACCAGCGCTCCAATGGTTGCTATTGTCAGGGGATGTAGAAGAGCCTTGGAGACCATAAACTTTAATAATAGACCAGAAGATAACGAGCCACGAGGGGCCGTGGAGCGAGAGGGACTGCGAGAGCAGGCAACAAGCGAAACTCTAGGCAGGGAGGGTGAAGGCTGGGAGTGGCCGGCCCGTTGGATGAGTGAAGATGGACTGTGATTGAGAACTGGGGTTCAAATAGGCTGCAGGTGACGTGCGTGGAATGAGCGGCCGGTGAATCCTGGGTGGGGAGACTGGGAGGAGCAGGCTGAGATGTGTCGGGGGGGTGGGGGAGGGCAGGCCTGATAATTACTTAGAGACCCCCCACCCCCCCCCCGTCGCATATTTACACCGGTGTGAACAATTAACCGACCAGTCCGTCCATCTTTGGAAGGTGGGGGTGGGGGGGTGGTAACCGGAGCGCTCAGGGGAAACCCAAGCGGTCAGAAAGGGAGGGTAGAAACTCCTCGCAGACAGCTGCGGGGAATTGAACCCGGGTCACCGGAGCTGTAGTAGTGTTACCCTAAGCTCTATGCCACCTCGCTGAGTGGCAGCGGGGCTCCGACCCTTGGTCGGGCATCGTGGGCCCCGCCTCCCCTCTGCACGGGAGGGCGTTTACAATCCCTCAGGGGCCAGTTTTGTACTTCCACCTCTTCCTGCGTCGTCCCCCCCCACCCCAATCCTCTCAAGGATTGGAGTCGGTTTACGGTCATCACTTTTACTGAGGTAGGACAGGCCCTTCAGCCCACGATGTTGTTCCAACCCTTCGCTCCCATATCGTCCTCCAGTTTTCTATCACCCACGCGTCTCTCTAAGAGTCTCCGAGATGTCCCTGATGTATCGGACTCCACCCCCACCCCCAGCAGCATGGTCCACGCACTAAGAACTCTCAAACTACCTCCGGCATTTCCCCCCCCCCCCACCTCCAATCTCCTTCAAGTGATACCCCGCTTTCTGCCCTGTCTCTGGCTGTCCACTATCAAGCCCCCTCTCATCCTCCTTCGCTCCAGAGAGAAGAGCCCCATTTCACCCCACATGCTCTCCGATCCGGGAGAAATCCCCCTCTAAAGCTTCGACACCCACTGGACGGAACGGGACACTCCAGGGAGAACGGGCTGCCAGGTCAGTGCACTGAGGCAGAACCGGGCCCGGCAACAGCAGGGTGCAGAATGAAGCGTCTGCGGCCGCAGAGAAAAGACAGGTGCCCGGCCTGGCCGCCGTGGGCTGTTCGACTGCAACGGTCTGCCCTCTCCTCCTCTCGGGCGGGGCGGGGACGCCGACTGGCCGGCGCGGAGGCTCCCGGTGAAGCCTTGCCCCCGTTAGGCACCTCAAGGAGCCGATGAAAGCCGCCGCCCTTGGGTAGGCATGGAGCCCGTTCGGAAGAGTTTGGCTCCCACCAGGGACAGCGAGGCCAGCTAGCTTTACCACCCTCCCGCCTCGTTATGACTGAAACCACAGCTTAATATAACTTCTATTTAATTCAACGTCTTGTACGTAATTTATTGAGATACGGGTCCTTGCGACCCGCCATCCCTCCTGCACACGGGACAATTTACCATGTGACCAGTTAACCTACTGACCGGCCTGTGGACTGTGGGAGGAAACCGGAGCACCCGGAGGTAACCCGTGCAGTTACAGGAGAGCAGAGCGTACAGCCTCCTGAACAGATCGTGTCAGAGTTGAGCTCCGAGCTCCGGTGCCCCGGACTGTAACGGCTAACCCTGATAACCGCTACAATACCGTAAGTGGACCTTGTACATACGACAAAGCTTAACGGGGCCTCCCACAATAACTACCGGATTAAATTTACAACATCGAAGTGTGTTTGTGGTGTTTATAGTTTTGTTGTTGGCGGTTGAGCATCGGCCGCTGTCCCGAGTCCTCCGTCCTGGGCCGGTGTTCCACCTCGTCCCCTTCTTCTCGTCGGCCTCATCCTTTGGCCGTCCCCTCCTCCGCTTTGCCGGCAGCTTCCACGTTAACGCCCGGCCTGGTGATGGCGCCCCCATCCATTTCCCATGGCGAGGGTCCGGGATGGCAGAGGCTCGATTTGTCCCCGTTGGCTTCCGGGGACCTGTGGCTTTCGCCGCAAGACTCCTAAGCCAAGGTCCTTGCCCCTCCCAGCTCTGGGCTGCCAGCCCAATGCCCAACTCTCCTGGCTTGGCTCCGTCCTTTGTGGTCGTAAGGAGCAGGTTTTCGCCGTATCTCTCAGGGTGGTCCCAAAAGGCGCGTTAATCCGCTCAGCGCTGGGTGAAGTTTCTTGCCAACTCTGCCCTCGATATGACATCTGTAAAACAGGCAATGTCAACACAGATCTGGGATGAGAAGCAGGTTTAATTACATTGGCATAAGCCTTGAAATCTGCCGTCTTGTGGCTGCGGTCCATTGCTGAACTTACTGACTGGCCATGATCAAGGCATCTCTGTCGGTGTTCAGGGCTTCCTGCATCGGGTCGGTAGCTTCCTCTCGGTTTTCACCCCTGCCGGCCGTGCAAGTCCCGGGTGGAGACTCAGGAATACCGTCACTCTCCGATGTAGAAGGACTCTTCATTGCTGTTTCTGTAGCAGTTTTGATTGACCAGTCAGGGTTGTTGGCCCTGAACCTGGAGGACCGGTGGACCACTCTCTGTCTGACCTCTGCCCTTTGACCTGCTTGGCATGGGCGACCCTACCAAGAGCCAAAGCCCCGACTCCAGCCAACGGAGCTCCCCGGGTCACTGAGGCACGCGAGCCTCCAGACCCTCCTGCGAGGCTGTTTTGCAGTACATAATAACAAAAACTGAGAATTACAGCAAGCATATTTACCCCAGGAACGGGGAAAGAGATGAGAATTCAGAGTAAGGAGGAGCGCGGGGCGGGGGGGGGGCGGGGAGTCAAGGTGGTAGGTGATTGGTGAAACCGGGAGAGGGGGTGGGGTGAAGTAAAGAGCTTGGAATTGATTGGTTGAAGGGCTGGAGAAGGGGGAATCTGATAGGAGAGGACGGAAAGCCATGGCAGAAAGGGAAGGGGGAGGAGCACCAGTGGGGGGGCGATGAGCAGGTAAGGAGAGATGGAATTGGTGAAGGGGGTGGCATTACTGGAAGTTAGAGAAATCGATGCTCCTGCCATCAGGTTGGAGGCTGCCCAGATGGAATATAAGGTGTTGCTCCTCCAACCTGGGGGTGGCCTCATTGACAATAGACAAGAGGTGCAGGAGTAGGCCATTCGGCCCTTTGAGCCAGCACCGCCATTCAACGTGATCATGGCTGATCATCCACAATCAGTACCCCGTTCCTGCCCTCTCCCCATATCCCTTGACTCCGCTATCTTTAAGAGCTCTATCTAACTCTTTCTTGAAAGCATCCAGAGAATTGGCCTCCACTGCCTTCTGAGGCAGAGCATTCCACAGATCCACCACTCTCTGGGTGAAAAAGTTTTTCCGCATCTCTGTTCTAAATGGCCTACCCCTTATTCTTAAACTGTGGCCTCTGGTTCTGGAATCACCCATCAGCGGGAACATGCTTCCTGCCTCTAGCGTGTCCAATCCCTTAATAATCTTATATGTTTCAATCAGATCCCCTCTCATCCTTCTAAATTCCAGAGTATTGGGGAAGTAGAGGAGGCCATGGTCTGACATGTCAGAATGGGAACGGGAAGTAGAAAGGCCACCGGGAGATCCCACTTATTCTGGCGGACGGAGCATAGGTGCTCGGTCTCCCAATCTGCCTCGGGTCTCACCGGCATACAGCAGGCCACACCGGGAGCACCGGATGCAGTAGGTGACCCCGACAGACTCACAGGTGAAGTGTCGCCTCACCTGGAAGGACCGTCCAAGGCCCTGAATGGTAGTGAGGGGGGAGTCGTAGGGGCAGGTGTGTCATTTGTTCCACTCGCAAGGGTAAGTACCAGGAGTGAGAAATCCCTGAGGGGGGGGGGGTGTGGAAAGACGTGTTTAGTGGTGGGATCCCGTTGTAGATGGCGGATGTTTCAGGGAATGATGTGCTGGAGGTGGAGGCTGGTAGGTGAGGACAAGAGGAACCCTGTCCCTGTTGGGTTGGCGGGAGGACGGGGGTGAGGTCAACATGGAAGAGATGCGGTTGAGGGCGGCGTTGATGGTGGAGGAAGGGAAGCCCCTGAAGAAGGAGGACGACACCTCCTTCGTTCTGGACTGAAAAGCTTCATCCTGGGAGCAGATGCAGCAGCGACGGAGGAATTGAGAGAAGGGGATGGCGTTCTTACAAGTAGCAGGATGGGGGTATAATCCAGACAGCTGTGAGATTCCGTTGGTGCACAACAGACATCGGTAGATAAAGCTGTCTCCGGAGATAGAGACAGTGAGATCGAGAAAGGTGAGGGAGGTGTTGGAAATGGGCGGGGTGGAAGTTGGAGGCAAAGTGGATGAAACGGACAGCTCCACAGTGATGCAGGAAGCAGCACCAATGCGGTCATCAGTATAGTGTAGGAAAAGTGAGGGACGGTCACCAGCGTAGGCTTGGAACATGGACTGTTCCACGTAGTTGACCAACAGGCAGGCATTGTGGGACCCATGTGAGTGCCCATAGCTTTCGTTTCGAGGAAGTGGGAAGAGCCGGAGGAGAAATTATTTAGAGTGAGGACAAGTTCCGCTAAGGTGGAGGGGAACTGGTTGGGTCTGGTGTCCAGAAAGAAACGGAGAGCTCCGAGGCCTTCCTGGTGCGGGATGGAGGTGTATAGGGACTTATTTTCCCTTGGTGAAAATAAGACGATCAGTGAAAAGATCAAGAGCGTGTGAAGTGTCACGGACGTGGGTAGGAAGGGACTGAACCGGGGGGGGGAGGATAAAACTGGAGCTGTGGGAGAGTGGCACACCCTGTCATGGTGACCAGAGTCCAGGCGGGAAGGGCTGCTTTTGGAGAGGGTCGTAGAGGAGGTGGGAGTTCAAACCTCGGACATCTGGAGCTACACCCGTCACTGGTGGAGTGACGGGAATCTGAACAGAATTCCTGGAATGCAGAGATCACGGAAAGGTGCAGATGACAGAGGGAACTGATTTATTGGCTCATCACTAAGATGTGCACGAGTGTACAGAAAGCCTCGTTTCACATGTCGTCCGTACGGTACGTGGAGGGAGGACGAGGGGGAAACAATAATGCAGAATGAAGTGTTACAGTCACTGAGAAAACTGTGACAAACTTCTGTCGATGTGTGTGGGAGAGTGTACCGACTGGCTGCATCGCGGCCTGGTACGGGAACACCGACGCCCTTGAATGGAAAACCCTCCAAAAAGGTAAAGGGTTCGGCCCAGTCCATCGCGGGTAAAACCCTCCCAACCATTGAGAAATGCGGGAAACTACAAGAAACGCTGTGGTAGGAAAGTAGCAGAGACCCCCCCTCCCCCCACCCAGGCCGTGCTCTCTTCCCGCTGCTGCCATCCGGTAGAAGGTACAGGAGCCTCAGGACCCACACCACCAGGGTCAGGAACAGTTACTACCCCTCAACCATCAGGTAGAAGGTACAGGAGCCTCAGGACTCGCACCACCAGGGTCAGGAACAGTTACTACCCCTCAACCATCAGGTAGAAGGTACAGGAGCCTCAGGACTCACACCACCAGGGTCAGGAGCAGTTACTACCCCTCAACCATCAGGCTCCTGAACAAAAGGGGACAACCACACTCACTTGTCCATCCATTAAGATGCTCCCACAACCAATGATCTCACTTTAAGGACTCTTTATCTCATGCTCTCGTTATTTATTGCTATTTATTTATATTTGCGTTTACACAGTTTGTTGTCTTCTGCCCCCGGTCCTGTTTACAGTTACTATTCTATAGATTTGCGGAGTATGCCCGCAGGGACATTAATCTCAGGGTTGTATCTGGTGACGTATATCTACAGTACTTTGATAATAAAATTTACTTGAAACTTTGAGTTTTATTTGCAGTGCAGGCGGGCAGTAAAAGGTTGGAGGGCCGCAGGGAGGCAGACTGTGGGGGTCAAAACTTTAATGTACTGGAAGGAAAACTTACATTGAAAGCGACACACAAGATACTGGAGGAACTCAGCAGGCCAGGCAGCATCTGCGGAGAAGGATAAACATACAGTCCTGTGCAAAAAGACTTGGGCGCGTATATAGCCGGGGAGCCAAAGACTTTTGCACAGGACTGTAATTTTAGGTATTGCACTGTACTGCTGTCGCAAGACAAAACACGAATTTTGTGACGTACATGAGTGACGATAAACGTGATTCGGATATGGAGTGAGAGTGGGAAGGGGGCAGGGAGAGGGGGAGGGAATGGGAAACACCAGAGACACATTCTGTACTTCAATTCAGGTATAACTGGCATTCAACCGTACAGGAGTACAGCCAAACGAGGCAGCGTTACTCCAGGGCCAAGGTGTTGAACACAACACCCACCGTCACACACAGCACAAGATCGCAACAGGAATCCTCCCTCCCCCCTCCCAGAGTGACACCATGGCTCGATGCCCAGTCCCTCCCTCGCACGTACAAGTCGACAAACTCATATAGAATATCAGTGAAAGTACAACCCACGTCACCCAGCTACCGATATCACCTGTCGACCGGGCCCCGACTCCCCACCGGTGCGACTCCACGGCTTTGAGGCCCAGCCCCCCCCCCCCCCAGTAGGGCATTCTGGCAACACTCCCCTGGCGGCAGAAAAGCTGGCGACCCCAGTCCACTGAAAACCTGCACCTGGCCAGGACAGAGCCCGACCTCTGCCGAGCGAAGCGATGGGAGGGTAGCAACACCACGTCCTCACAGGGAGCGCCCCCCCCCCGCCATCTGCCCCCTGCTCTCACCCGCAAATCGAACTCGCGGAGTATCAGGTTAGCGATATCCAACGGAGGGGTCTTGCCATCACAAGAAAGACAACCGCGTGTGGTGATGGGAATGAGACCGATTCACTGGGTCTCAAAGGCAAGGGCTCTGGGCACACACAGTTTTAATAATAAGGAGTGTTGGCGCGTGGCCTAGCGGGCAAGGCATCGGACTAGTAACCTGAAGGTCACTGGTTCGAGCCTCGGCTGAGACAGCGTGCTGCGTCCTTGAGCAAGGCACTTAACCACACGTTGCTCTGGGACATCACTGGTGCCGAGCTGCATGGGTCCTAGTGCCCTTCCCTTGGACAACATCGGTGGTGTGGAGAGGGGAAGGCCCGCAGCTTGGGGAACTGCCGGTCTCCCATACAACCCTGCCCAGGCCTGCACCCTGGAAACTCCAGGCGCAGATCCATGGTCTCTCGAGACCGACGGATGCCACCACAATTTACAACGGGAGAAGAGCTTGGGACCAGCACAAGCGGCTACAATAGTCGCACAAACGCGCTTAGAGTAGACGAGCGTGGGGAAAGTCGGGTCGGCAGTACAATACACGGGAAAACGGTGTGGGGGCAGAGTACAGGTACACATACAATCAAGGGAAAAGTAACTACAATACCCACCACCCCTCTGACCGTGGCCAGGCATGGCTCTCTGGTACAGGGACAACAATAAACGCCCCCGCGACCCTATTCAATGCACGGCTCACCACGTGTCTCCAGCGCTGTTCTGCGGTCTTCAGCCTGGAGTGAAGCAGGGTGGACCCTCGAGGATGGCGAAAAGAGAGCGAGCCAGGCACGGGTAGCACCCTTTATGGGGTCCAGACCCCTGGACCTCCTGGGTTCCACTGAACTCTTTCACACAACATGGTTCTCGTTTCCAATCCCCTCTCTCACCCTCCCCTCAAACCCACCCGTAAGGATTTAAAGATTGAAGTTTAGCTTTATTTGGCAAATGTACACCGGAACATACCGTGAGATTTTGTTGTCAGGTGGGGTGTGAAGGGATATATGGAGAATGGGGGCTGAGAGGGAAATTGGATCAGAGCAGAGCAGACTCCATGGGCCAAGGGGCCTAATTCTGCTCCTATGGCCTTATTTTTTTAGTTCGACAACCAGCACGGTCCTGGTGGGGGGGGGGGGGAAGGGCTGTTGAGCTACGGGGCAGCTGGTGAATGTGGCTCAGCATGGCCACACGACTCTCTGACCCGAAACCTGCCCTGTGCATCGTTGGGATGGGTGAGGAGACTGGGAGCACCCGGAAGAAACTGTCAGGGTCTGGTCCGGTCCAGTCCGGAATCCGCGTTCCGGGTCTCGATCCGGTCCGAGGGCTCCGGACTCCGGGTCCTGACAGAAACCCCCGCGGCCACAGGGGACGAAGAACACAGGAGAGCTCAGCGCAGGAAGAGGCCATTCGGCCCGCAGCGTTGTGCCGAATCAACACACCCAAACGCTACCTCATCCCTCCATCTCCCTCACATCCACGTGCCTCTCCAAACGTCTCTTGAAAGCCTCTAATGTATTTGCCTCTACCTCCACACCGGGCATCCACCCCTCTCTGAGTAAAAAACTTGCCCCTCACCTTCCGGCAGAGCATGCTGACTCCACACAGTCAGCAGTGGGCCGAACCCCAATCACTGTCAGTGTATAGCATCGCTGCCTCCCCAGCGCGGGGCCGAGGTCGACGACCCCCCCAGTTCCAGCCAGGCCCCTTCTCAACCCCCACCCCCCCACCTCACACGAGAGGACAGGATTTTCCCGGCGGGGCAACAACCTCCGCTCCAATTTCCCCCCTCCCCCTTCCATCTGCTCCTCACCCCACCCCACCCCCCGGTCACCCCCCCGCTGGGTCTCCTCCTCTTTCCCTTTCTCCCGCCGTCCACCCTCCTCTCCTCTCCTATCGGATTCCTTCTTCTTCAGCTCTTTACCTCTTCCCACCTATCACCTCCCAGCTTCTTACTTCATCCCCACCCCACCTGGCTTCACCCACCACCTTCTAGCTTGTCCGCCTCCCTCTCCCCGCCCCACCTTCTTATTCCGGGCCTCTTCCCCCTTCCCTCCCCAGTCCTGATGATTTATTCCCCTCCATTGAATCTGCCTCCCCTGCTGAGTTCCTCCAGCACTTTGTGCGTGTTGCTCTGGATTTCCAGCATCTGCGGAATCTCCTCTGTTCATGTAAGAGATCTCAGCAGCTGGAGGAGGGGTCCCAGCGAGAGGCCATGTGTTTCTGCTGAGCTGGTGGGACAGGATGTGAGTGGGAGGAAGCAGAGAGGTGAATATAGCCTGGGAAAGTCAGACGAGGGCACAGATGATCCCAGTTCCTGGATCCGAATCCCAGAGGCCCACAGCTTCAGTCTTTAAATTCCGTGATTTAAGAAGCTTTTAAGCGTGGGGCAGCCAAAGTTTACTTGGAGACGTGCACTTTGCAAAGAGGCTGTGGAGGTGCGGAAGGTTGTGGGGTTAGTGTGTGTGTGTGTGTGTGTGTGTGTGTGTGTGTGTGTGTGTGTGTGTGTGTGTGTGTGTGTGTGTGTGTGTGTGTGTGTGAGTGAGTGAGTGTGTGTGTGTGTCTGCGTCTGTGTGTGTGTGTGTGTCTGTGTGTGTGTGTGTGTGTGTGAGTGAGTGAGTGTGTGTGTCTGCGTCTGTGTGTCTGTGTGTGTGAGTGTGTGTGTGAGTGCGTGCGTGTGTGTGTGTCTGCGTCTGTGTGTGTGTGTGTGTGTCTGCGTCTGTGTGTGTGTCTGTGTGTGAGTGTGTGTGTGTGCGTGTGTGTGTGTGTGTGTGTCTGTGTGTGAGTGTGTGTGTGTGTGTGTGTGTGTCTGTGTGTGAGTGTGTGTGTGTGTCTGTGTGTGTGTGTGCGTGTGTGTGTGTGTGTGTGTCTGCGTCTGTGTGTGTGTCTGTGTGTGAGTGTGTGTGTGTCTGTGTGTGTGTGTGTGTGTCTGTGTGTGAGTGTGTGTGTGTGTGTGTGTGTGCGTGTGTCTGTGTGTGTGTGTGTGTCTGTGTGTGTGTCTGTGTGTGAGTGTGTGTGTGTGTGTCTGTGTGTGTGTCTGTGTGTGTGAGTGCGTGCGTGTGTGTGTGTCTGCGTCTGTGTGTGTGAGTGTGTGTGTCTGTGTGTGTGTGTGTGTGTGCGTGTGTGTGTGTGTGTGTGTGTGTGTCTGCGTCTGTGTGTGTGTCTGTGTGAGTGTGTGTGTGTCTGTGTGTGTGTGTGTGTGTGTCTGTGTGTGAGTGTGTGTGTGTGTGTGTGTGTGCGTGTGTCTGTGTGTGTGTGTGTCTGTGTGTGTGTCTGTGT